>NW_027397067.1:55131104-55167560 GCF_003265705.2 Callorhinus ursinus
TCTGCTATAATTTGCTCCAATATACCTTCTGCCCCCCTCTCTCTCTCTTCTTCTTCTTCTGGGATCCCAATTATTCTAATGTTGTTTCGTCTTATTGTATCACTTATCTCTCGAATTCTGCCCTCGTGATCCTGTAGTTGTTTCTCTCTCTTTTTCTCAGCCTCTTTATTTTCCATCATTTGGTCTTCTATATCGCTGATTCTCTCTTCTGCCTCATTTATCCTAGCAGTTAGTGCCCCCATTTTTGATTGCACCTCATCAATAGCCTTTTTGATTTCGATTTGGTTAGATTTTAGTTCTTTTATTTCTCCAGAAAGGGTTTCTCTAATAACTTCCATGCTTTTTTCAAGCCCAGCTAGTATCTTTAAAGTCATGATTCTGAACTCTAGGTCCGACATAATACTAATGTCTGTATTGAGTAGGTCCCTGGCTGAAGGTACTACCTCTTGTTCTTTTTGCTGAGGTGATTTCTTTCGTCTTGTCATTTTGTCCAGAGGAGAATAGATGAATGAGAGAACAAAATGCTAACAGGTTTACAACGTCCCCAGCAAATATACTGTATACAAATCAGAAAAGACCTGAAACCAGGGGAAAAGAAAGGGAAAGAAAGAAAAAAGAAAGAGAAAAAAGAAAAAAAAAAAGATAAAAACAAAAACAAAACAATACAAAAAAAACAGAATATGATCAAATATGATCAGGCTAGTGCATAGATCAGTGCCACACACTAGATTTTGGGCATATTTTGGTCTGTTAGAAAAAAGTGCCTCCTAAAATTTTAAAGGAAGAAAGACATATATGTACAAAATAAGGGTTGATACAATGAAGGGATGGAAGATGACTGTAAAGATGAAAATTATAAAAGGTTTTATAAAAGGACTTGGTAAGATAAGTTGTTTGAAAAAAGAAAGAAGATTTAAGAAAAGAAAAAAAAAAGGAAAAAGGGAGAGAATGTGATCAGGCAGGAGACTAGAACAAAGCCATACACTAGTGATTTAGGGTATATTTTGATCTGTTAGAAGAAACTGTACCCCAAAATTTTAAAGAGAGAACAACTTATATATATATGCCAAAAATAAGGGTAACTACTATGAAGGGATAAAATATGACTCTAAAAATGAAAAATTTATGTGCAGTATTCCCCTAGCGCTGGAGTTCTCCCGTTCTCCTTGATCGATCAACTTGGTCTTGGCTTGCTGGCTGTTTGTGCTGATCTTCTGGGGGAGGGGCCTGTTGTTGTGGTTTCCAAATGTCTTTGCCGGAGGCGGAATTGCCCTGCCCTTGTGGGTCTGGGCTAAGGAAGCTGCTCCGGTTTGCTCTCAGGAGCTTTTGTTCCCTGCAAGCTCTCGGTACAGCTTTGGAGGACCAGGGCAGAAATGGTGGCCTCCCAATCTCTACCCGGAGGAGCTGAGAACTCGGGGCCCCGCTCCTCAGTGCGCCCCTGGAGAAAAGCAGTCACTTCCGTGTCCCCAGTCTCTGGCCGCACTCCGTGCTCACCCGGCCTGTGACCGAGCGTTGCTATCTCTGGCACCCGACCCCGCGCAGAGTCTCCAAACCCAGCAGATCCCTGCAGTGCGTTCCCGCACCGCTCCTCCCCGGGAAGGAAGGGGAGTCTCCCCGGATCTGCCGCCTGCTGGGTCCCTGCTGGAGGAGCCGTGCCCCGACTGGGCCGCAGATCACAGTTTATGGCAACCCCGAGCTGAGAGCCCGCGACTCTGCTCCGTCTCTGCAGCCGGCTTCCCCGCTCTGATACCTGGGAGCTCTGGCGCACTCAGGCACCCCCGGTCTCTCTGTGACCCCAAGGGTCCTGAGACCACACTGTCCCGGGAGGATTCCACCCCCCGCTTAGCCACTGCAGCGACGTCCCTCCACGGAGCCAACTCCTAAAAGGTCCGATTTTGTGCTCCGCGGCTCTAGCACTTGCCAGAAGCGGCCGGCGGAGGCCCCTCCCCCGCCGTCTATCCTCCCGAATATCGCCTCGGATTCACTTCTCCGCACGTCCTACCTTCCAGAAAGTGGTCACTTTTCTGTTCAGAGAGTTGTTGCTACTCTCTTCTTCGGTCTCCTGTTGAGTTCGTAGGTGTTCAGAATGGTTTGATCCCTATTCAGCTGAATTCCTGAGACCAGACGAAATCTAGGTCTCCTACTCCTCCGCCATCTTGTTCCGCCTAGACCTGTAAATACTTTTTGAATGGAATTTAATTGTATTGCTAACCTCTGATTGACATACGATTACTATTATTTTATTATTTTATTTTTATTTTTTGTAGATGAAATCACTGACTTATTTTATTTTATTATGTTATGTTAATCACCATGCATTACATCATTAGTTTTTAATGTAGTGTTCCATGATTCATTGTTTGCGTATAACACCCAGTGCTCCTTTCAATACATGCCCTCTTTAATACCCATCACCAGACTAACCCACCCCCTCCCCTCTAGAACCCTCAGTTTGTTTTTCAGAGTCCATAGTCTCTCATGGTCAATTACTATTATTTTAATAGCTGCCATCAACTTCCTTATATTCCTCTGGGGGAAATATATTGTTCCAAAGATTGTGTGAAAGAAAAATTACCTGAAAGTCAGAATGAATTCTAAAATGCCAACTCCTACAGTTTCTATTTTAAAGACATCTTAATAGTTATAAGGAACCACTTAGGAAAGAGATAAATACATCTTTCTCTTCCTTCAGGTCTACTAAGCAAATTAGCCCTAAAAATACCTAAAGACCCCTCAGTTGAATTATGACAAGTGGCTAAATCATTTATAGATGTGTGTGTGTGTGTAATGTAAAAGCTGATACTAAAAAGTTTTTATTTGGAATTTTTTCTTGCACATTTTTGTATGTGTGTTTTTTTTTTTTTTTGGTTGTTGTTGTTTTGTTTTATTTTAGGGAGAGAGAGAGAGAGAGAGAGAGAGAGCGTGAGCAGGGGAGGGGCAGAGAGAGAAGGAGAGAGAATCCCAAGCAGACTCCATGCTCAGTGAAGAGCCCAATTTCCCCACCCTGAGATCATGACCTGAATTGAAATCAAGAGTCAGATGCTTAACCAACTGAACCACCCAGGTGTCCCTTGTAAAAATCAGGTGACAGATATTTGAAAGTTTCTACAAATAGCAGAGAGCCTTGGAATCTGTGACAATGCAAAAATACATGGTGAGAAAAATGCTTCAGTGACAAGGGTATCTTGTCATTGATTGAGAGATCATATCACAAGTAGCTTAGCTATTTCAAAATGATGCAGAGCAAAAAATGCCATGGGTAATTTACAATAAACAATAGAAGAGTGCATACTAGAATCCAGGTGTTTGCTCTTCCAACCTAGTCTTTGGTTAAACACAGAGATTTTATGGTGGTTGGATGATTAAACTAGAATGCATGTCTGGAAATGAGAGCAATGCCAATAAAACAGGTACCTATTGTATTGTTGTGACCCTATTTTCTGTGAAGGATAATATAGGGAAAGCTTAGCATCAAAATGTTTATTATAATGATACTTATAATCACAGCAGTGACTACCACCTGGCATTGAGAAGCAATGGCTCTATGCACCTACCATTTACAAAGCTAACTTTGTATTTTTTTTGTCCAATGAAATCTGTAGCTTAAGAGAAAATGGTAGGTATTGTAATTAATTACTAGTATTCTATTCTCCAACAGCACAAGATCATTGCAGTTTCTACTTACTCATCTGTCAGGGTTTTGTAGGTACATTTATGTTTCTTTTAATTGTTCCTCTTCTCTCCTTCGCATTTCATTCTGATGGAATACCTTCTGCTTCTATCCATTTCCATTGATATTGTCCCTCTTGCAAGCCCATGGAAGAGAATGTTTTTAGCTGAAAACAGTTTTTTTTTTTTTTTTTTTAAGTAGCTTTGGCTTGAGTTTGGCATAACTCTTGTTTGAATGACTGATATTGATGGTTGTTAAAATGCTGGGATTATGTTGAGAACTTAATGCTGTTTCAAGTCACATTTAAATGTCTTTTTGTGTTTCTTTTACATTTTATATGGACATTTAAATGTCTGCTCCCTCAGCTGGGGAAGCTCTGCCAATAGCAACACAAGCAGAGCATTAACATGGATTTTTCTACTCACCTCTATTCTGCATTCTGTGTGCCTGACAAATCTGAATTATGTGCCTTTGGGACAAGATCTGAAACTAATTTTCTGTATTTCACTTTTTGTAGCACCAAGTTAATGTGGAGACTTTATGGGTGTGTGTGTGTGTCTGTATGGATTGATAACAAATTTATAATATAAATTTAAAAATTTAGCTTGTCAATTTTTCTTCATTTTGTTTTTCTTACATTGTTTTTGAAGGCTTTCTATATGTTTAATCTTCAATATCATTTCTGTGTATATTTAGATTCAATATTTCTGAAACTAATATTAGAATATGGCCATATTTAATGCTTATGTTTGTTTATATTGGCTACAAGAACCAAACAATTAAACAAGAATTTTTAATTATCAGAAATATTTGAAAATACCAAAAATTTTAACCAGAATTTGATTCTTTCTCCTCAGTTGGGCTTTCCCTCTTTAAGTGATGTGCAATAAATTCTAATTATTAAGCTATTGAGTTTGCTAAAGTCTCCTCCTTGTAGAATGACTGTAGAGAGAAGAAGATGGATATAGAGAAAGCAGAGAAGTGGAACATGCACTATTCCGTGTTTGTCTTCTTTCAGTAGTGATAACTAGCCGTATAACTATTTCTAGATAATATTTCTATTATTTCTAAGATAGGAAATATTAACTCAAATAGGTACGGCTAGAGCCAAGACAATTTCTTTGTTTAATTTTTAAGCACTTGTAGAATTGGGAAACAAAGCAAAACAAAACACAAGGGATATGTAGAGGGAAATTTGATAGTGAACAAATCTGAAAGTTGAGAAAAACAGGAAGGAAAATGATCTTCAAGGATCAGAATAGAAATGAGCCTGTATACTTTGCTCTTAGGTTCTGGATGTCTGAAAAGAAAAGCACTAAGAAAGCAGGTGTTGTATTAGACAAAGAACTGAAAAAAATCTGGAAGCATGAGACTTTGACTAATTTCAACCATACATGAACGCCTGGATAAACTGGGATTCTAGCCAAATGGAACGGAACAAGGCAACAGAAACAAATCATGCTGTGCTTCACCGAGGATATTAGCAGCTTGATAATTGTGCCTGAAATGTTTTTCTTTGTTTCTGTGTAATTGCCATTAAATTCATCATTTCACACAGAAGTTAAGGCCAAAACTCAAGGAACATTTTGAATAATGTCATTTCATTTTAGGACTTGTTTTATCTACTTAAAATCAAGTTGATTTTTCCACCTTACAAGTTATCCATCTGAAGGAAATGATTATAAATGACCTGAAAAATTATAAAGATGGGTGCTGGGAGATCTGTATTGCTGCTTATTTTTCTATTATCCCTTTATTTCCAGTGTGAATTTTGAGAAACTTATTTTCCCATTTTGAAGATGGCAATATAGGTAGAGGATTAATGATCATTTTAAGGTGTAGCTAGTAAATGGCCATTGAACCACAAATTTCTGATTCTAAGCGATGTGTTCCTTCAATTATTCAATGCTATTGAACAAATAAGTTTCCCACACATTGGAATTTTTAAAAACTATTAGTTGCATAACAACTTCAGAACGTATTCCAAGGCGAGATAGAAAGGAGAGGAAAGACGATGCCCTCCTACCAGTGATGTTGGCACCAGATAAAGGAGGCTTTTAAACTCAGTAAGTGTATATAATTACATATGCCCTGGATGTTATACTCCTGGAAAAAGGTAGTGATGGCAGATAATGACAAAAAAAATAAAACCAATATTTTCAGTCTTAGATTTACTTATGTTTCCTTATCATCTAGAGCAGGAAATGTAGTTTTAACATGGGTAAGAGAACTGAGTTTTTGGCAGTTGCTTCTCCATGGCACCAGTGCAGGATAACATATCTCTTCTATGCTAAACAACAATGTGCCCAAGTAATTCTCTATATCCCTTCAATTCTCCAGATTTTCTCCTGCCAACACTCGCACCTGGCATAAAGTACAAAACTAGCCAGCCCTAAATCTCTGCCTATAGCAGTCTAAGTCCCACATGTGTTGCAAATTTAAAGCATTTACCAATTATTTATTTACCAAAAGAGAAAATTCTTTATGCAACTTATTTATTATAATAACTCTCTTCCAACATGCATCTTCTAGTTAGATTGTCAGCTTGGAGGTACATCATTTTTCTTTACTTGAGTTGAAATAAATCATATTGCCGTTCTACCTTTGCAATTTACTCAAGTTGTGATATTTCTCCCAATATTATGATTTGGTGTAGAACTAAAAATCATGAAAATTGGAGCGTTTACTATCTAAGCTATTTAAAAGTATCAATATTTTTAGAAAGTCAGGCATACTCTGGGATTCATTGCCCAATTTAACATTTTTTTTAATCCCTACAAATCATTTGAGAACAGTGTCGTTTATAGGGGCATAACTGACTGATGTTGAGGCCTCTTTCAAATAGAACACTCTGTTATGAACATTAATTTCCAAAATGTTTGTAGGCATACTTCATTACATGCATGAACTCCTTCTTATTTATAAATAGTAATACATACCGAGCTGTGCAAAACTATCCTATCCAGTCTTATCTCAGTCCATACAAAAGCCTCATTGGAAGGGGACATGAAGAGGTTCTTTCATTCTGGTTGGCCTGCCTTCCTTCTTTTCTCTCTCCCAACAATTTGAGTCAGACACTGTAGGTTCAGAGAGTTTAGCTCGTTGATGAGGAGTATGCATGGACCTAGCAACCTTGCATAAATCTGAGATAGTTCTGATGGGCCATCCTGGCTATAGAGTTCCCTGTGAGGTCTTCTGAGACTGCTTTTTGTTTCAGTTTTCTGCCCTTCCCAATCCTGTTTCCTTTCCTGTATATAGGTAATGATCTGAAGGTCATACCTTACAAGACTTCCATACTCTACTCTCCATCTCAAAGTCTGTTTCTAAGAACATGCAACAGCTTTCTATAAGAAAACAGGCTTCTGAAGGAATCATTAGGCTTATGTCTTTTGGTTGTGTTCCCTATCTGAAAAACCAATGTCACAAAGCTTTTCCCTTAATTTCAGGGAATAGTGGTGGTAGTATAAAAAAATATCCAGAAATCTACAGTAAAGAAGAGTGAAAATAACCATGGGCTTGGAGCTTCATATTCTAGTCTAGTTCTCCTCCTCTCTAGTTGCAGGACATAGAGAAATGTTAGGTGAAGAATTCCATGTCCTAAACAAGATATAGCACAAGATCTGTCACATGGTAGTGCTTTAATATATTTCTAGTATGCCACATATAAAACCTTTCATCATGAAGTAATCACAACTTCTACATTATTTCAGTTCAATAAATAAAATTAGATTATTTATAGTGGTATTTGGAAGAAAGGGCAAGGAAGAGAGAAAGAAACCATTCAGAAACATTTTAGTTATAAATCTCTATTTTAGCAAGACTTTATTTTCTTTTTTTTTCCAGCTTTTTGAGGCATAATTCATATACCAAAAAAAAGCTGCAATATGCCAAAAGACGAAATTGGACTCCTACTTACACTATACACAAAAATCAACTCAAAATGGATTAAAGACAAACTTAAGACTGGAAACTGTAAAAATCCTAGGGAAAAAGCTTTGTGACATTCGTCTTGGCAATGATCTCATGGATCTGACACCAAAAGCACAGGCAATGAAAGCAAAATAAGCAAGTGGGTGCACATCGAACTATAAAGCTTCTGCACAGCAAAAGAAACAATCAACAGAGTGAAAAGGCAACACAAGGAATGGTAGAAAATATTTGCCAACCATATATCCCATAAGGGGTTAATTTCTAAAATATATAAAGAACTCCTACAACTTAACAACACAAAAATAAATAACCCAATTAACAAATGAAAAAAAATATTTGAATAGACATTTCTTCATAGAAGACATACAAATGGCAAACAGGTATAAGTAAAGGTGCTCAACTTCAGGGATGTACAAGTAAAAAAAGAGATATCACTTTACTCCTTATAATGGCTATTATCAACCCCATTCTCCCCAAAAAAGACAATTGTTAGTGAGGATGTAGAGAAATTTGAACACTTGTACATTGTTAGTAGAATGTAAAAAAATACAAAATGTATAGCCACTATAGAAACAGTATGAAATTTCCCCAAAAAGACCCTATTTCAAACATATTGAGAGTAGAAGTTGCCCTAAAATTATATTTGTATTGTAAAATTAAGCCTGAGAATAGTAAGTTATCTGATGACAATCCTTAGGTTGTCATTCAGGTATTCTTGTTTGGTTTATTTATAGATGGAATGACCATATAATTTATTATTCAAACCAGATAACTTTAAATGTAAATGGGGCACCATTACTAATTATGCAAAAATGAAAGGAATAATCAAGGACTATACTAAGCAAATCAACATATATTGTCTACATTGTTTATAGTGTTTCCAGGCTGAAATGTATGTTCGATGGAATATTACTTGCCATGATACATGCCCTGATAAAGAGCAATTGGCTCTCCTTAATTTCAGAGGCTGTTAATGTTTGAACTCAATCATGGAGGCATAGAATAGAATGAAAAAAATCTATCTTGAACATGAGTCCATGATTTAGTTTTCTGGAAACTCTGAAAGACAGCCTCATGACACTGATGCTTCTCATATATCACACAGGGAATAGAATAAGAGAAACTGAGCACATTTTGATTTATTCATTGTTGGAAGATCAGTAAGAAATCATCTTGGGTGCATAAATATTTTAGCAAGTAAATATCTTGACTTTATGGCACAAGGTAGAATTGTTTTACTTCTGTGATTTTATTTCACTGTGTATGACCTTTATCAAGGCTTCTCAAATACTCCTAAAAATATAATCGCATGGGAATTTTGAAAAAAAAATGCATGTTCTGATTCAGTAGGTTTTGAGTACGGCTCTAAGAATCTACTTTTTAAGAAACTCCCAGTAACAGTATAATGCTGTTGGACCAGGGTACATACTTTGAGTAGCAAGAACCCCTTTTAAACTCTAGGAACATCTATTATTTCAAATCTATTTACAGCCAGTCATTTCAGGCAATTCTAAAAACAATGAGATACTTATCTTACTGTAACTTTGGGAAAGTATAGTGTTCCCTGTCCATAAGTTACTCAATTTCTGACAGGGCCAACAACCTAAACAGAAAGATTATATCTTTCCTATAATTTTTAAATTAATAAATATAATTAGTAAAAATATTAATAGCAACTTACCAATTATAGCATATATTATTTACAAAGTACTTTTAAATTGGTTCATCTCATAATCAAGGGGAAAGCTGGTTACCCCCTTTCTTTTCAAAACAAGTATATCCAAATTTAGACAATCAATATACAGTAAGTTTAAAATGAATACTTTTAGAATATTAGAATATTAATTATTTTTATTTTGATAGTTACACTCAATCTTTTAAATGTCAAATGTTAAAGAGTTAAGTATAAAAGCAATGTTATTGGAGTATCTGTGGGACTAATAAATACCAACTTTCTTTGTTACCTGATTTCAAAACCAATTAAAAGATAGATTCAGGTTTCAAGACAGATGGAGATCTAACTATCACCTTTGTTAGTAATGAAGCTGACCCTGAGACACATTTCTTAGGCTATGGCTCATCATCTTTATCCCTGAATGAAACACCTGTGTTTACCCTGTCACTGGCACAGAATAAGATTGTAGGTCTCTCCAATGGGGAGAACTTAATAGAATTCTGCAAACTCATCTGAATAAGTTTGGTAAATAGTATACATCAATAAGAAAAAAAAAAGATGTTTTTAGGTAATACATAAAATACATATAGTACTTTAAAGTACATTTGCTGACACAGTCTATCATATGCTTCACAATTCTGTGTTAGCACAGTGCCCAGCTCATAATAGAGCTAAGAAATTTTATGTATTTTTATTTGTATTATTATAATCCTCATTTTGTATAGGAAACTAATATTCAAAGTAGTAACTGCTTATATAACTAGTAAGTAATGGAATTGAAGCTCAAACCTATCTCCAGTTCTACCACTAATACTGTATATCTATCCCAATACACTGAATTTTTACAATGTTTTTTGGTCAATATCACCTTTTTGAAACCAGACAGTGAAATGGTTAGTTGTAAAAAATGTAGTCTCCATCTAAAAAAAAAGATGAGTGATTCTGTTTGGAATATTTATGAGAATAAAATGAGGTGATTAAAATGAGTGCTCCTACAGGTTCTCTTTATTTTTTATGAATTTAGATAGAATAGTGACCAAAGGCATGGACAAATGAGTTAGATTATTCCAGTTCAGTGTTCTGTTTCATCTGTAAAAATTAATTTTCTAATCTACTCTGAAAAATAGAAATAATGATAGCTCTCATATAAAGAGATTGGGATGTCTTTTTTTTAAAAAAAGATTATTTTAGAGACAGAAAGAGAGAGCATATGTGTGTATGTGTGTGAGTGGAGGGAGGGGCAGAGGGAGAGAATCTTCAAGTAGACTCCCTGCTGAGTGGGGATCTAAAGGCAGGTCTCGATCTCAAGACCTATGAGATCATGACCCATGAGATCACCGCCTGAGCCAAAATCAAGAGTCTAACGCTTAACCAACTGAGCCACTCAGGCGCCCCAAGAGATTAGTATGTCTTATTGAAATAATAAATGCAGTATCTAGCTCAAACCACTTAAAACTTAAATGGATTTCTTCTCTTCTTTCTTTGCTTCCTTCCTCCATAAAGTATTTTGGTGACTTAACTTAATTTATATCAGGCAATAAAGATACAGATTCCACCTTCAGGAGACTTGTAGTTTAGTGAAGAAAAGAGACCTTAATCAAAGATCACATAAAGAAATACAAACTTTCAATTATGATAGGCACTAAGCAGGGCATATCTTCATGCTGTAATTTAAGGATTTATCAAGAAGGATTTTCCTGAGAAAATAATAACTGAGTTGTGGTCTTAAGAAAAAGCATAATTTGGGGCACCTAGGTGGCTCAGTCAGTTAAGTGGCTGCCTTTGGCTGGGGTTGTGATCTCAGCATCCTGGGATTGAGCCCCACATCAGGGGTCCTTGCTCAGCAGGGAGACTGCTTCTCCCCTGCCTGCCACTCCCCCTGCTTGTGCTTGCTCTCTCCCTTTCTCTCTCTCTCTCTGTCAAATAAATAAAATCTTAAAAAAAAAAAAAAGCATAATTTAACTCGTTAAAGAAGGATGCCTGGGAAGAATCTTCCAGTACAACAGACACTGGGGGGAAGAACAATAGCTAACTCAAGGCAACTGGTAACCAGAGAAGATTAAGGAAGATCAGTTTAAAAATGTGATATTACATGCTAGTAGTAAATAGCCTAGACCAAAAAAGTGTAGTAAAAAAATAAACCAAAAATAAAACCAAGAAACCAAGATGTGCTTGGCTCATGGAATAGGTAGACATTATCAGTTATTAAAGTTAATTTAACAACAAATTATATTTTTATTATTTTTCACTATGATTGTATAACTAATATTTCAATAATAAAAGATTATTAGCAACTTCTTTCTAAAATGTATATCCTACCACTCAATTCACTAATTACCTTTGTAACTAATACTGCAAATGGAACATATAACCAATATAAACAATTTCTAATAGAGACTACAGTGAGCCAGAATATTTGCAAAAGTAGACAATTAAAATGCAGTACATATGGCTAACAGGGGTCAGCCAAATTTTATTAGGCTATTGCCTAATAAAACACATATTGCCAACTGTTTTTCTACATATTTTGCATCTCACTGAACATATTGGGCAACTGATGACTTGTGCTACATTCATGGTCATATTCAAGTGTGCAGAAAGGTGAGAATTTCACACAAATTCATTAGTAATACCTGGGACTCCCTGGGTGTGAAGAAAGCATATTAAGCTGAAAAATGGACTGGAATAAGAATGGCTATTAATAAATAGAATGGTTTCTTATCACCTTGTTTCACATAGACTATTATAAAATGCTCCAACTGTCAAGTGTCTTACCAGATGAATGTTCTAGAACAGTAGTCTCACATTGTAAATGATCTTGGATAAGCTCTTTATCAGATTGCCACTTGACTATGAATGGGACATTTTATTTATGAGCACAACAAAAAAATAACACAAACTCTGATTTTACTTCTTTCTCTCTCCTTGTTTTCTTTTCTCTTCAACCTTTCAAAACCTGGGATGTTAATATATGACAATCTTATATGCAATTTTGACTTTGGGTTACAAATAGCCAGAGAGTTTTGTGACAATTGTACTGAACTTATATTGATACTGCATCGAGTGAGAGAAAACTTTTTCAAGGTTCTCAAAGAACTACAGAATATATAGATTCCAAGGGGGGAAAAGATGGCAGAGGAGTAGGGGACCCTATTCCAACTGGTCCCTGGAATTGAGCTGGATATCTACCAGACCACTCTGAGCACCCAGAAAATCAGCCTGAGATGTAAGAAGATAGATCTTGATCTCTACAAACAGAAGATCGCAGGTGGTTGGTTTCGAGGTACAAGCGGGAAGCCATGATTCTGCGGGCAGATATCGGAGGATAAACGGCAGCGGGAGGGTCCCTGGCCATGGGGATCCTACACTGCCAGTGACTGATAGCCTCCTGCACTGGGGACAGGGCATAGACACGCAGCCTGGTAGCAGTGGGGAAAGGACTTTAGGGCAGCCCCCCCCCGGACTGAAACCGGAGTGGCGGGGGCTGGAGGCACAAACTGGGGGCAGCTGGCAGTGTTAGAAGCACAAAGGGCAGAGACTGCCCAACCTGGAGGCGAGGACTGGGAGTGCTGCGGAGGGGCGCACAACTCAGGCCACTGCAGTTTATAGCAGCACAGACAGAAAAGGAGTTAGTGTGGCCTGGAGAGCTTACTGAAGAACAAACTGCGATCTCTCTGCTCTGAGGCAGAGAGTTGGAGATGATCTCTTCTGCTCTGGCAGCCATCTACATAAGCCAACAGTTAACCAAAATAAAGAGTCATATTGATAACAATACGTTAATTGTAGGAGACCTCAATACTCTGCTCTCAGCAATAGGCAGATCTTCTAAGCAGAAAATCAACAAAGAAACAAGAGCTTTGAATGACACACTGGACCAGACAGACCTCATAGATATATACAGAACATTCCACCCTAAAACAACAGAATACTCATTTTTCTCCAGTGCACATGGAACTTTCTCCAGATTAGACCACATACTGGGTCACAAATCAGGTCTCAACCAATACCAAAAGATTGAGATTATTCCCTGCATTTTCTCAGACCATAATGCTTTAAAACTGGAACTCAATCACAAGAAAAAATTTGGAAGAAATTAAAACACTTGGAAGCTAAAGACCACTCTGGTCAACAATGTTTGGGTCAACCAGGAAATCAAAGAAGAACTTAACCAATTCAGGAAACCAATGAGAATGAAAACACATCGGTCCAAAACCTATGGGATACTGCAAAGGCAGTCCTAAGGTGGAAATACATAGCCATCCAAGCCTCACTCAAAAAAAAAGAAAAATCCTGAATTCACCAACTAACTTTACACCTTAAAGAACTAGAGAAAAAGCAACAAATGATGCCTAAGCCACACATTAGAAGATAAATAATTAACATTAGAGCAGAGATCAATGAATTATAAACCAGAAACACAGTAGATCAGATCAACAAAACTAGAAGCTGGTTCTTTGAAAGAATTAATAAGATCGATAAACCACTGGCCAGACTTATCCAAAAGAAAAGAGAAAGGACCCAAATTAATAAAATTATGAATGAAAGGGGAGAGATCACGACTAACACCAAGGAGATAGAAACAATTATTAGAAATTATTATCAACAACTAAATGCAATAAATTAAGCAACTTAGATGAAATGGATGACTTCCTGGAAACCTTTAAACGCCCAAGATTGAAACAGGAAGAAATTGACTGAATAGGCCAATAACCAGTAAGGAGATTGAAGCAGTGATCAAAAACCTCCCAAAACACAAGAGTCCAGAACCTGATGGATTCCCTGGGGAATTCTACCAAACATTTAAAGAAGAAATAATACCTAGTCTCCTGAAGGTGTTTCAAATAGGAAAGCTTCCAGACTCATTTTTTTTTTTTATAAAGATTTTATTTATTTTTTTGTCAGAGAGAGAAAGCACAAACAGGGGGAACAGCAGGCAGAGCAGGTAGAGGGAGAAGCAGGCTCTCTGCCAAGCAAGGAGCCTGATGTGGGACTTGATCCCAGGACCCTGGGATCATGACCTGAGCTGAAGGCAGACGCTTAAGTGACTGAGCCACCCAGGTGTCCCCCGGACTCATTTGATAAGGCCAGTATTACCTTGATCCCCAAACCAGGCAAAGACTCCACCAAAAAGGAGAATTTCAGACTGATACCCCTGATGGATATCGATTCCAAAATTCTCAACAAAATCCTAGCTTATAGGATCCAACAGTACATTAAAAGGATCATCCACCATGAGTAAGTGGGATATATCCCCGGGATACAAGGGTGGTTCAATATTCACAAATCAATCAGTATGATAGAACACATTAATAAGAGAAGAGAGAAGAACCATATGGTCTGCTCAATTGATACAGAAAAAGCATTTGACAAAATACAATATCCTTTCCTGATTAAAACTCTTCAGAGTATATAGAGGGAACATTCCTCAATTTCATAAAATCCATCTATGAAAACCTACAGCAAATATCATTCTCAATGGGGAAAACCTGAGAGCCTTTCCCTTAAGATCAGGAACACAACAAGGACACCCACTCTCACCACTATTTTTCAACATAGTACTAGAAGTCCTAGCAACAGCAATCAGACAACAAAAACACAAAGTATTCAAATTGGCAAAGAAGAAGTCAAACTCTCTTTGCAGATGACATGACACTTTACATGGAAAACCCAAAAGACTCCAACCCCAAATTACTAGAACTCATATAGCAATTCAGTAATGTGGTAGGATACAAAATCAATGCACGGAAATCAGTTGCTTTCTTACACACTAACAAAGCAACTGTAGAAAGAGAAATTAGAGAAACGATTTCATTTACAATATCACCAAAAACCATAAGATACCTCGGAATAAACCTAACCAAAGAAGTAAAGGATCTATACTCTAGGAACCACAGAACACTCATGAAAGAAACTGAAGAAGGCACAAAAAGATGGAAAAACATTCCAGGCTCATGGATCAGAAGAATAAACATTGTTAAAATGTCTATGCTACCCAGAGCAATCTATACCTTCAACGCCTTCCCAATCAAAATTCCAATGACATTTTTCAAATGCTGGAACAAAACTAAAATTTGTATGGAATTAGAAAAGACCCCGAATTGCCAAGGGAATGTTGAAAAAGAAAAACAAAGCTGGGGGCATCACGTTGCCCGATTTCAAGCTATATTACAAAGCTGTGATCACCAAGACAGCATGGTACTGGCACAAAAACAGACATATAGACCAATGGAACAGAATAGAGAGCCCAGATATGGACTGTCAACTCTATGGTCAAATAATCTTCGACAAAGCAGGAAAAAATATGCAATGGAAAAAAGACAGTCTCTTCAGTAAATGGTGCTGGGAAAATTGGACAAGTATATATACAGAAGAATGAAACTCAGCCATTCTAACACCATACACAAAGATAAACTCAAAATGGATGAAAGACCTCAATGTGAGACAGGAATCCATCAAAATCCTAGAGAAGAACATAGGCCGTATCTTCTTTGACATCGGCCAGAGCAAATTGTTTCAAGATACATCTCCAAAGGCTAGTGAAACAAAAGCAAAAATGAACTTTTGGGACTTCATGAAGATAAAAAGTGTCTGCACAGCAAAGGAAACAGTCAACAAAACAAAGAGGCAACCCACAGAATGGGAGAAGATATTTGCAATGACACTACAGATAAAGGGCTGGTATCCAAGATCTATAAAGAGCTTCCCAAACTCAACAGCCCCCCCAAAAAAATAATCAAGTCAAAAAATGGGCAGAAAACATGAACAGACACTTCTCCAAAGAAGACATACTAATGAATAACAGACACATGAAAAAATGTTCATCATCATCAGCCATCAGGGAAATTCAAATCAAAACCACATTGAGATACCACCTTACACCAGTCAGAATGGCAAAAATGGACAAGGCAAGAAACAACAAATGTTGGAGAGGTTGTGGACAAAAGGGAATCCTCTTACACTGTTGGTGGGAATGCAAGTTGGTACAGCCACTTTGGAAAACAGTGTGGAGGTGCCTCAAAAATTTAAAAATAGAGCTACCCTATGACCCAGCAATTGCACTCCTGGGTATTTACCCCAAAGACACAGATGTAGTGAAAAGAAGGGCCATATGCACCCCAATGTTCATAGCAGCAATGTCCACAATAGGCAAACTGTGGAAAGAGCTGAGATGCTCTTCAACAGACGAATGGATAAAGAAGATGCGGTCCATATATACAATGGAATATTACTCAGCCATCAGAAAGGATGAATACCCAACTTTTACATCCACATGGATGGGACTGGAGGAGATTATGTTAAGTGAAAAAAGTCAAGCAGAGAAAGTCAATTATCATATGGTTTCACTTATTTGTGGAACATAAGGAATAGCATGGAGGACATTAGGAGTAGGAAGGGAAAAATGAAGGGGGGGAAATCAGAGGGAGAGATGAACCGTGAGAGACGATGGACTCTGAGAAACAAACAGGGTTCTAGAGGGGAGGGGGGTAGGGGGATGGGTTAGCCTGGTTGATGGGTATTAAGGCGGGCACGTACTGCATGGAGCACTGGGTGTTATACGAAAACAATGAATTGTGGATCATTACACCAAAAACTAATGATGTATTGTATGGTAACTAACATAATAAAATAAAATTAAAAAAAAGAATATATAGATTGCAAGTTATTTGACTAATTTGTAGAAATTGGCCAAATTTCAAAAGACAGACATAAATAAATCAATAGGAAAATGTTTTAATATGAATATGATACCAAGAACATAGTTGTATGCAAAACTCTAGAGTAGGAGTGACGATATTTTCAATTTCAAGGACCATCTTTATTTTTCTACCAATTCCCATATATTTACTAAGCAATAATCATCATATTTTCCTAGTTTAATTAAATATTGACAACCACACACCCAGAAACTATTCAGAAACCTAAGAGAGTCAGCCTTCTTTCTCTCCTTTAAATTAATAAAATCATTAATACTTGCCAATATTATTTAATAATGTCTCTTGAATTAATTGTCTTCTATCCATCACCACTGTAACTATCATCCGCTAAGCAACCATTATCTCTCAGCTGGATACATCCAATTCTCTATCCTTTCCTATCTGCATTCTCTATCACTTTTTTAATCAGTTAACTTTGCAAACATAAGACATACATTACATAATTTACATCACACCTATATTAAATGCTTAAATAATTCCCATTACACATAAAATGAGATCTTCACTACTTGCCATCTCACCCATATCACCCTCTCTGGCCTCATTTCTAGTCAACCTGCCCCCTGATCAGTATGATCAAGTTATCCTGGTCTTCCCATTCCTCTCCCACACTATCTTTTCTTTAAGCGGTTTTCATAGATAAATTCTCTTAACTTCCACTCTAATTATTCTCAGTGCCCACTCATTCTATCCTCCATATCTCAGCTCAAGTCTCATCTGCTTAGAGATGCTTTTTATAAGAATGCTAGGAAGGTAGGTCCAATTAAGCACTCTTTTTTTCCTTCATGGCAGTTACTGCATTTTCTTGTTTTATGTTTTTGTATATTTTTTCCTATGAATTCTTCAGTAGACTGTATGCTTTATAAGGGCAGTAACTTTGTAGTTTTTAATTTACCATTTATCCTTGAGAATTGGCAAAATTGTTTCAAATGAATAAGACTTCTTTTAGAAAATTATTAGAATTAGGAAAAGTGTAAAAACAGTCCCTCGGTAAAACATGAACAAACTCTCAGACAGACACACCCACACTGACACACATACATGTTGCATGTAAAATCTAACAAAACACAACTAGTAGACACTTTTTTTTCCTTTAGCTTAGAGTAATGAGAAATCAGTGGCAAAAAGTCATAATCTTGTTTCACATTTCTCCTATAAAAAAGAGAAAATTATAAAAATAAGTTTCTTGAAATTATTTAGACAGAGAAAGAGAAAGGAAATACTTAGTAATAAAATTAATTTGAATATATATACACTGCTTTATTGACTTTTTCAATTTTGGGAGGCTATTTGACTAGTAAAATATTCAGTACTCAATTCTGTAAAGAATATTCCTTAAATGGGCTTACTTATATGAATAGCAGAATATTTATTTTAATAGAGTTTGTCACTTTGGGTATCTAGATACAGTAATACCTAACTACAGGAATTACCTAACTTGAAAAATTATGAAGAAAAGAAAAGATCTGTGATAAGGAATGGATCCCTATTTAGAACAATGATCATGCACAGTTTAATACACATGTGAAAATATAAATAATTCTAAAAAGATAGAAAATTTTGGCCCTCATTCCTAAGGAGCTAAGATTAACCTTTTACTTGTAGCTTTGGAAATTATCTTTGTTTTGTTTTTATCTCTACAATTCATGTTTTTTTTTTTTGAATGATATCCTTCTATAGTTTTTCCTTTCACAGTAAATCATTATATCTTCAATGTTATTTGTGTTTTATTAGTTATCTATTGCTGTGTCAAAGAATAGTCCAAAACTTAGAGGCTTGTAAACACAAGCATTTACTATTTCACAGTTTGTGTGGATCAGGAATTTAGAAATGGCTTAGCTAGGCAACTCTGGCTCCATTCTTTCAAAGTTTGCAATCAAGATATCAGCTTGGGCTGTAGTCACCCGAAGGCTTGACTGGGCACTGGAGAATCCACTTGTGCTGTGTTATTTACATGACTGTTGGCAAGATGTCTTAGTCGTTCACCATGTAGGCCTCTCCATAAGGCTCTTTACTGTCCTCACAAAATGGCAGGTGGCATCCCCCAAGTGAAAAATAGAGGAGAGAATTGACTTTGGGGTCCACATGTAATGTGGATCTCAACGTGTCCACAAATTTTAACTCATTAGGTTTTATAACACTATGAGAACCACATCCCTCTTTCCCTTGCCATAATGACAATCACCCTGTATAGGACGAGCGGAAAAGACAATTTAATGGAGAGTATTTATTTTTGCGAGAGTAAAGTAAGTAGGCTTTTACCACTCTTTAGATTCAGAACAATCTTTGGGGGACTAAGTAAATTGTAGTTTAGCTTGTCTCTACATTTAACTTCGTGACTACAATTTGATTTTTATTTTAAACCTCCTGTAGGTTGGAGTAAGAAAATTTAAGCCTGAGTAAACTTCTATGCCAAAACCCCTTTATTATATACCAGCATGTAGCAGTTGTAGGTCCCATACCTTTTTGTCAACACAACCCCAGGTCTTTCAGTTTGCATTGAAAATGGATGTCAATTGCTCTTAACAGTAGCTACACTATGGTTCCTTTCCATTAGAGACAAATCATCACAAATAGTTTCCTAAGATATTTTCCTGGGGACCAAATAGTTTTTGAATAGAAAACAAAGTAATTTCTACCTGCTTTTCTCACTGTGTATCTCCTTATTTGTTCAGGCTTTTTTCTGCGCCATTTTCTTATCTCTGAAGTCATGTATGTTTATATGAGGTAAAAGGCTGAAGTCCTTGCTCTGCTAATGCATACCAGGATTCCCGTAAGACCAGCACACTGCAATTTTCAATTTTTCAATTTTCCATTGTGGTACTCTATTAAATATTGGTAGCTCTTTCCTACCTACTGAAATTGTCTCTCAGTGGGATTTTGAATAGCAATGAGATATGTCATTAACCTTAATCATGAGAAAACATCTACTGCATCTAAAAAGAAATGCTTTATTTTGTGATGAGATATATGAATCAGCAACTTGGTGAGGAATTTCTCTTTCACTCACCTAGGGTTTTTTGTGCTTTAGGGTCCCCAAAATTGAAATTGCTCTTATTTTAAAAAATTATTATTTTTAAGGCAAAATTAAAAGTCAACCTATATTTGATATATATTTATGATCCATAGTATCTGTATGCCAATCTAAATTTGTGGAAAAGAATGTAACAGGATTCTTGGCTTTTGTAAAACATGTACTTGATTTCTTCCAAAATTAGAAATTGTATTTATTTTTAAAGGATAAATTGTGTCTAAAAACAAAAATATATTCTCAAATTCTTCATAAGAGGCTAGAGATATAAAAGAATAAAATAAAACATCTCTCCTACATTACTATTTGAATCTAAATGTAAATTGCTATAACTTCAGTGGTTAATATACAAAGAGGAATGGGTGGTTGTGTAGGAAAATAATCCAGCTTATGTTTCAATTTAACATTATGTTTTACAGTGATAAGATAACCAAATTAAATAGATTATATTGTCATTAATCAGTTGTAATTTTTCTTCTAACTACTGACTAAAAGTTTAGTTGCAGTTCTGACTTTTCTAAATTTCTACATCAACTTTTTCCCTAATTCTAGTTTATGTCCAAATTTTATTTAATTGACATATTGGGTAAGAAGGCAGATTTTAAAATTATGGTTATACAAACTTATTATTCTAATGGTGGAATTTTGTTTCACTCATTAATAACTTTGTCATTTAAAAATAGTTAATATTTTCGAAAAACATTCACACTCAATTGGTGTACCTTTAGATCTTATGGGGAATTTCTGTTGTATTCAATTATGATTGATTTGGACACATTCTTTTCTAGATAATTAATTTCCAAAGGACAATATTTGTAGGAGCAATGGTAGAGATTTGTCTAAACTAAGATTTCTTTTCTAAAATTATGCCTATACTTATGCAACTTCAAGATCATATTATCACCACCTAAATTGGTCATTTATTGTGTATGATTTTCATGACTTGGTAACCCATTCCAGAGAATGAGAGATTATTTCCTAGCACCACAGGGATGTATTTCTTAAAAGTGAACTAAAAAATAAGGCAAATGAACTAAAGCTATGATAATGCATCTTGGAAGTAGGCAAGGTGTAAATCTTAAAGAAATGAACAAATGTATACATTGTCAACTAAAAAAGTTATCATGTATCAGTGGCTTAATCTTAGGTATTAGAAGAGTTGGATTCCCTGGGAAATGTAAATACAGATGTGAGAAAATTGAACAAAACAGAAGATGGACTGACAATTGTAAGCAAGTTATTTGAAAGAAATATAAGTATTTCAGAACTTTTTCTCATTAAAGACCATCTTCTTTCCTTATTTTTATAAATGTTGCTGGTCTTGCACCTTCAGCCACGCATGCAACCATCTAATGAAGCCACAGTCCTGAAGTTGGGCTTCAGTGAAACACTAAATCATTTTCTAGGTTTCCCTGCTGTCTGTGACTTTGTGAATTCACCATGCTGCCATGCAGTAGTTGCTAGGTTACTAGTCTGCATTGACTAGGTGCACATACCCATCCTTGGGTTCTTGATTTTTTGAAGAATATTGATTCATTCAGACAGATGGATAGAGAGTGGAAGAACATTCCTTGCAGAAAGCACAGTGTGATCAATGTACAAAGACATATATAGGCCTAGTTGATTATTTAAGAATGAGTGGGCCCATCAGAAATAGAGTAATTAGAATAGATATAAGACTCAACCAGATTCAACTTCTCTTGATCCCATATACTTTTTCATGCAGAATTAAAATACACATTATCTCTATTTATAATTCCTTTTATAACTATATAATAAAAATTGTCCAGTTAAAACATTGCATATATAGTTTATGATTTTGGGGAAAATACATAAAATAAGTATTATTTTAATATTATATATCTAAACATATATAATATTATAAATAGGCCCTTAGTAATGTAATGTACAATTCTAAATGCAATACAATTAATTTGAAAAAAATATACCTGTGAAAATAACCCCATAGGTACAATGGGAAGTTGCATATTTGAAGTTTTCTTATATTTATGCATATATGGGGAGAGTTTATATGATCACTTTATGCTATGCAGTTCTATTTTAATCTATATCTCACCATACTACTTGCTTTTTTTTTTTTAAAGATTTTATTTATTTATTTGACAGAGAGAGACAGTGAGAGAGGGAACACAGCAGGGGGAGTGGGAGAGGGAGAAGCAGGCTCCCCGCCGAGCAGGGAGCCCAATGCAGGGCTCAATCCCAGGACCCTGGGATCATGACCTAAGCCTAAGGCAGAGGCTTTTAAAAAATTATTATTTTTAAGGCAAAATTAAAAGATTTTTAAGGCAGATGCTTAATGACTGAGCCAGGCAGACACTTAACGACTGAGCTACCCAGGCACCCCACCATACTACTTGTTTTATCCAGAAAAAGTTTTCATTTTAATGGCCACAGATTAATCATAGAAATAATGTCTTTTCCATTTAGTCTACATTTTATTATATATAAGCTATATTTCTTTGGGCAAATTATTTAGCACTTGAAACTTGAATATTTTTGTCATAAAAATATCTATGATGTTTTGACAAGAAAATGATTATTTAGCAATATAGACCATTATGATCTGGGCTTTATGTATCATTTGAAGACAAGGAACGTATTTACTTAAAAAATACCCCAACATCTTCAAATAATCCCTATTCCTCTAATAAGGCTGTATTTTTTACAAGGCACTATTAACCATTCTGGTGGTATTTCTTTTCCTTTAGATTGTATAGTACCAAGAAAGTAAGTAGTATGTCAAAGAGAAGGTGTTGTTGGTTTGTATTATTGTTTTCTTACTGTAGTTTCTACTGTTGTATTTCCCAGTACTAAGAGTATTAAAGTAGAACAGAATGTGTTTGCATATCATTGAGATATAATTTACATACCATGTAATTAGCTCTTTTAAAGTATAAAATTCAATGACTTTTCATACATTAACAGAGTTGTACAACCATCATAATCAATTTTTGAACATTTTCAACATCACCTCCTCAAAAACTTTATATCCATTAGCAGACCCTCAGGAGGGTCATTCCTTTCTACCTTAGAAATTCTCAATTTATAGTTAACTCCAAGCACACATAATCAGTTTTTTCTCTGATGTTCTTTGCTTTATTTTCTCAATTTGGTAGATAACACAAATGATTAGCAGCATATTTAATCCCCTATTCTCCCGCACAGTACAGCTAAATAGTTTTTAGCTACAATGTAAAATAGTTTATAAGTAATCTAATTCTTTTAGTAACACTAAAAATGACATGAAAATATAATAACTTCCCTTAAAATGACCTCCAACCATCTCTGGCATGGTAATATGAATATTTAATTATAAAGATGAGTTTATTTAATAAAAAATTAGCACTGATAATGTTATTTACCACTGGGTGTGATTTGTCAGCAAAATTAGCAAAATGCTTGATAATATTTTTCTTATAAGAACACAAAAAGATAACTGAAATTTATTTAATAACAAAAAAAGAAAATAAGAAAGTTTATGTCATCTATCAGGTCAATGGGGCGAAAATGGGGAAGATCTGCTTCCAAGCAAAAATGACATCATTCTCTGATCTACTCATATATCCAAGTCTGAAACCTCTTTATTACAATGACATAAAGTCATCTCCATGGAAGCATTCCTTGTGACCCATGGGTATGAGACTGTCTTCCAAGTAAGGTATTCTCACTCAAGAAATTAATTTTTTTCTCTGTCATCATATCCCTGATAAAGCCATGTCCAGGGCAGAAATCCTAACTTCACATTAAATAGCTATGCCTCCCAAGAAGAAAGTGGCTTCTGTTTTTTTTTTCTTAGACTTTATTTATTTATTTGATAGAGAGAGAGAGATTGAGAGCACAAGCTGGGGGTTCAGCAGGCAGAGGGAGAAGCAGGCTCACCCCTGAGCAAGGAGCCCAACGTGGGGCTCAAACCCAGATCCTGGGATCATGGCCTGAGCCAAAGGCAGACACTTAACTGACTGAGCATACACAGGCACCCCAAGAAAGTGGCTTCTTAACCATATATTTATTATTAAGGGAATACAGAAAAAGTTAGTTTCCAGAGGGGAATTGATATATTTTATAAATATACATGTATTCTACCAGACTAATATGCCTGGGGGGGTGATAGATCCTTTGAATCAAATGATATTGCCTAGTTGTGTTTGCAGGATGGATTTCCCAGCACCACAATTAGTGCTCTGCAAAACACAAAGTACACAGGAGGTGTGGATGATTCAGTACATGGCCTGTTAATGGCTTAATTCAGTTATTACCTGGGTTGTTTTAGAAACTAACTTACCAATTTAAAATGTACTTGGGGCTGTAAATCACATCTTAAAGAGACAAATACCTTCACAAACATTGCTGCAATATGGACTGTCTTCCAGACACTTAGCCACAAGACTTCATGATGGAATTATAAACACTAGCTTAGTGTGCATTACAATGATGTTTCTCCATAGCAGGAGTCTCAGAATTACTTTGATTTCATACTTTATCTAGGATTAAGCTTGAGGCTTTGCACCAAGCCTCTGAAACAGATGCTGACCCCAGGGTATAATTCCTGTCATGACAGCCAAGTAACATGCCCTCTAGGACGAGACACTGCTATCACTGTGGATTATAGACTGTTAGGACTGAAAGAACTAACTTGGAAATGGAGTTTATAGATTTTTCTCTAATTGTGAGCTTTCAGCTGGTAATACAACAGTTTGGCATTCTGCTTTCAAGGTACAATTATCCACTGACAATAGTCCATTCTTTCAAATTTTAGAGTAAATGAGTAACAAGACTTACATTTTACTATAACTTTGAACTTCTCAAAATATTTTTACATGTTACATATTTTGTTTGGTTACACAATACTTAAAATATCATTCTTTACAAAAATATAAGTGAGGAATGCTATCTATTAAGTCTTCCTGGAAATCAGTACATTATTCACATAAATATAAAAATAATTTTGAATAAAACATTTTATTCAAAGTTATAGCACTCTCAATTTAAAAATGTTCAGTTTTGAAGGAGCACCAAATTATTTTCTGAGTGTATACTTATTATTTAGCAAAATATTTAATTTCATAATTATGTCAATTCTGTATAAGATAAACTAAAAGACAACAGGGTATTGACAAAAACAAGCATTTCATAGAAGAAATTAAAATTGCAAACAAACCTATGAAAATATACTATACTTCATTCATCATTAAGAAAATGGAAAGTAAACTATAGTAAGATGGTATGTTATAACCACTAGTTAGGCCAAACCAAAGTGAAGGCAAAGACGTGGAAAAACAGAAACCTCAAGCATAGATGGTGAGAGTGTAATTGGCATAACCATTTTGGGAAATAATCTGAACTTGTCTGATAAAATTAGACACATGTCGGGCGCCTGGGTGGCTCAGTTGGTTAAGCGACTGCCTTCGGCTCAGGTCATGATCCTGGAGTCCCGGGATCGAGTCCCACATCGGGCTCCCTGCTCGGCAGGGAGTCTGCTTCTCCCTCTGACCCTCCCTCCTCTCATGCTCTCTCTCTCTCTCTCCCTCATTCTCTCTCAAATAAATAAATGAAAAATTAAAAAAAAATTAGGCACATGTATAACCTAGGGCACAGCAGTTTCTATCTTAGTTACATAAGGTAGAGAAATATTTTTATATATGTCAAGTACAGGCAGAGGTTGTTCATAGCAACATTATTTACAGTGTTATTATTTGTAATACAAAAATTGGAAACATTCAAAGCATGGGTTAATAGAAATATTGAAAAATTATAGTACATACATATTACACAATATAACAGATATTGATGGGACAAAGCACTGTTACCAAGAAAATGAATCTTAGAAATATAATGTAAGAAGGACAAAAAATATCATTTTTAGAAAGCTCAAAACCGAACAAACATAAACAATATTTTTATAAATGATACATATATGACATTGCTTTAAAAAAGAAAAAGAAAGAAATGATAAACATTAAATTCAAAATAGAAGTTACTTCTGGGGGTGTTCAAAGTATAAGTTGGTGAGAATGCACAGCTGTATTTTTATGGGATGCTTCCTGGATTTTTATACACATAATTTCTATATCTTGAAAAAGTTATTGCATAAACCATACAAAATTCTACAACATTGCTATCTAAAATTATGTATTGATTTTCTATCAAATATAATCCTAAAAAACTATAAATCCATTATTTTGAAATGTCCAACTCAATTTTTTATGTCTAATTATATCAATGATATTAAAGTCAAAAACTTGGTCCTCTCATGTTATATTTGAGAAATATTTGAGAAATGGAATTTCTTAATTATTTAAAAAAGAAAAGAAAAAAGGAAATTCTTTATGTCCTTGACATTGTGCTCCACTTGACTCTCAGCCAAAGGATTTTGGCAAATTCTGTAGATCACAGTACATATTGAAAAAATTGAAAAGCTTATATTCATAAACCATAGTTTCACAAATTTGAGAATCTGTACAACATTAATAGCTACTGTTTAGAAAGATGTGGGCCTAGATGACCTAGCACTTATCCAGGGAATGTACAATTACTTTTAATTTGCATTTGGAACTAATCCTTTTTCTTATTTTTGTTTTTGTACCACGAGTACAGATGTCACTATATATTTTTGCCAGTTTATTTAATGGCGTGTTAAAAATGAGCATAAAGACTTGAAAACTCCCTTTGTCAAAAGTTTTACAAAGGAATAAATCTTCCTTGTATTTGCCTATCTAAAATGTTACATCAAATAAACAAAATGGAGAGCTTCACAATATTCATACTTCATTAGTTTACTTGAAAACACTTCACATATTCTCAGCATTTGTTAAATCATCAACTGCACTAGATACAAAATGCTACTGACTCTATTTTCATAGCAGGTTGTCACCTAAAAAATGTGTTAACAGTGTTACTGAGAAGAAAACAATGAGCTTTTTATATCTAGTCTGTTCTTCTCTCTTACATGTTATTAAGTAAAAAAATATATATGTTAGTGTTTTAAATATTAAAGGAATATAGTCTTTTATAAACACATGAAGCATAAATACAGAACATGAGAGATCCACAGAGCAAGTTTTGAAAACTGCTCTATAGCCTTCAGTCATGGAAAATGTTGATAATATTAGAAAAAATAAATAAAAAAGGAAACTTCTAAAGTGATATTACATAATCACCATAATTGCTGCCTTTCATAGTTAGTTATAGACTTAATATTTTAAATGAAATAAAGAGAAAATATAAGGGGCACCTGGGTGGCTCAGTTGGTTAAGCAACCGATTCTTAATTTTGGCTCGGGTCACGATCTCAGGGTCCTGGGATCAAGCCCCTTGTCAGGCTCCATGTTCAGTGGAGAGTCTGCTTCAGGACTGTCTCTCTCCCTCTCCCTCTGCACCCCCCAAATTAATTAATTCATTAAAACAAAAAAGAGAGAGAAAATATAACACAAGACATGCTTTTGCCCAAAGCAGAACTTTCCCCCAGAATATAATGAATGAGACAAACCCAATTCACATCCCAGAACTGTGATCAGGACACAGGGATAGTTTCTTCCATTATAGTACGCTGAGTATATGTCAAAAGTTACCAGCTTAGAGCAACATGTATTATCTCCCAGTTTTATATCTCAGGAACCTGTACAACCTGGCCTATCTGGAGCCTCTGCTTCAGGGTTTCTCAGGGATTGCAGTCAAGGTGGCCACCATGCTGCAGTCAGTCACCTGGAGGCTCCTCTGTGGAAGAATCACTCCCACACTCACCGTTCCACATTCACTGTAGTTGGTTGGGTTGTGCTCCTTACTGGCAGTTTAACAAAGAGTTTCAATCCCTTGCTAGCTGCTGGCTGAAGATAACCTTCAGCTTCCTGCCATCCATGCCTCTCCATGGAGAAGTTCACAAGTTGGCAGCTTGTTTCAAGCAAGAGGGCAGGAAAGAGTATAAGCAAGATGGAAATCACAGTCTTTATAAACTAATTTTGGGGCCAATATCCATCAGTTTTGCCATATTCTACTTATTGGAAGCAAGTAACTGGTTTCAGTCCACATAAGAAGGGAGAGGATTTTACAGTGAGTACCAGGAAGTGGGATTGTTGGGAGCCTCAGAATAACAAATTTCTTTCTCAGGTTTCAAGACATGAATACTAATTTCAGAATCATCACTACGATAGAATGATAGGTTAATTTTTGTAACACTTTAAGGAGGCCTTAAATGATGTTGAAATATGCATTTGGGTAGTTGACTTTTTACATACTAGGGCTGAAAGTTAATAGAAGATTTGGGCCAAATATTAAGACTGACACTGAAGTGTGATGTATGCCTGGGTGTTTTGGTCCTTCCTGCCACTATATTATAATTTTAAGCAGGTACCCATGTCATTTCCCTGATTTTAGGTGAAACACTTGATCATCATATATGATATTTTATGTACTTTTGGTACTTTTACATAACTAAAGAACTTTCCATCTATTTTTAGATTTTTTTAAAGATTTTATTTATTTTATTATTAGAGAGAGAGAGAGAGAGAGAGAGAGAGACAGCTAGAGAGGGAACATAAACAGGGAGAGAGGGAGAAGCAGGCTCCCGGCTCAGCAAGGAGCCTGATTCAGGGTTCCATCCCAGGACCCTGGGATCATGACCTGAGCCGAAGGCAGACGCTTAACGACTGAGCCACCCAGGTGCCCCTATTTTTAGATTTTTAAAAGAGTTTTTATATTACATTTGGTTTTTGAACTATCTCAAATGTTTTTATGTACATGCAAAGATAATACCATTTTTTCTATAGCTTATGAATGTAGCAAATTATATCAGTAAGTCTCTTTGATGTTGCACCATACTTTAATTCTCAAGACACACACACACACACACACACACAGACACACACACACAGACACACACACACAGACACACACACACAAACATGCTTCAAGAAAATATTTTAGGCCTAATGAGAACATATGTAGTATGTACCTCACATTCCACTCACCTCTATGTTTATCCTTATACCAATACCATTACTGCAGATCATAATTCTCTTGAAATCACATAGTGTAAGTCCTCTCATTTTGTTCTTCCTCTAAATTGTTTTGGATAATCTAGGTTCTCCTATACACTTACATACAAATTTTAGATCATGTTTCTAAATTTCTAGAGGAAAAGAAGAAAACTCTCTAGAAATTTTGACTTGGATTGGATTAAAACTCTACACACCAATTTAGAGAAAATTACATATTACATCTTAATAATATTAGATATTAATACCTATTACATATTAATTACACACTAATTTACATTACATGTTAATGTAATTACATTATATATTAATAATATTACATATTATTTTATATTACATATTAATAATATTGAGTCTTTGGTCAATGAACATAGTAAATCTTTCTGCTTATTTAATCCCACTCAGAAATGTTTAGAAATTTTTAGTGTACAGGTCTGACACATATCTTGTTCATTTTTTTCCTAAGTATTTTGTGTATGTATGGTTTTATTTTGGATGTCTTACAAATTGTATTGTTTTATAATTTCAAATCCCCATGTTTGTTGGTGATATAAGAAATAAAATTAATTTTATATTGGTTTTTATTTCCCAAATTTGCTACCTTTATGCATTAGTACTAATTGTTTTAAGTAGAGTCTTTATTATTTTCTCCCTAAATTATGATATATTCTTCTAATAAAGACAATTTTATTTCTTTTTGAGTCTCAAGGAAGTAAGGAAGTTTTATTATTATAACGTGCTACCTGGTAATATAGTAGTAGAACAAAATATGCACAGCTCTCACTTGGCTTTCATTATATGAAGGCACTTGATACCTACTACAAAGAACCTCTTAATTATGAATAACCAGACTGATTTAGTACAAATTTTGTATATCTTATCTGTTCCCTTTCCTAAAGGAATCATATTTTATTGAGAGAATTTTTTTCCAGTCCTCTTTTAGAATTAAATAGTCCCTCCACTTTAATCCCATCACCAGTTTTTTTTTTTTTTTTTTTTTTAAGGGAGAGAGAGAGAACATGTGTGGGCCAATGGGTAGAGGGGAAGAGAGACAAAGGAGGGGCAGAGGGACAGGGAGAGAAAGAATCCCTAGCAGGGTCCATGCTCAGCATGGAGCCTATTCTGGGGCTGGATCCCATGACCCCGAGATCATGACCTGAGCCTAAATCAAGAGATGGACACTTAACTGAGCCATCCAGGTGCCCCCCAATCATCTATTTTTAACACTAACTTTTATTAATTAACTGCATATTGGTCTGTGTGCTTGTGTGATATCTACAATAATGCAACTAAAAAGTAACCATGCCTATATAACTTCCAAAGTCAGATGATTCTTTTTTAGGGTTGTTTTCATTCTGTGAATAATTTTGGTGCAAGGAAAGTTCCCTGTATTATCCCATATCTTCCCTAAAATGATTGTTCCACTAAATTGGTTCCTGCCATTGTGGCAGTGTTCAAGCTATCTCCTTGGTTTAAGCAAATTCTCCACGATTGGAAATAAGGAGGCCTTGACACATAACAGAAAATATGAGTCTGAAAATTTTGGGTTCACATAGTTTGTTACCAGCACTGGAAGTGCTAAATAGGAGTCTAGGCTTAAGTTTTTAAAGTTCAATTTGTTTGCTTGCATAAGCAAAGATGTAGTAAGCATACTGCAATCTATCTCTCCTACTTATTACATCTAAAAACTCCATACAAAACACAGAAAGCAACTATGTAAGTTACCAAAAAGGTAAACAGAAGAGATGGCTTGTAGAGGGGAGTTAAACCTGGATATGCAAACATAAGGGGGATGAGTTTCCTCTTTTCTCTTGAAGATTTGTCTGAAGTTCAGATAGACATTAATTAAAAAGTTTTGCCATGGTGGTCATGGCACAGGCAGCTAAAGCTTAAAAACAAAATATTTTAGGGCCAAAGGACCAGGAAAAAACCTTTAGACAGAAATTATGGAAATCCTAGAGAGAAAAGAGCTGGAGGATATGGGGGTGCCTGGGTGGCTCAATCAGTTGAGCACCTGCCTTTGGCTCAGGTCATGATCCCAGGGTCCTGGGATAAAGTCCCACGTTGGGCTCCCTGCTCAGCAAAGAACCTGCCTTTCCCTTTCTCTCTACTGCTCCCCCTGCTTGTGCTCTCTCACTCTCACTCTTTCTCAAATAAATAAATAAAATATTAAAAAAAAAAGCTGGAGGAAATCTCCTATTTCTGTAAATGAGTATAGAAGCCTGCACAAGTGCCAGGGTTACCTGTGTACCGCATGTGAAAAGGATAGACCCAAAGCAACAAATGAAAGTCTGAGAGAACTGAACCTGTTTACATTTCCACCAAACTGTCAAACTTTTGTACATGCATTGGGAAGACACAAAGAAGCACAGCAAAGCTTTGAGAAATGGACTAAAATTTAGGCAACCACCCAAATTCACACTAATTCCTAAGTATTAACATATGAGGGAAAGACCCAAACAACAGAACAACGTTTTTGACAGCTGAACTGATATTGAGACTACAGACCACAGAAGGCAAGGCAGAATTTGTGGTCTGAACTTAACTGGGATTGAACGCCTGCTGAAACAAATACATCAATATCATCAGGAGCAAACTGTTGACAAACTAAAGCTCAGAGGCCAAGCCCAGCTCCTGACTACTCTAGTGAAAAATTTTATTGGACCACAGCCATACATATTCATTAATATATCATCTGTGGCTATTTTTGAAGTACAATGGCAGAATTGATTTGTCACAATAGATGCCATATTGTATGCAAAGTTTAAAATATTTACTTTCTAGTCCTTTACATAAGAAGTTTGTTTACCTCTCCAGTAGAGTATTTTAATGGGATCAAGAGTTTATCTTCAGTATAAGAGCCAGAATGACTCAATAAACCAACACCAGAGAAATTACATTAATTCTCAAGGAAGAAGACAATCAACAGATGCCAATCTAAAATTACCCAGATACTGGGTTTATCAAATGAAGACATTAAAGTTGCTATTATAACTATGCTCAATAACTACACTTGAAACAGATGAAAAAATAAAAGTTTTCAGCAGACAAATTAAACTATAGAAAAAGAATCACATGGAAATTTCAGAAATGGAGGAGAAAAGATGGCGAAGGAGTAGGGGACCCTATTTCAACTGGTCCCTGGAATTGAGCTGGATATCTACCAGACCACTCTGAGAACCCATGAAATCAGCCTGAGATGTAAGAAAATAGATCTGGATCTCTACAAACAGAATATCGCAGGAAGTTGGTTTTGAGGTAGGAAGCAGGGAGCCATGATTCCTCGGGCAGATATCAGAGGATAAACGGCAGTGGGAGGGAGCCTGGCTGTGGGGATCCCACACCGCCAGTGAGCGACAGCTTTGCGCGCTGGCGACAGGGCACAAACTCGCAGACCTAGAGCAGCGGGGAAAGGACTTTAAGGCAGCCCCCGGGAGGGAAACCTGGAGCGGTGGGGTCACGCATGTGAACTGGGGGTAGCTGGCAGTTTTACACGCACAAAGGGCAGAGACATGCCCCGACCTGGAGGCAGAACTGGGAGCGCTGCAGAAGGACACACACAACCCAGGACACTGAAGTTTATAGCAGCACAGACAGAAACGGAGATCATGTGGCCTGGAGAGCTCACTGAAGAACAGACTGCGATCTCTCTGCTCTGAGGGAGAGGGTTGAAAACAGTCTCTTCTGCTCTCTCAGAAGAGATGTGGAAAGCCAACAGGGAAAGCCACCAGAGAACAAAAGCCCCAAAAACTGGTTCCCACTGAGCCCATCCCCTGCCACAGGGGGGCAGCAACTCTGCCCAAAGAGGGTTGCCTGAGTAACAGCGTGGCAGGCCCCTCCCCCAGAAGACAGGCTGGGAGAACAAGAGGCCAGCAACCCTAAGGTCCCTAGAAAACAGGTGCATCTTGCTTGGGTTCTGGTCAATAATTTGGACTCTATACATTCCCTCAACCACCCATCAACAGAATGACTAGGAGGAGGAACCCCCAAAATAGAAAAGACTCAGAGATTATGACTTATGCAGCAGATTTACAAATGGATGCAGATATAACCAAGATGTCAGAGATGGAATTCTGGCTAGCACTTGTGAAGACAATAGATAGAATGGAGAAATCAATTAATGGCAACATAGAGTCTCTAAGGGCAGAAATGAAAGCTGAATTGGCAGAACTTAAAAATGGAATCAGTGAGATCCAATCCAATCTAGATAATCTAACAGCAAGGGTAAGTGAGGCAGAAGAACAAATAAGTGACCTGGAAGACAATTTAATGGAAATTTCAGAAATGAAAAAGGTCTGAAATAAAAATTCATAGCATAGGCTCAAGAGCAAAATAGCGATAATGGAGGAAAAAGTGAACTTGAAATTAGATTATTTGAAATTATCAGCTATGAAATAAAAAGAGCAAAGAGAAGAAAATACTAAAGAAGTACAGAATCTCAGAGACCTGTGATACAAAAAAAAAGAAAAAAAGAAGATGTACTATTCATGTCACTGAAGTCCCAGAAGAAGAAGAAGGATAAAAAAATACATGGAAAAATATGCAGAAAAAATACAGGAAGAAATAATGGTTTAATATCCCCTAATATGGTAAATATGTAGATCTAAATCTAAATTTAGATCTAAAACAGACTACATTTAAAGAAAATCATGTCCAAACACATAATAATCAAACTGCTGAAAACAAAGATAATGAAAAACCTAGAAAGTAGCTAGAGACAAAGTACATATTACACACAAGGAATAATCACTTGAATACCCTGGACTTTTCATCAAAAACAATGGGCCAGAAGAGAAGGCAAAAGCATCTTTTTAAGTACTGAAAGAAAAACAAACAAACTTTGCCAATCTGGAATTCCATATCCAGAAAAGCAAGCACATTATCAGGTGAAGAAAAATTAAAAGAATGTATCACCAACCAGACCTGCTCTAAAAGAAATATCTGCAATATGAAAGGAAATGCCACCATAGACAATGTTTGAAATTAGGAAGGAAGAGCAAGATACTCTTTTATATTTACTCAGAGTAATATATAAGAGTATCTTTCTCCTTATAAGTTTAAAAAACAATCTATGACTTTTGAAAGCAAAAATGTAACATTGGTGCTTTTTAGTGTCTGTCAACATGCAAGGTGAGAATAAGAGGATCTATATGGTTGTAAAACTTCAATATTTCGGTTGAAGTGGAAAGTAACCAATTTTAAGTAAAGTGATGAAACTAAAACTTATAGCATATCTGATGGGTTTTCAAAATGAGTAGATGTAATACACTTGGTGTAATTATAACATATCATCCAATGGGTGAATGGGGAATTGAGAAAAAGGACTTAATTATTGTAGCACTTCTACTTTTACTTAAAAGTGGTAACATATAACACTAGTAGACACTGAAATCTTGGAGATAAATAATCTCTCTGGAGTAACATTAAGAAGATAATATAAAAAAGATGTAGCCATGAAATAAAAACTATAGTAAAATAAAAAGGAGATATTAAATATATACAAATGATACAAAAAAAGAAACATGGAAATAGTGAAAAAATAGAAGGCTAAACCAAAAATAGATGTTAAAATGATAGAAGTACATTAAGTTATATTAATAATCATATTATATGTAATTGGGGGGAAAATGACCTAACCATATGCTGTCTGTAAGAAACCAATTAGGGATATGAAGACAAAAAGTAAAGAGGTTGGGAAAAGGTATATATACCACAAAACATAAATCAAATAAATGCTGGAAAAAACTAATGCTTCTGGCCAAGATAAAGTAGAGCAGTAACCAAATGTAATCTCCTTCTTGAAAAATATTAAAGAAAAAAATATGAAACAATAGTTTTCAAGACACAGGATATCAAGCAATAAAGGATAGTATTCCCAGACATGAGGTAACAAATGATTTGAGCCCTATGATTACCCCAGCTTAGTGTCTTGTCCTACTCTTCACTGGCTACTGTAACAAAATACCATAGACTGGGTGGTTTAAACAACAGAAATTTATTTCTCACAGTTCTGGAGGCTGGAAAGTCTGAGATCAAGATGCTGACCAATTTGATTTTTGGTGAGGGCTTTCCCTGGCTTAGAGCCAGCCACCTTCTCACTGTGTTTTCACATGGTGGAGAGAGATCTTTGGTGTCCCTTCCTCTTCTTATAAGGGAGCCAGCTCTATCAGATTAAGGCACCAATTTTTTTTTCTTTTTACCTCATTTAACCTGTATCATCTCCTGATAGGCCCTATCTCCAAACACAGACCCACTGGGGATTAGGGCTTCAACATACAAATTTTGGGGAGACACAGACTTTCAGTCCATTACATGTCTTTATAGAGTTCTAACCATAGTGCAGGAGGAGAAACCTACGTGAAGCTTGGCAGTTGAGGAGATGGAGCTGACATTTGGTAAGATCAATGTGACTAGCATTTACAGGGCATGGTACTGAAGACGGGAGAGCTGTACAGAGAACAACTTTAGAAATATGCAGAAGTCCCTTTCAGTTATTTGTCGAAGTACTAACCGTGGCATGTGTCCTCCTGTTACCCAAGACTGAAGACACAATCTCTGCAGGGGAATAGAGGGAATAGTGCCTGGCACTCACATAAGGCTAGAAATAGTTCCTATTCTCACCAACCAGACTAAAAAATCATATAATTCAAGGGATATTGAGTACAGTTTTCAGAAAGATCTTAAGAGTAAGTAATGACACCCTAAAAGTAAAAGTTGCTCTGATCTACTCTAACTAATCTTTTTTTTTTGCATGACTCCAACCATTTTATTTTTTTAATTTTATTTTATTATGTTATGCTAATCACCATACATTACATCATTAGTTTCTGATGTAGTGTTCCATGATTCATTGTTTGTGTATAACACCCAGTGCTCCATTCAATACGTACCCTCTTTAATACCCATCACCAGGCTAACACATCCCCCCAACCACCTCCCCTCTACAACCCTCAGTTTGTTTCTCAGAGTCCATAGTCTCTCATGGTTGTCTCCCCCTCAGATTTCCCCCCCTTCAATTTTCCCTTCCCACTAACTTTTATTTTTTTAACATATAATGTATGATTTATTTCAGAGGTACAGGTCTGTGATTCAACAGTCTTACACAATTCATAGTACTCATCATAGCACATACCCTCCCCAATGTGTATCACCCAGCCACCCCATCCCTCTCACCCCCCACCACTCTAGCAACCCTCAGTTTGTTTCCTGAGATTAAGAATTCCTCATATCAGTGAGGTCATATGATACATGTCTTTTTCTGATTGACTTATTTCACTTAGCATAATACTCTCTAGTTCCAACCACATCGTTGCATATGGCAAAATTTCATTTTTTTGATGGCTGCATAATATTCCATTGTGTGTGTGTGTGTGTGTGTGTGTGTGTGTGTGTGTGTATATATATATATACACACACACACACACA
>NW_027397067.1:55167960-55216246 GCF_003265705.2 Callorhinus ursinus
TATATATACCACATCTTTATCCATTCATCTGTCGATGGACATCTTGGCTCTTTCCATAGATTGGCTATTGTGGACATTGCTGCTATAAACATTGGGGTGCATGTACCCCTTCGGATCACTACATTTGTATCTCTAGAGTAAATACCCAGCAGTGCAATTGCTGGGTCGTATGGTAGCTCTATTTTCAAATTTTGAGGAACCTCCATAGTATTTTCCAGAGTGGCTGCACCAGGTTGCATTCCCACCAATAGTGTAAGAGGGTTCCCCCTTCTCCACATCCTCACTAACATCCTAGGTCACAAATCAGGTCTCAACCGGTACCAAAAGATTGGGATCATTCCCTGCATATTTTCAGACCACAATGCTTTGAAACTAGATCTCAATCACAAGAGGAAAGTCGGAAAGAACTCAAATACATGGAGGCTAAAGAGAATCCTACTAAAGAATGAATGAGTCAACCAGGAAGTTAAAGAAGAATTAAAAAAATTCATGGAAACAAATGAAAATGAAAACATAACTGTTCAAAATCTTGGGGACACAGCAAAGGCGGTCCTAAGAGGAAAATATATAACAATACAAGTCTTTCTCAAGAAACAAGAAAGGTCTCAAATACACAACCTAACCCTACACCTAAAGGAGCTGGAGAAAGAATAGCAAATAAAGCCTAAACCCAGCAGGAGAAGAGAAATAATAAAGATCAGAGCAGAAATCAATGAAATAGAAACCAAAAGAACAGTAGAACATATCAATGAAACTAGGAGCTGGTTCTTTGAAAGAATTAATAAGATTGATAAAGCCCTGGACAGACTTATCAAAAAAAAAAAAAATAAAAAAAGAAAAGAAATGACCCAAATAAATAAAATCACAAATGAAAGAGGAGAGATCACAATAAATACCAAAGAAATACAAACAATTGTAAGAACATATTATGAGCAACTATATGCCAGCAATTTAGATAATCTGGAAGAAATGGATGTATTCCTAGAGATGTATCAACTACCAAAACTGAACCAGGAAGAAATAGAAAACCTGAACAGACCTATAACCACTAAGGAAATTGAAGCAGTCATCAAAAATCTCCCAAGAAACAAAAGCCCAGAGCCAGATGGCTTCCCAGGGGAATTTTACCAAACATTTAAAGAATAATTAATACCTATTCTTCTGAAACTGTTCCAAAAAATAGAAATGGAAGGAAAACTTCCAAACTCATTCTATGAGGCCAGCATTGCCTTTATCCCAACTCCAGACACAGACCCCATCAGAAAAGAGAATTACACACCAATATCCCTGATGAACATGGATGCAAAAATGCTCACCAAAATACTAGCCAATAGGATCCAACAGTACATTAAAAGGATTATTCATCACGACCAAGTGGGATTTATTCCTGGGCTGCAAGGTTGGTTCAACATCCGCAAATCAATCAGTGTGATACAATACATTAATAAAAGAAAGAACAAGAACCATATAATCCTCTCAATAGATGCAGAAAAAGCATTTGACAAAGTACAGCATCTTTTCGTGATTAAAACTCTTCAGACTATAGGGATAGAGGGTACTACCTCAATATTATAAAGACCATCTATGAAAAACCCACAGCAAATATCATTCTCAATGGGGAAAACCTGAGAGCTTTCCCCCTAAGGTCAGGAACACGGCAGGGATGTCCACTATCACCACTGCTATTCAACATTGTATTAGAAGTCTTAGCCACAGCAATCAGACAACAAAAAGAAATAAAAGCCATCTGAATTGGCAAAGAAGAAGTCAAACTCTCACTGTTGGCAGATGATATGATACTTTATGTGGAAAACCAAAAGACCCCACCCCAAAACTGCTAGAACTCATACAGATATTCAGTAAATTGGCAGGATATAAAATCAATGCACAGAAATCAGTTGCATTTCTATACACCAACAACAAGACAGAAGAAAGAGAAATTAAGGAGTTGATCCCACTTACAATTGCACCCAAAACCATAAGACACCTAGGAATAAATCTAACCAAAGAGGCAAAGAATCTGTACTCAGAAAACTATAAAATATTTATGAAAGAAATTGAGGAAGACACAAAGAAATGGAAAAAAGTTCCATGCTCATGGATTAGAAGAACAAATATTGTGAAGATGTCAATGCTACCTAGAGCAATCTACACATTTAATGCAATCCCTATCAAAATACCATCGACTTTTTTCACAGAAATGGAACAAATGATCCTAAAATTTGTATGGAACCAGGAAAGACCCCGAATAGCCAGATGAATGTTGAAAAAGAAAAGCAAAGCTGGTGGCATTACAATTCCAGACTTCAAGCTCTATTACAAAGATGTAATCATCAAGACAGTATGGTACTGGCACAAAAACAGACACATAGATCAATGGAACAGAATAGAGAGCCCAGAAATGGACCTTCAACTCTATGGTCAACTAATCTTTGACAAAGTAGGAAAGAATGTCCTATGGAAAAAAGACAGTCTCTTCAACAAATGGTGTTGGGAAAATTGGACAGCCACATGCAGAAGAATGAAACTGGACCATTTCCTTACTCCACACACAAAAATAGACTCCAAATGTTTGAAAGACCTAAATGTGAGACAGGAGTCCATCAAAATCCTAAAGGAGAACACAGGCAGCAACCTCTTCGACCTCAGCCGCAGCAACTTCTTCCTAGAAACATTGCCAAAGGCAAGGGAAGCAAGGGCCAAATGAACTATTGGGACTTCATCAAGATAAAAAGACTTTGCACAGCAAAGGAAACAGTCAACAAAACCAAAAGACAACCGAGAGAATAGGAGAAGATACTTGCAAATGACATATCAGATAAAGGGCTAGTATCCAAAATCTATAAAGAACTTATCAAACTCAACACCCAAAGAACAAATGATCCAATCAAGAAATGGGCAGAAGACATGAACAGACATTTTTCCAAAGAAGACATCCAAATGGCCAACAGACACATGAAAAATTGCTCAACATTGCTTGGAATCCGGGAAATCCAAATCAAAACCTCAATGAGGTACCACCTCACACCAGTCAGAGTGGCTAAAATTAACTACTCTAATTAATCTTATTAGAAATACCCAATAGGGTCAAATTGGTTCCAAGGAAGTTGAAAATCACTGACCTAGGTAATTCTTGAAAACTCCGTACCAAGGCACTGACATTTCACTTGGACCTCAGTCTTTAAATAATGTGATTTTCCTAGTATAACTTTGATTCCACAAAGAAGGAAGCTAGGAAGCTGTTTAAAAAAAAAAAAACAAACAATTTTTTTCGTTTCTATGGAACTTTAGAATTATTAATTAGTCATAAAATAGCATTAATGGCTGATCTCATTATTTAATGGCCACACAGATCATTCAAACTTTGGGCTCTTAACATCTCTGTCTGTTTATCTTAATGAAATAGAAAACATTTTGGAATATGCTATTATATCTGATTGATTATATTTAAAAGTATTACATTAAGTATTTTTTTTGAAGAGGAGCTTTGCTAAAGTGATCTAATTATATACTAGGAAATAAAGTCATTCTTGTAATTTAATAGCTTAATCCAAAATTTTCAAGAGGAGCCAAATGGAATGGTATTTCATTCATAAATTCAGCATACAAACCAACCAGAGATTTCCACAATTAAGATGATGAAAAATTAAAATGTGACTAATTACTTCTATATACTGTCCTTAATGAGCATAAACAGTTTCAAAATATATTATCCTAAAACTGACACTTTTCTCAGAAATAATTTAGATAATGGCAACATTTCAAGGCCCACAGTAATAATTAATTTTGCATCTAGACAGAAAAAAAATTAAAGTCAATGATTCTTGTTAAACTTGTATCTGTGCTTCCTAAAGTCAACCCCTTAATTTCACTTTTTAAGAAAGCACTAACAAATGTAGTCATGGAATAGAAAATGTGTAAATTGCGGTACAAAAGCAAAGATAAAATTAGGTTTGTAAAATGGACATGTTTAGCATATTATCAGTGTTTTAGAGGGAAGGCTTCAGTTATATGAAATCATATGAACATACGGGTTTTTCTTAAAACTGTTAAATTATTGTATAATCATAGAGTTAAATTAGCATAGATTTTTACTGGTAATTTCTCTTTTACCATACAAAGGATTTATACTCCTCATTTTATACAGATTATGGTTTCAGCCTGTTAGAACTCACAGAATTGGTGAAGAAACACATTTAATGTATGCATCTAGGTTTGTTCTTATTGGAATATCTTTTTCTCAGGGCTTCAAGAAATAACTTTCAGCTTTGTTTCTTTTGCAGAGCAAGTAGGACTTATAGAGTCTATTTTTCAGTCTGGAAAACAACAAGGTCATTTGGGAAAAAATGTCATAGAATTCCTGCTAAGCACAAATCCAATGCTCATTCCAGATGTTTAATTAAGAAATTTGGTTACAAGTACCACAAACAAGTCAAGTAAATTTAACTAATAAAAAGGATTTAATAATGAAAAAAAAATAAAGATCTAGAATAGGTTCTAGGATTGCCAGAATTGAGTGATTCAAATAGAATCTGGATTTGCTTGCACTGACTGTTTCTCTTTTCTGTTTGTGAGTTGACTAACTACCCCTAGTTCTTTTATATGAATTGTACTTAACTGCTCTCATTCATTATGAGTATTACTCATCCTCATAACTCTGAATTCGAAGGAAAAGAGTGCATGCCTCTTTATAATTTGGAAAATTCAGTAGAAGACTGATTTATCTGGCTTAATTTGACTTGTGTCAAATCCCTAAGTGTTTGCAACATTACTTTATTTAGAGGGATAGCTCAGCAATTGGCTTATCTTGCATCATATACTTTCCTCTGCAGCAAAGAGAACAGTAGACTGTTCTATGTGAATGTTAGATTTTTTTTGTTGTTGTTGTTACTTGAGGCTCTTAAGAGGGCCACAAAGAGGATAATTTGGTGTTACTTAAAAAATGAGTATTCAATTAATCAATAATTTAATAAAGACAACTCTTTTGAATTCAAGATTCAGACATTTTAAAATTCAGTTGGTTGTAATAATCACTATTAAGGATGCTTTCATAACTTAGTTAATGGCATTCCTTTAATTATTTAAACGACATTTTAGATGTACATATTTGAGTATCATTTTATGCATTTTAAACCTCTGATATAACAAACTTACCAAAAAAACTAAACCAATCAAATATCTTTAATAAATACATTAGTTTCCTGTAGCTTCTATGTATTTACCACAAACAAGGTGACTTAAAAACCAATGTTTTATTGAGAAATCTGTTCCTGGTCTTGTGTAGCTTCTTGTTGCTACAGATATTCCTTGGCTTGTGGTAGCATCACTCCAGCATTTGCTTTTCTTCACATGACCTTCACTGTGTGTGTGTGGATCTGTCTCAAAACTCCATTTTTTGCCTATTGAAGTAAAATGCGTGAAGAACCCAAAGCAGCTGGGTGGTTTAACTTCCAGTATGATGGAGTCATTATTATATGTCCTTATGGAAGCATTCCTTCCTCTGGAAGAAATAGATTCCTCTAGACAAGAGGACAAGTAGAATATCTGATAGATTTGTCCTCTAGACAAGTAGAACATAATAAGGTCATGGAGACTTGAAGCAAAAATTTGCTAGTGGATCATTGGGGTAATAGCAGGTGGTGCCACACTAATTTCCACTCCTTGATTCCTAGAGCCATAAGTTCTGGCTATGGAAGAAATAGCACCATGTGTTGGATGCTGACTTATATACAGCCTCCTGGAGGACATTGCCTCTGCCTTGTAAGATACTGCCACTGAACCTAGGAAGTACTGTAACTGAGTCTTCAAAAGGCTGTTCTATCAAGCCAGCTACTCCAAGAAAATGGGGAACATGGTGAGATCAATGAATTCCATGAACATCGGTCTACTGCCATACTTCATTTGTTGTGAAGTGAGTTCCTTGATCAGAACTAATGTGTAGAATACCACAACCATGAATAAGACATTCTGTAAGTCCATAGATGGGAGCTTTGGCAAAGGATTTCATGAAGAAAAAGTAAATCTGTACCTAGACTATTTCATTAAGAACAAAGGGCTGGCCCTTCTATGGTAGAAGCAGTCCAATATAACCTACTACCAGATAGCTGGTTTATTACCCTGGAGTATGATGCCATATTAGGAAATCATTGTTGGTTTCTACTGTTGACACGTTGGACACTCACCCGTGGCTCTAGCCAGGTCAGCCCTGATGAGTGGAAATTTATGTTGCTGAACCCATGCAAAACTCTGATCCTTGTCATCATCCTTTGGTGAACAATTATTCAACACAAATATTTTTGTGTTTTTGTCCAATCAGAGATGTCTATCCACATACTTCTTCCCTAAATTTTCTTGTCACCAATTTTCCAATTATATTCCTTCTAAGTTCCTGACCAACCAGCCAAACTGCTTTTTGTAGCTTATAAATTAGTAAAGTCTCTACATTAGTCAGAGTTCTCCAGAGAAATAGAAACAACAGGACACAGATAGATGGGTAGATGGATAGATAATTCTATATGCCCTAATTGGGCTAAGGGATGGCCAAATAACTGGTAAAGCATTTTTTTCTAGTTGTGTCTATGAGAGTGTTTCTGGAAAAGTTAAGTATTTGAATCATTAGCCTGAGTAAAGAACACCCTCACCAAAGCAGGTGGGCATCATCCAATGTCCTTCAACATCAATGCTCCCAATTCTTGGGCATTTGGACTTGAACCAGGAACTGCATTATTGGCCCCCCACCCTACTTTAGACCTTTGGACTCAAAAAGGGACTTACACCATTGGCTCTTAAACTGAATTTACACCACCAAGTTTTCATGTTTCTGCAGCTTGCAGATGGCAAATCATGGGACTTCTCAGTCTCCATAAGTGCATAAGCCAATTCCTATAACAAATCTCTTCATATATGTGACGAGATGATATATATCATATATGATATATATAATATTGGTTCCGTTTCTCTAGAGAACCCTCACTAAAACAGATTTACATATAGCAAGAGCTTTATTATAAGAATTTGGTTCACAATATTATGGAGTTTGAGAAATCCCAAAGTCTGCAGCTGGCCAGCTGGAGACCCCGGAGAGTCAATGTCTATAGTTCCAGTCCAAGACCAAAGGCCTGAGAACCAGAAGAGTTGATGGTATAAGTTGCAGTCCAAAAGCGGGCAGACTTGTGACCCAAGAAGAGCTGATGCTTCTTTCAGTTCAGGTTCAAAAGCCAAATAGGACCAATGTCCTAGCTCAAAGCAGTCAGGAAGAAAAGAGTTTCCTCTTGTTCTCAGGAGGGTTAGCCTTTTTGTCTATTCAGCACTACAACTGTTTGGATGAGGGCCACTCACGTGAAGGAGGGCAATCTTCTTTACTCAGTCTGCTGATTCAAATGTTAATGTTAGTCTCATCTAAAAACAGCCTCAAAGACATATCCAGAATATTAGTCACATTTTTGAGGCATAGTTTAACTCATATCTTGGGCTAAAAACACGTACTTTCTTTCTTACATACAGGCTAGTTGGGTGGGCATGTTATTTCCGGCATTGGTTAACAAATCATACATTCTGGGACTAGAAATTAGCATGCTCTTTTCATAGCACAAAGAAGCACGAGAAGCCAAGCGAAACTATGAAAAACATTACAGCCTCTGCCTGTGTCATATCCTTTAGCACTCTATTTTTGAAAACATATAGCATAGCTGAATTTAATATCAATAAGAGAAGAGTTATGTTTCACTCTAGAGAGAGCTAAGTCATCTTGCAAAGGTTATACTTGTGTAAACCTATTAGAGAAAAGGAGTAAAAAGTTGAAATAACAAAAAGCAATGATATAAACATAGACAGCATTCTTCCCCATGCGGATTTTGTGTGCAATGTGATTGAGCCTCTGAATGCCTAGGATCTCAAGCAACATGTCTGAACACTTAGCCATACAGTGAACCTTAAAATTACTTCCAGTTATCCATTTGATGATCAAATATCTTAGTGATACTTGATTTAAACAATGGATCTAAGAAATGGGAGCATGGTAATGCCACATCGAACCACATCTTCATCCTAAAGTTGATTGCTAATTGATTAATGCCACAGCATTGATTCACAATAGACATTGATCAACTAACGAATGACATCTTTATATCTATCTCCTTTTCCTCCTTTCTCAACTTTACCCTATTTAAATAGAAATAAAAGTTCAGTGGGCAGTGTAACACATGAGATTAAAGGTTAATGACTAAAGCACGATTACATTGCATTTCATATAACTCTAAATCATTTATAGAAAAGGGAAAATACTGATAAATTTTGGGAGGCATTTGAGAGTTTCTGGTCTGATAGTCAACTGGAGTCCCTCTCGTGAATCAGATGCTCATTTATTTCCAGCTTCATACTATCTAACGTTTGTCCTGCTGTACCTGTCTGGTTATCTCTGTGGGGTTTTATTGACTGATAAACTTGCAGTTAAAATGTTTCTTACATTAGTTCGTCCTTTATATTGTTATTCTTACTTAGCACAATCAATTTTACGGGAGGATATGGAGAGTTCATTGTTAATTAAATACAGCTGAATAGTTATATTTTCATGGTTAATTTAATCAATGCCATGGAAGCCATTATATTGGCCTCTATTTTATATGAAATAAGAAAAATATCCTTAGCTAGATGTTAATGTAAGCTGCCCTTTTATTTAGAATCATTTGTGGAAAACAAGACATTTCTAAAAATAATGAAGAGAATCTCAAATTTCAATAAAGATTCTACAAATCATTGGCTTTTTAATAATGAATAGAAAGGTGTCACATTTCTCAGGTTCAACTATGAGAATAAAGCTTCTTTGTTCCAAATTCTTTCAACTCTCTCCAGTTTATCTTTTTTCTTTGTTTTTTGAGCCTATAATCTCATTACCATTTATTTGGTGCTTTGCTATTTCTGAGCAATTGTTTGCAGCACAACCTCCTGCGATTTCTTTCACTTTTCTAAAATCACCTTTATCCCCTCAGTTCAAGCTTTGCTTTTACTAATCATGCCTTGAACAGTTAAGCCTCACATAGGAATCTTGGCAATATTGGCTTTTTCTCTCAATTGGACACTATATCCCAAAAGTTTATTTCCCCCATTCTTTCTTCTTTTCAAAATAAATGAATCTTTCAGTGATTTATGCTTCTACTTACACACTATATAATACCTTAGATTTACTGTTTTATCCATTGTGGTGGTAGGAATTTCAGTTCTTTTCAATTAATCCAATTAAGATTTTCACTATTAGTATATTGATAAATTAGACTTTATTCAAAAATCCTATTACCTTTCAAAAATTTCAGAATAATTGAATACATATTTTTTGAAAGAATACTCAGTGCATTGATACCTGCAGCCCCAGAGATTATTTTATTCCTTCCTGGATCTAGGGTACAAAGATTTCTCTACTACTTTAAAGAAAATTTGATCATATAATCCCAATAAAATAAAATAAATGTGTAACGTAACAAGGCTGAATACATTTCATGCAACCACAATTGTTATAATTAAAAGTTATCTCTAGTTGAATTGGATTACAACTGTTGATGCATGACTGAATTTTGAAAATATTTCAAAGATACTCATACATTCACACATGCACACACATATCTCTTCTTGTACAGTAAAGCTTCGTATGCTATCATATTAATTACTTCCTGGTATATAATTTTTAAATATAATCCTTCATGCTCTCACATTTTTTTTGGTTTTATTACATCGCTTTTTAATTAGGATCCCCTTGCATTTCTAGTAGGTTTTTTTTACAGATTAAATTGCTATATTGCTTACACATAGAGTTTGATCATTTATGTTATTTGTGAAGTGTGCCTTGAATGGCTTTATAATTTTAATCTTATTATTTGCTATTAACATTACATTCCATCTGGTCCAAAATTAATACTGCCACTTCTATTTTCCTTTCCTTTGCATTTGTCTATCACTTCTTAGCTCACTCTTTTAGTATGTCTTTCCTCATGAGTACAGTCATTGTTATTGTTTTTGTTGGTTATAAATTTAATAAAGTCCTCTATGTCTCTTAACCCTACCTGACAATCTTTTTTAAAAGAAAGGTTTATTTTATTCACACTTTAAATAATGATTGCCGTATTTGTCTTTATCCTTTTAATCTTTATTTTGATAATTAATTTAGCTTACTCTTACATTTTCTCTGTATATTTTCTAGATTGATAAAATTTCTAATCATTCTCTTATTTCCACTTGCAAATTTGGATATTATTTTCAATATTACCATTTCATTAATGTATAACTTCACTCACCCTTCATATTCAGACAGATTTCTGTATTATAGTATTTAAAATTTAATATTATTTATCCCAACGAAATATACCTTTTCCCTCCCCTATGCACTCTATTTTTCTTCCACTTTTTTTCTCTCAAGGGTGCTTTTGATAATATCTATTATATTTTCAAATAATAATATTTAATTTTTCTCTAATAGAATGTGAATAATATAATGATATTTTAAGACCTCTACTTTTATTAATTCTAATTGTAATCTTTATCCTTCAACGTATAATAATATTTCACTCTTTTATATCTATTTACTTTTACATTGTTGATGTTTATGACAGTATTTTCTTCAAATTTAGGTCTGTTTGCTTTATTTGCATAAGGGGAAAACATAGATTACTAAAAGAAATTTAAAGAATGTGGGGGGAACTGAGGATGCAGAGATGAAAGTCAAAAGTCATCTTCAAGGGTGTGTGGGTGGCTCAGTCAGCTAAGTGTCCAACTCTTGATCTCAGCTTAGGTCCTGATCTCGGGGTCTTCGGTTCAGGCCCCACGTTGGGCTCAAAAAAAAAAAAATGCCATCTTCAAATTTGAAGCTCAAGAGACATTTTTTATTTTTTTTTAAAGATTTTATTTATTTATTTGGGAGAGAGAATGAGATGAAGAGAGAGAGCATGAGGTGGGGAGGGTCAGAGGGAGAAGCAGACTCCCTGCTAATAGCAGGGAGCCCGAGGCGGGACTTGATCCTGGGACTCCAGGATCATGACCTGAGACGAAGGCAGTCGCTTAACCAACTGAGCCACCCAGGTGCCCGAGACATTTTTTAGAGTGGACTCTATTTTAAACAATTATAGAATGAAAACTACCTTCAATGGTCTTGAACTTCACTATGTTTATTATATTTATTTGCAGATAAAACATGGAAGACCATGAATATTCTTGCATGCTTATCCACAGAATGATAAGGTTTAAAATTCTAAATTTTAAAATTAAAATATAATTCATAATTTATTGCACAGTCATTTCTTTTCTTGTATAATCAACAGTCCCTATAACTATAATGCTAAATTTATTTAGCCCTTGCTTTATGCCAGCCATTTTCCAATATGCTACAAATTGATTAACTTATTTCATCTTCAAAATAAACTATAGACTAGTACTATTTTTATCAATACTATTTATTTTTTACATGTGAGGAAACTGACACACAGGGAATTTAGAAAACTTGCCTAATTTCTCATAGCTAATAAGTACAGAGCCAGTAGTTGAAGTCAGCAGCCTAGCTCAATATCCCATGCTTTTAAACACTATTCAATACTGTAGCTCTTTTCTCCCTAAAATTTCAAATTGACTTAAATTATTTACCTTTGTTAAATTTTTTTTCCTCAAACTTTTCATTCTATGATTTGGTCTACTGAGTTCCATTTTTCTTACAGGCCTTTATCTAGGACCTGTCTCTTCCTGCTCTTGTTAGGACTGGAACCTCTCTAAGCACACCACACGTCTGAAATCTGGAACTCCCCCTCGCTTCTCTTCTGGCTTAGAAAGAGTTTGCTGGACCTGAGCTTCTCTTCTTTCTCTGTTTACTCTTTGCTACTGCTGAAATCGTGTACTTCTCAGAAACAGTCATGGGAAGTAAATCTTCCCAACCAAATCACTTAATTACTTCTGCCAACACTTTTGACCAATAGTATAGTTCCATAAATAATTCTAATTTTAAAATTATTTTTCTACCAAACATATCGTCAGTGGATTTGGTTTCTTCTGAGGTCTCTTCCCTTTGCTTGCAGATGGCCGCCTTATCTGTGCCTTCATGTGGTCTTTTCTCTAATGTCTCTTTACTTGTCCAAATTTCCTTGTCTCATAAAGAAGCCAGTCAGATTGGACTAGGGCCCACTCTAATTGTCTAACTTACTTTACTCATTTCTTTAAAGGAACTATCTCCAAATATGGGTGCATTCTGAAGTACTGGGGTTTAGGGCTTCAACATATTATTGTGGGAGGGTTACGGCTGAGCCCATAACAATTGCTAAACAGTATTTCATGGTATGGATGTAGCACAGTGTGTTTATCATTCACCTGTCAAAGGACATCTGGGTTGATATAAGTTTTTGGCTATTACAAATAAAGCTGCTATAAATGTTCATGGGCAAATTTTTGTGTAAGCCTAATTTTCTTCTCTCTGGAATAAATGCCCAGGAGTACAATTGTTAAGTCATATAGTAGTTACCTGTTATTATCATTATTATTATATTATCATTAACATTGATTTTTAAAGGCAAACTCTCAAGTTATTTTCCATTAGCTGCAAAATTTTACATTCTCACCAGAAATATATGAGTGATCCTGTTTCTCTACATCCTTGCCAACATTTGATGTTATCCCAAGGATTTAATTAAGCCATTCTGATAGGTTGTAGTGGTATCCAATTGTGGTTTTAATGTGTATTTCCTTATTGGCTAATGTTTTTGAACATTTTTTCATGTGCTTTTTTAACACCAATATATTCTTTTTGGTGAAAACTCTCTTCATGGTTATGTTCATCTTCTAATTGGTTTGTTTGTGAGGTTTTTTCTTTAACCTCCTTTTCTTCCCTCTTTTTTCTTCACTCAGACACAAAGTATCAACACTCACTAGGGGAACTGATGTTAACAAAAAAATATTGCCATCATTTTGGTTTCTTCTCTTTTTTCACTGTTGATTTTTGAGACTTCATTACACATTTTAGATACTAGTCTTTTGTCAAATACTTGACTATCAATACTTTATTCCAGGGTATTGCTTGTCTTTTCATCTTCTTAAAAGGGTCTTTCACATGGCAAAATTTTTAATTTTTATGATGTCCAATGCATGCATTTTTTTCCGTTTATAGATTGTGTTTTTGTTGTAATGTCTAAGTCCCAAATACAGGTGTTTTGCTTCTGTGTTTTCTCTCTAAAATTCGTATACTGTTCATAGTGCATTTTACATTTATATTCAGTCTGTTATCTAATTTTTGTATAAAATTTGAGATTTATGTCTAAGTTCACTCTTTTATCTACAGATGTCTAACTCCTCCAGTGCCACTTGTTGAAAAGGCTACCTTGCTTCCATTGAGGTTTTTTTTTTTTTTTTTTTACACTTTTGCCAAAAATCTGTTAGGGACATTTGTATGGCAATGTTTCTTGGTTGTCTGTTCTGTTCCTTTCTTCTGTGTCTCTCCCTAACAACCTGCAGTACTTTCCTGCTAGCTCACACAATTGCTTAAAAGCTCCCTTACATTTTGTTTTGACATGAATGGAATCAGTTTATCTCCCTTACTGAATTAGTCTCTCTCCCTATTGGAAGAGTCTTGAAAAAACTCTTCCTTGTCATTTTTAACCAGTGCCTAGGGCAATTTCTCTTTGACACTTTGTATAGCTTTTATAGCGATTGCATTACATACTGTATACATATATACATAGTCTACTGGTGCTATTTTACTGGTTCAAGGAGGTATAGAAACATTAATCCCTTTATGTCAGTTTACACTTTCCATTTATTATATAAATATATTTAATACTTCCTCTATATACATTTGCAACCACACCAAGAAATGTTTACTTTTGCTTCAACAGTCAAACAAAACTTAAACAACTCAAGAAGAGAAGGAACATCTACTGTATTTAACCATAAATTTGTTTATCATACTTTTTTCTTTCCTCAAGTTTCAACTTTCCTTATTATATTGTTTCTTTTCTGTTTAGAGAGTTTTATTTAACCATTTTCTAGGGTAGGTCCACAGGGGGAAAAAAAAAATCCCTTAGTTTAACTTGTGAGAATGTCTCGATTTCCTCTTAATCCTGAAGGATATTTTTGCTTGCTATAGGATTCTGAGTTGACACTTAAAAAAATGTTGTGCCACTTCCTCTGGCCTTCATGGGTTTTAATGAGAAATCGCCTGTCATTTGAATTATATTCCCCTATAGGTAAGGTGTCATTTCTCTCTCACTGCTTTCCAGATTTTTTTTCTTTGTCGTTAGTTTTCAAAAGTTTGATATGCTGTATCTTAGTGTGGATTCCTTTGAATTTATTCTTGTGTTTGTTTAGCTTCTTGAATCTGTAGGTTTAAGTTTTTTGTCAAATTTGGCAAATTGTCAGTCATTAGTCTTTTGAATAATTTGTGTAAAAACATCCTCTTTCCCTTCTTCTAGGACTCCGATGACACAAATCTTAGAACTTCTGTTATAGTTCCACTGGTCCTTGAGGCTCTGTTCATTTTATTTTCAGTCTTTCTGTTGTTCTATTTTCAAGTTCACAGATTTTTTGCCGTGTCTCCTCCATTCTGGTGTTGGGTCTATCCACTGAGTTTTATGTTTTTTAACCAGCTATTTTATTTTATTGACATACTATTTCTTTGCCAAGACAATTTTCTTTCATTTATTTTGAGAACTTTTTGTACTTCCTCATCATGACATTATTATGATGGCTGCTTTAAAATCTTTGTTGGATAATCTAACCTTTTCATCAGCCTAGCTGCCTTTATTGATTGTATTCTTTCAGTTTGAGATTTTTATGGTTATTTGTATGACAAGTAATGGTTTTTTTTCTGTTTTTTGTTGTTGTTTTGTTTTGTTTTAGATTTTATTTATTTATTTGAGAGAAAGAGAGAGAGAGCACAATGAGAGGGAGGGGCACAAAAAAGGATGTTCTTTGTTATGTAGGTCCCTGGCTCCCCATTAGGCCTTCAATGATATCCCTTTGGCTGGAAAGGTTAGTATTGCATCATCCCTACATTCTACTGATACCTTGGGGGAAAATGGCTTCGTAACTCATGGGTAGAGGTAAAATTTTTGACTCTTCCTTGGCCTTTTCTTTTCTTTTTTTAAAATTTTTTTGCCTTTTCTTTTTTTTAAAGATTTTATTTATTTATTTGACAGAGAGAGACACAGCGAGAGAGGAAACACAAGCAGGGGGAGCAGGAAAGGGAGAAGCAGGCTTCCCGCTGAGCAGGGAGCCTGATGCGGGCCCGATCCCAGAACCCTCGGATCATGACCTGAGCCAAAGGCAGACGCTTAACGACTGAGCCACCCAGGCGCCCCTGCCTTTTCTTTTTTTTTTTTAAGTTTTTATTTAAATTGCACTTAGTTAACATACAGTGTTATATTAGTTTCAGGTGTACAAGGTAGTGATTCAACACTTCCATACAACACCTGGTGCTCATCACAAGTGCACTCAATCCTGATTACATTTAACCCATCCCGTGACCCACCTCCTCTCTGGTAGCCATCAGTTTGATCTTTATAGTTAAGAGTTTGTTTCTCGGTTTGCCTCTCTCTCTTTTTTGCCCTATTGCTTGTTTGTTTTGTTTCATAAATTTCACATATGAGTGAAATCATATGGTATTTATATTTCTCTCCTTGGCTTTTTCTGATGTTAACAGCAGGGAGGAGGAGTGCCTCATTACTGACAAATTGGTTTGGAAATCCAAGCTTCTTGCATAATCCCTATATCAAGGGTGGCCTTATTATTGCCTCTTAGGGATGAAAGACATGGCTCCCTAGTTGGCCTTCTTTCACATCACCCCACAAGGGGAGTTGGGAAGCTTCCTCACAACACGGTGATGCTGGAAATCTAAGCTTCCACTTGGACTCTGCTATCATGGTTGGGAGTAAGACCGTTGTTTTTTTCTGTGCTATTTAGCTAGAGTAAAGCTGCTTTTTTCCCTAAAAGTTTCTGTTTTGTAAGTCTGTCCCCTTCTGGATCTTTGGCTAGAGATGTAGACTTTTGGAGGTTTTTTTTTTTTGTCTGCATGTGTTGGTGTTCTTAAGGTGGCAGTTTCTTCCACCCCAAGTCTGGGAAATATGTGGTAAAAAGAAAAGCCAGGAACTAATAATCATGCCATTCCTCAAGTTTTGATGTCTCTAGTCACTCTGCCTTCTCTCCACCTCTCAGAATCTTCTTATGTTGGTTTTACATATAATATCCAGGATTTATAGTTGTATTTAGTGGTGGAAAAAGAAAAATTTTACTTTTTATCAGAAGCAGAAGTCCTCAGGTTTTTTAATTAATTATTTTGTAATATTTTCTTCATATGTGCGTGTCCTTGATTTTGTGGGGTTCTTGGTTTTGTGTGGATGGAATGTGTATGGTAAGCAGGCAAGTTGCTAACTTTTATAATAGATGATACCTAATTGCCATCCATAGCTTTCTTGTTTTCTTTTTTGGTGCTAAGCCTTGCTTGGAGTGGGATTTTCATACCTAGAACAATCATCAAAGAAAGGAGGTAGTTTCATAATATATACATTGCCACTGAAGTCCAAATCTCATAAATTTATTAATCAGTTTTCTGTTACATTAAAGATGTATAGCAAACAACACCCAAACTTTGTGGTTTACAACAACAAATATTTATTTTTCTTGTTCTTTGCTCAGTGGGCAGGATGAAATTAGCTTCAGGCTGTGAGTCTGGTAGAGTTCTATTCCACATATCTCATTCAGGGACTAGTGGCAAGAATATGCTGTTCTCATAGAGATGGTAGAAGTATAAGATGGCAGAATTAAGAGTCCCACCCAAATCACCCAAGCACATCTAAAACATCTATTTTCATCACACTATCTAACATTCTAATGATCAAATCAAATCCTATGGCCAAGAGCAACACGAATGGGATAGGGAAATATATTCTGTGTACTGCAGTCAAAGGCACTCCAATGTAAAACTGTAAAGAGCCTGGACACCCAATTCTCTAACAGTGAGGAAGTGAAGATCGGGGAAATTAATCATTCTACCACAATTAGCTTTATGTCTAGAAGTGAGGAAGCAATTCTGAGCAGGTAAATCATCACAAATGTCTGCTCCACCAAAATAGGTAAATTATAGAATTGGATCAATTACTGCCATGAAGCTACTTTGAAACACTAAGGCATCATTCAAATGTAAAATCATACATCTTCAAGTTAAAACAAAATAAATGAAAAAATGGATAAAAAGCTTTGATTATTACACCCACCAGTATGTTTTCATTTAAATAGTGACCCCTAGGAGTAACCACAGGGAAAAATGTCTGGAAGAAAGCTTGATGTGTGAAACTCAGATTGCGAAAGCCAACTCCTCTGAAATGCAATAAAATAAAATGGAAACTTGTCGGTAACCCAGCTTAGCTAATTACATTTATCAGACTTAGTTATATTAACTGCCTAATTCCTAAAGCTTCACTTCACTTATTACTGTGAAAGCACAAATGTGGCACATTCTATTTTATAAGGCAGAAAGAAAAGTCACACTATGTCAAATAACTCCTTAAAGAAATAGCCCAAGGTTATATTGACATGCAGAAAATGAAGTGGAAAATTGAGATAATTATTTAGATAAATCAAGCAAAAAATAAGACTAACCTTTGCCCCAGTTGCTTAAAAATTCTGAACAATTAAACTGAAATCTAAAAATGTCAGAACAGTTGTTTCAAATCTTTAAGCCAATTTATAGATAAATTTATGCCAAAATATATTATAATTTAGAAAGAAAAATATTGTACTCATAGTTTATGGTGCCATAGACCTTATAGACCTTATATGCTAAACATGTTTCTTGCTTTACTTTTCTACTTTGTTTCAGTGGACTTCAGAATACTTTTTCTAGACAAAACTCCCTAATTTTAACTAAATCTTTCCCACTTAGAATCTCCATATTTAAAGGAAGGATGGGGATAGCTTTGCTGTTATTAGATCAGATTCATGAGCTGCCTTATTTTTTATAGTTTTTACTGTGGTAATACCTGATATATTAGAGATTTCTTTCTCAGCCTGGATCAGTGAAATTGTTCATTGAAACAAACAAACAAAAGTACCCTCCCACCCCCGCCTTACAGACAACGCTACAAAACAAGAATGCAGCTAGAAAATGCAGTTAACCCAGCATGGTATAGTTTATATATAATTGGTAAGTTGTACAGACAGAAACTGAAAGATCACTTCGAAGTCATATTCATTTAACTATAAAAGCTAATGTACACTGAGGAATTAATATAAGTCAGCTACTGCACTAGTTCTTTACAGACATACTGACACCTGCGAACAACCTGATAAGCTAAATTCAATTACCACCAATTTCCAGATGAGAAAAATAAGACTTAGAGTGATTGATGAATATTAAAGGAAAAAACTTTTTCTTTATTCCCAACACTTCTGACACCAAATATGTGAATTTTGCATACTAAGCAATTCTCCAATTCTTTGTAGACACTAGCTGGGTGTCCCACAATTTAATTCAATTTAACTAATTACCAGGGGTTAATGTAGACCCCACAGTTTAAGGGCTCGGTCCAACAAGACTACCCCCTACTTCAGAGGCCATTGCTGAATGACTCATTCCTCAGCCCCTCTCTCCTCCTTGGAGGTTTGGATGGGGCTGAAGGTTACAATCCTCTAATCACATGCTTGGTTCCTCAGACAACTATTCCACATCCTGAAGCTCTCCAGGAATCCACCAAGAATCACTTCACTCAGAGTCCCTAGTCTCTCATGGTTTGTCTCCCCCTCTGATTTCCCCCCCTTCATCTTTCCCTTCCTGCTATCTTCTTTTGATATAATGTATGGTGTTAACATAACATAAAAAAAAAAAAGAATCACTTCACTAATATAAACTCAGATGTGGTTGAAAGTGGCTTTTTATGAATAACAAGATACTCCTTTACCCTCTTCACTCAGGAAATTACAAGGATTTGGGGAGTTCTGTTCCAGAAACAGGGACAAAAACCAAACATATATTTTTATTTTATCTCAGTATTACAATTGTCCAAGATTCATCTAGTATATAAATGGAAGAGCCCAAATACTGTTAATCTAGAGTCTTAAATTAAATTCCATATGATATTTTACATGTGTATTGGAGTTTAGAAGGAGCTAGATGTCATCACCAAAATTATGTTCTTTTGTTTTATCTGGAAGATTTAGAAACTTTCCTGAGATAAGAACTTGTGTGTTGGTGGTAACTTGTTTGGAATGTTATTCCAGGGAGCATATTTGAGGGAGCAGGGCAATGAAACAGGAAAAGAAGAAAATTTTTAAAAGGATGTTTTATTAAACTGGCTTTTTCTTTGGACAACTAGGACTCAATTCCACTGGGTACCATCCCAGGAACCTTGTAGAATGTGCCTCAGATTTATATCCCCAAAGGATGGAAAGTTCAAAGCATTTGTTCAATCCCCATTTTCCCTGGTTGAGGTTTACCTCCATAAACATTAACTTCCTGAATTTATAGATTGTAGCCATATGCAGTCTGTGTGGCATTCCATGGCTTAGGAGAAATCCCTGAGGTACAAAAGCAAAGCAAAGCCAAGACACAAAGCTTGAGATATACTACTGATCACATGGATAGGAATGACAACCTCAGCTAAGCTGAAATCAGGTGGACGGACAGCATTGTATGTGTCTGCTAAAGTCACATCAAATGGGTGCCCAGGAGTTCTCCAATGAACTTACAGAGGCACTTTCAGATATTTTAGATTTAAGGGAAACACAACAGCTATTGGATACTGCTTTGCAAACTATTTTCACTTATGTGTATTTTTTCCAAATAGCTACTAAGTTGTTAGGATATAAATATTCATACTTATTAAGGTATTTATTAACTACTTAATAGAGCTCTTAGAATTTTTTGTAGGGGACTAGTAATGCCATGACAAATATTACCAAGACACTAAGTGCATCATGAACCAAAAACACATAGAACCTCTTTTCTACGGTAGACCACCCTGAAAAAGCAGGATGGACCCCCATCAAAAATTTGGTTAAGATATCAAGACTGATGGTGTCACATAAACAGTAAGAGAGTATGAAAAGGTTTGTTACTCACATAACAAGGCTTTCTTGGGGAAGCAAGGCAGATCCCAAAATGGCTTGAGAAACCAAGAAAAGAACATTGAGTTGGCATTATTATGGTAGTTTGGAGATCGGATCAGTATGAATATTTCCACACATGGCTTGAATTTCCCACCAGTGCCAAAGGCAGGAACACCAAACTTTTTAAAATCAGTTTATCCAGATGTGAGACAGAAGGAAAAGGAGGGGAAATGAGGCTTAAAAGCTATCAATAGTCAAATATCAACAAAGGAGTCAGACTATTTATGACATTACCTAAGTAACTTCTTTACATAAGTGATTACTCTTGGATTTAATTACAACATACAATGAATTAATATTATACATATCTTTTATATACATGTTCACTTGGACATTTGATGTATAACCATAAAGTGTCCAATGTAATTTAGACATTAAGCTAGGTGCTGAGTATTTGGCTAAATTCCCCTGATACGATCTTTCATGAAATTTATAAGCTAAATGAGGCATGCCATAAATGCAAACTAGAAATGAGTTTGAAACTGTGGTAAATACCATGAAGGCTACAAAGAGGATTCCATGTAACAAAGAAACACAGAGGATCTACTTTATATTATGCTATCTTTTAAGGCCTCACTGATAAAAGTGAACTTCGTGCTGAGTCTTGAAGGATGAGAAGGAGCTGATCATATGGTGGAGTGAGGGAAACTGTCCCAGGAAGACTGAGTATTATAGATAGAAGGCAGAGTTTGGAACAAGCTAAGTGTGTTCAAAAAACTGAAGGAAGCTTGACATGATCAGAAATTAATGTCTGAGGGGTAGGGATGCACTCTGTGAAGTTTGAGACATTGGTGATGAGTTTCACATTAATTTTAAGTGCCTTGGGAGACATTTAATGCTTTTTAAGCAAGGGAATAGTCTGATGTATTTTTAAAAGACCAAAAAGGACTAAAGAGATCTCTAGTTGGCATTACTGAAGAAAATAAAATGTTATGGAAGTAAGAAAATGTTATCTTGAGAATGTAGAAGAAAACTGAGCGAAATATAATTCATGTTTCAAAATGAAGTATCAAAACTTATGAGATTTTTAAGGTCCATGTTTTATTTCCTTACTCATGAACCATCTAATACATGCTATAAAAGGAGTAAGGGTGTAATAATAAGGGAAGAGGAGATAATTATTTTTCCAAACAGATAAATTGGTTCTACATTAAAGATTAATAGATAAAAGTGTTTATATATATTTTATACTCTATCTGTGTAGAGAGAGTTTGAATGAAAATTAACTATGGGTGTTATAATTTGTCATAAACATTCCATTTTTAAATACATTGATGTTAATTGTGAAAGTTTCTTAGCAAAAACTAAGAGATAACTCATTGATTTTAGTGTTATCTAATCATGAAAAAGCCAATACAATAAGTTAAACACCTTTAAAATATTGAGTTAAATATTGCTTTGTGAATTTTATTTTTTTTTTTTTGAAGACTTATTTATTTATTTTAGAGGGGGCTAGGGACAAAGCGGGGGGAGAGAGAATCTAAAGCAGGATCCCCGCTGAGCACGAGTCCAACACAGGGCCCAACCTCGTGACCCTGAGATCATGACCTGAGCCCAAATCAAGAGTCAGATGCTTAACTGACTGAATCACACAGGCACCCCTGCTTTGTGAATTTTAAAATAGTTTTTATTTTCAACTTGTTGGGGATAATGAAAGAAAAGGCAATACAATTAAAATGTTTAATATGACCTTGAGTTATGGTGCAAAAAGATAATTATTGAAAGACAAAAATTGGTTAGATACCTTGATATGACATTGATCACCTTTCACTTTTAACATTAAATGGAGCATAAGAATTTATAAAAACCCAAATTTAAAAAGAAATAAAATTATGTAAATTCCATTTAGCTCAAACAACTTGGATAATTTACAGACATATTTTTTCCAAGTAAAGGAATAGATTCTAAATGAATTTAGAACATTCTTTTGTTATCATTTTGTTACAGAGAGGGTATATACATTCAAAGCATTTATTAGCTTAATTGTTTAATGATTTAATTATGTATTTCATATATATATATGATTCCTATGAATTATATATAAATCATATATTTTTCCGTACTTCTCTCCAAATTTGCCCACAGGAGAGCAGGAATATATTTATTTCAAGTACTTATTGTCTTTAAAAAAAGACATGACACAAAAACACTTTAAAAATATGTAGTATGTGCAAATACATTGCATTTGACATGCTAATTTACATTTTAAAGAATTACATACATGTATCATTTTTATTTTTATAAAAAGCACAAAGCATCAAAGTATAGATATAGTCTCATCTCCAAATGAAGGCATTAGGTCGTAGACCTGAGGTCTCAAAAGAAATTACTGAGGGAGATTCCCAGCCTTGGACTAATTTTCCTAGATTTTGGGGGCAATCAGTTAATGTAATAGATAAACTATTTCCTCAACCCTACAGGTTTCTTTATATCGATGCTCTACTCTTATTTTTTATAAATTCTTCTCCTTAAATGTAGGTTTTCAAATTCTCAGTTTCAACAATCAGTCATATAACAGAGAGAAAAACAGGAAACAAGGTTCAGCTATGATGAAAATACTTTGGAAAGTTTTGCAGTCCTATGAATGAGTAGTAATAGGCTCAGGAAATGAGAACTCCTAAGTAGAATATGGGTAAAATGAAAAATACCTAACCCCTAAGACAGATCATCAAAAAACTCAGAAAAATGCTAGGACCAGAGATGAAAGAATGGTGCTAGATAGGGATTGGTTGAAACCTGTTTAAGAAGCAGTTTGATCCTTAGAGTCCCTTCCAAACCTATTTTATTGGTTAATTGCTCTTTCTCACCTATCAGAAAGTTAGAGGTTTACACTTTGGAATGAAAAAGCAGAGACCCCTGGATGGCCACAACCAGAGTTAGGAACATGATTACAGTAGCCAAATCAAGAAAATTCATTAAGTCTAAGGGTACAATGTACTGAATCCTGAAAGTGCCTAGTTCCACCCATGCATCTCTAAGAAACTGTAAGCTAGTCCTTTACTATCCAAGCAGCATACTGAGATCTTCATTAAGAAATCCAAGTAGACCACAAGAAGAACAAAGAGAAGAACCAAAAATTATTGACATCAGAATTTTTTCAAAAAAATAGTCCAACTAAAGTATCTGCAGTGATGTTCAAATTCAACATGGGTCACCAACTCATTCAGAGACTTAGACTGGATTCTTTGGAAAAACTTTGATGAAAAGTTGCACTTAGAATATTAATGGCAGGGGTTACCCTTGGTAAGTACATACCAATAAAGAAACAAGGCACAGTTGGACCTAAGAAGTTGGTCTCTAATGCCATTGTAACTGAGGTCTAAGGAGCTCTGTAGCTGGGATGGACTTTCCAAATTGTTCCCATCAAAGAATTAACAGCCATCCCTTTGTATCCCTCAGTGTCTATTAGAATTGCTACTGAGGATAACTGATTGCCAAGTACCTTTGAACATTTGTGATTAGATCCTTCAAGAGGGGGTGAAAGCTAATCAGCTTCAGTAAGTTAATTGGAGAGTCTGGTAAACTAATCTAAGAGGAAAACTTGCTTTACCCCAAACCCAACCCAAAAATGAAATGCTCTTTTCCAAGCAGTTGGAAGGCTATGAGTACAGGAGGGAATAGTCTGTCTTTATGATGATGGTGACTTAATAACATTGACACTGATAATGATGTGATGGGAGAGGGGGTGTGGGTAATATAATCTTGGTTGTCTTACATAATATTGCTTTTGGGGAGATAAGAATATATTTAGAAATATTTACTTACCTACTTGCTTAGAATGCATAGGGTTGCATGATCGTCAAAAGAGAAATATCTTATGATACAAAGGGTACACAATCACAAGAAATGAAAAGATGGCAAATGGGGTAGAGCTCTTTAGCTGAATTTTGAGAAATGCTTCAGTGAAAAAAGAGGATATTGATGGTGTTTCTAATTCTATAACCCATGATCAATGTTTGAGGCATATGAGTGTTTCTCCTACCCCAGTTCTACCTGTTAAAGAAAAATGGCAAGGGCGCCTGGGTGGCTCAGTTGGTTAAGCGACTGCCTTCGGCTCAGGTCATGATCCTGGAGTCCCGGGATCGAGTCCCGCATCGGGCTCCCTGCTCGGCAGGGAGTCTGCTTCTCCCTCTGACCCTCCCCCCCCTCATGTGCTCTCTCTCTCTCTTTCTCTCATTCTCTCTGTCTCAAATAAATAAATAAAATCTTTAAAAAAAATAAAGAAAAATGGCAAATTTATTCTCTATCATTCTATGTCCTTGTCTGGAAGAATTTAGATTCAAGTATGATGGCTGTGATTTGGACAAAAGAAATATTTGAACAGTTGGCTGAAATTACCCCTAAGATAAAGCCATCACATCTGAAAAATAAAGTTTGAAAGCCTGCTCATTCAACCTCTGAGATTCTTAGCCTTACTGCAATAATTTGGATGAATGACTGAGGAGTGGTGTGCAGTCTTAGGGTTGTGAGATATAGGTGATTAAAGTACAGTAAACCTTAAGGGCCACAAGGATGAGACCTGAAGGGTCAGGCTCTGAAACTGTGAGGGTTGGATGCTCTGTGATTGAGAGGCAAAATGTAGGCATGAGCATACAAATTGGAATCTGTGGCTGGAGATTTTATTTAGTGGTTGCGTCGCTTGGATTTGAATGCATACTTAGTATGGATATTGTTTGTGAATGGGGTATGTGGCTTTTGGCCTTTTTATGAAGATATTGCTTAATGCCAACTTTCACGTGGTTTGAACTGGTCATGCTGAATGGGAGCCACTGGAATTGTCCTGGCCTTCCTCCTTAGTAACTATTTAGCAATACAGAATTCTAGGAGGTCATGAGTTCACTGATCTGATCAAAGAAACTGTGGCCAGAATATTGATTCCAGATGGTGTCATGTTGAACAGTACTGTCTGGCCAGTGCATAAGGCAGATGGTTCTTGGAGGTTAAAACTAGACTGTACAGTAGTAGCTAAGTGGTTCTTCTGTTTGTGTCAGCTATTCTTGAAGTGACTAAACAAGCAAACAAACAAAAACTATACAGAAAGTGTACGAGGCCAAGGGGGCTAGTATAACATTATAAACCTGGCTAATTACATCTTTTCTGTTCCAATTTCGGAGTCCAGCCAGGTACAATTTTCATCCTCATGGAATGGAATCTACTATGTATTTACAAACTACCACAGGAATATTTAAAATTACTAACACATTTTCATAACTCGCTCTATGATCGTGGAATATTCTACATATACACTGTCCAACCTGGCAGCCACTAACCACATGTGGCTATTGAGTATTTGAAATGTGGTTAACAGGACTGAGTATCTGACTTTTTCTTAAATGTTTATTAATTTAAATTTAAATAGCCCCTTGTGACAGGTGGCTTTTAATGGGACAAAATGAATCTGAAGATGTTAATAATAATCAAGATCATGTTAGTGCACTACTGATATTATGATATTATGTCATCAGAGGAAGAAGTTCAGGAGGAATAAAGGACTATAGAGACATGTATGACAAAGTGAACCTGATTCACAAATCCAGTCAACATCCAAATCTCAGTTCAATTTTTGCATTCCTGGGAACTATATAGATGGGGCAAACAGAAATAGAATCAAATCATGAAAAATGAATTACCTCTAACAGATCCTTGCAATATATAAAAAGTCCAGAGAATAGCAGAACTATTTGAATTTTGGCAAAATCAGATTACTTATTTAGGAATTATTGTAGGCCCTACTTACAGTGTCATTAAAAAAAGACATCTGAATTTGAGGGGATTCTGAGAAGAAACAATTGATTAAAAAGAACAAAAAAAATAGAGTGTAGCACAAGTATCTCATTTGGACCTTATGATTCAACTATTAAGATAAAATTCATCATGTATGAATAAATAAGAATAAGAATAAATAAAGTGAATAATTTGGCAAATAATTAATAGCACTTCTTAGAAAAAGCTATTTCGTTTTGGACTTGAAGTTTTTCTGAGACAGCTTCTCATATAGCCCATCTGAAAGGCAGTGGATTACTTCTGAACTGCTTCTACCATTGAAGGACATAATTTTCAAGCTATCTTGATAATTCTCAAAATAGCTTGTCTTGGTTAATTCCAGAGATATTTCTGAAGGGGTGACACAGCAAAGCTCATTCATAAGGCAGAAATGTCATAGTCAACACTAAAGAGAGAACTTCACAGTCTACTATAGATATGAGCAAGTGGCTTCTCCATTTATCAGGCCAGTAATAGATCTCTTTGAGAACTCTCTGCCCCATCACTCTGTGGTGTGAGCCCTACATCTTTTTAAAAGAGATAAAACAAGTTGTTCTGAATTGAGGGTTATATAGCTGTATGGAAATTAGCAGCAATATTCCTGGCAAAAGATAAATCTCAGGAAAGACAAGTTGAAGAACTGGCAGAGTTGAGAGATGTTCACTTACATGTAAATGAAGTTAGGCTCCTGCTTTCCAGGGAATACTTACAGAGTCTTGGTATATAAGTAATCTTGGTGTATAACCAATAACCTCACTATGTGGTAGTCATGAGACTCTGGATGATGACTAGCTAAAAAACAAAACAAAAACCTCTTATAGTGGCACTAAGTATGGAAATGTGTGTGGGAAATTAGAGGAAGAGTTAAAGTGGGTCATGTGAATGCCCACCAAAAAGTCCCAATGATTATCCAGAAGGAGACTGAAATGCCAGGGCAGATAATTTTGTCAGGTTCATAGAGGGAGATAGCTGGATTCCTGATATTAGCACACATGAATATGAAATATTCAGGCCATGTGCCAGTGGGATGAAACACCAACCGCATGGCACCGGATAAAGAAATTGAACTCAATGTCAATAGAAAAGAAAATGGCTGTGGGTATATTTCCCCTGATATTGCTGGCAAATAGATTTCACTGAACCTTTCTGGGGGCACAGGGGAGTCACAGTTAGATATTATGAAGTTTGACACCTGTGCCCTGTTAGGCTCTCCTTATCAGTAACCAAAGCACTTTGGAAAATGCAATTAATATTTTGGACAGTAAAGTCTTTATCAGTTTTGTTCACTTTAATAAATTTTATCTTATAAAGATGCACATTTTCCTGATACAATGTCCAAAATAAAATATTGGTATCACTGAATTTAACATTCATATTTCTAAAACATGATTCATGACTCATAAGTTCATCCCATGTAGCCAAATTAAGGTTAGTTGTAAATTTAATTCTATTACTTAGAGGAAGGGTCAGTTCTGTGAGTTTTTACCTTTCTAATCTTTTGACATCTGGCAGACTGTGATGCCAAGGTAAGTATTAGTAAAACTGCTATTACCTACTTGCTCTGTGACTAAATAGTAGGCCTGTTGTTTTGGAAAGGTAAATTGTGGGCTAACAGTGAGAATCAAAACAGGGAATTAATGGAAAAAAGAAGATGGACAAAATTATTACACACAGAAAAAGTGCTCAGATAATTGGATTTCAGTCTAGTACAGAGTGCAGTCACTTGTTTCCACAAGGAAGTATCAGAACAAGAGAACAAAATTACTCTTGGCTATCTCTTTCAAATCTAGTGCTGACTAATGGCTGATGTTTGGAGAAATTCCCCCAGACTTCTTTGCTTCAGAAAAAGAATATTGAATTCATGTTGGTTTTCAAATACTCCCTGAAGACTCTACCTCAATAATCTGTTGGGAAAAGAAAATGATACAGTTCCCCCCGATGACTCAAAGTATATGTACTTCCTGCAACTATCTCTGATTCATGTTTTGTACATTGTGATTATCATTCTAGTAATTTATTACCACATTTATTATTGTTTCCTCAAGTTTGCTTTATTTTGGGAAATATGCACAACTTTTATTTAAGATGCTATTACTCACTATCCCTGACAAAAGTGTTCCTTAATATCTTCTTTCTTTACTTTTTTTTCAAGTAGGAAGAACTTATTTTAAATGATTGATCATGATAGATCTGTAAAATATGACCATTACATCACACCCAGACAAAAAGAAACCTCAAAATGAGCATCCTCAAAGTTTCTGCCTTATTATTATTATTTTTTTTTTTTGAGAGAGAGAGAGAACACCTGCACAAGAGCGGAAAGGGGGGAGTGGGGAGGGGTGGGTTGGGAGGGAGACAATCTCAAGCAGGCTCCATGCCCAGCATGGAGCCCTAGGCGGGGCTCAGTCTCCCAACCCTGAGATCATGACCTGAGCGGAATCAAGAGCCAGACATTTAACCAATTGAGCCACCAGGCGCCCCTCAAAGTTTCTGCTTTATAAGGTTTTTTTTTTTTTTTATAAACAGTTCTCTTCCTACTATTTATTAGCAGAACCTAACAGAGTGATTCAGTCTTTTAATGGTATTCTCATTGACTTTTACATCAGGTACAGGGGAAACTACGCTGGAATATTGAGTTTCACATTCTCACGTGTAGATCTACAAACAGCTAAATGTCCAATGAAAAGGTTCGTTTCTCTATGCCATTTATATATTTTTAAAATAGTTCTTAACCTAGGACTTCAGAGTGCATTTGTGAGCCCCATGAATGGATTTTAATTGCCCATGCAGTTTTCTGCCAAGTGGGTCCAGAACAAAAATTTGCCAAACTTTATGGCAACTCAATTTCTTCATCTTTCTGCTTCTGGTGGATTTGGCTTGAGGCAGAATAACTCAGATTTATGCCTAACTCCATCTTCACATGATCTTTTTGTTTCTTTACTTTTTATAGGAGGTTGGCTTACACTTTTTTTTTCTTTTTGGGGACTTTGGGATTGGTCACATGGTAGAAATAGAACCAATGATTATATTGACTTGCTATATAGTGGGAAGTAGATGGATTTTGGACTCAGATATTCTAGAACTTAGATGCCTCCACTATGTGCTACTGACTGCATAATTTTCCACACTAAGTCACTTACACATTCTGAGCCTCAGTTCTCCCATGTTTAAAATGACAATAATAGTACTTCCTTCCTATGATATTATTCAGTAAGATTCTATGCGGAAAATAGGACCTTTACTGATACACAGCAGGTAGTCATGATTGTTTTCTTTCCCTTTCTCTCTTTAATAAGTATACTCATCTTAAAAATATCTGAGATCAAACAATATTCTAGGTCACTATGCGAAGTAATCAAACTATTGAACATATTTTTCTATCCTTAGACATCAGTAAAGGATATTTTGTTCAATGAGATTTACATTTGAACTATCATTGCCCTTGCAAACTTTGTTAGAGATGTAAAATATAACAATTGCTCTTTAATCAAGTATACCACATACAATTAGTGTCAAGAGCTATAAATATTAAATACTTCAATAATTTGCTGTATGCTGTATTCATACTTTCTGGGCCAGAAATTAAAACAAGAAAAAGAGTATTTCCTCTTTCAATGTGAACTTTTGTCAGGTTATTTTAGAGAAATCTAGAGAGCTGGCTAAAAATAATTGCTTGATTCGTTGATGAGTAGCTGATTTTCATTGAAAGCAGTATAAAATTCAAACAATGCACCTGATTTAGAAAGGATACAACACCCAACTCTTCCTATTTAAAATTTTTGATTATGCATAAATCCAAACTCTTCAAAAACATTGAAATTAAGCCTACCTTATTCTAAAAATAATAAAAAGGTAGCTCTAAATTCTGAACATTATGTTATTGATTAAAGCACTGTTGGAAAGGAAAATTAGCAAGAGTACATGCCAGGTTTATTTCAGCTTTATTAAACTAACATTTTGCTTGTGGGCACAAGAAATTATAAAATCAGTCTTTTAGCTAATTAGCTCATTTTTAAAGATAAACCTTTTTCCAAGTAAGTTTCAAATCATTATGTTATGCAATTATAATGGTCAAATCATTTTGGACCCATATGGATACCGTGAAAGAATTCTAAGATATATATTCTCCCTTCTTTAAACAATTAAATCCAATTGAGTTATAATTCCACTAATCCAGAAAGCAGAATTTAAGAATCCCTATTTTAACACACATGTTAACCCAGAAGAAAGTGAAAATTATTGTCTTAAAACAAGGAATTTTATGCCTTTATATGGAGCTTTGTAATATTCCAAGCTCTTTTTCATACTTAATCTCATCTGATCCTCACAGACACTATTATACCTGCTTTTATTATTTTTATTAGACTGTACTTCATTGTCCTTTTTTTTTTTTGATTTGCAGAAAAACTGAGAGGATAGTACAGACACTTTCATGTATCTTGGACCCACAGTTTCTTCTCTTACTGACATATTAGTATAATGCTTTTGTTACAATTAGTGATCAAAATTACTATATTATTATGAACTGAATCCATGTTTTCTTTAGGCTTTCTTAGTTTGTACCCAATGTCATTTTTTTTTTTTTGAAATTCCAGGATCCCATCCTAGATAACATACTCTATTTAGTTGTCATGTCTCTGTCTCTTTAGGCTCCTTTGTGGCAGTTACGTGCACTTCCCTTGTTTTTGATAACCTCGACAGTTTTGAGAAATACTTAGGTATTTGTAGAATGTCCTACTATTGGCATGTGTTTCTCATACTAAAACTGGGGTTATCACTTTTTGGGAGAAGAATGCAAAGGTGAAAGTGTCATTTTCACCACATCAAATCAGGTGTATATACTATCGACATGATTTATGAATATTGGCCCTGGTCTTTGACACAAGGCAGTGTTCATCAGGTTTCTCCCTTGTAAAATTAGTATTTTCCCCCTCTTTTATTACTGTACACCTTGGAAGCAAGTCACTAGGCACAGCCCATACCAAAAGAATGGAAAATTATGTACTCCTCTTTGAGGGTTCACTATCTACACATATTATGTGGCATTATTCTGCATGGGAAATTTGTCTCTTTTCTCCACATATTAATTTATACAATGATTCATTTACATCAGATTGAACTCAGATATTTATTTTATACTTTAGGTTGTAATCCACTACCACTTAAATTTTTTTTTTTTTTTTTTATCTTGTTGCTCAAATTTTCCACCTCTCTTCCTATCCACCATTGGGAGCTCTTTCAGTTGGTTCCTGCACTGTTTTGGGAATATCTCAATGAATGTATTTAAAAAATTTTTTTAATACTTTCTTACTTTTTAGTACTATAAGATGCTCCAAACCCATCTTGTATATTTCCCCTTGTATATGTGTCCCAGGCCTAAAAACCGCTATTTATCCAAGGATCCCAGCTTCCTTTGATTAGAAAATGGTATTAGAAACCAAGATAAGGGCATTAGGCATGCTAGTGGACAGAGGGGCATCATTTGTTTTAGGCTTTCAGCTGACATAGCAAAAATGTACATTTTTAAAATTATTATGTACATGTTAATACTAATGTGTTTATACATACATCTATAAATATTTCTATATGTAACCATTTGTGTCTATATTAACCTAAACATGAGTTCATATTGCTCACCACTGATCATTTTACTGTCTTTATATCTTTGTGATTCCCAGAATGTCATATATTATAGTCATATAATATGCAGCTTTTTAATACTGGCTAATTTCACTTATTAATATGCATTTAATTTCCTCTATGTTTTTCCACACTTTCATAGATGCCTTTTATTGCTCAATAACATTCCATTATAGGCATATAACACAGTTTGCTTATTAATTCAGTTATTGAAGGATCTCCTGGTTGTTTCCAGTTTTTGTAAATTATGGATAAAAGTGCTGTAAATATTTGTATTCTGACTTTTGTCTGAACATAGACTTTCAAATTAAATGGGTAAATATGAACATGATTATTGGATCACATGATAATAATAAGTTTGGTTTTGAAAAAGGCTGCCAGAATGTTTTTCAAAGTGACGATGCCATTTTGCATTCCCACAAGCAATGAATGATTTCCTTTATTGTCCCTGTTGCCTCACATCTTTACCAGCATTTGGCAGAGTCAGATTTTTGGATTTCAGCTGTTCTAATAGGTCTGTAGTAGTATCTCATTGTTTTAATTTGCTATTTCCTGTTGACAAAATATGTTGATCATAATTTCATTTATTTAGTTGTCATCTGTATATCATCATTGGTGATGTGTTCAGATCTTTGTATATTTTTTATTTAGATTTTTTTCTTATTGTTGAATTTTAAGGGTTCTTTGTATATTTTGGATACAAGTCTTTTATCAGATACATGTTTTGCAAATATTTTCTCCCAGTCCATGGCTTGTCTTTTGATTCCCTTAACAGTGTCTAATTGGAAGTTTCTTAATTTTAGTAAACTCTAATTTATTAATTTTTTTCTTTCATAAATCATGTATTTGATATATCTAAACACTCATCAACATATCGGATTTACAGTAGATTTTCTCCTTTGTTTTCTTCTAGAAGTTTTGTGTTTTAAGTTTAGGTTCATGATTCATTTGAGTTAATACTTTTGTGGAAGGTGTAATGTCTATGTCTAGATTCATCTGTCTGCCTATGGACATCCCATTGTTCCAAGACCATTTATTAAAGAGATTATCAATTCTCCATTGATTCATCTTTGCTCCTTTGTCAAAGACTAGTTGATTATATCTGTGAGTCTGTATCTCAGCTCTCTATTCTGCTGCATTGATTTATATGTCTATTCCTTCACCAATCCATACCGTCTTGATTACTGTATCTTTATAAGTCTTAAAGTTCTCCAGTTTTGTTCTTCTTCATAACTGAAGATTCAGAATCAATTATTGAATCCCATGAAATAGCTTGCTGGAATTTTTATTTTTATTGTGGTGTGATCAAGTTGGGAAAAACTCACACATTATCAATATTAAGTCTTCCAATCCATGAATATAATATCTCTCTTTATTCAGTTCCTCTTTAACCGCTTACTAGAGTTTTATATTTTTCCACACATAAATCTTGTATGAATTTTATAACATATGTACATTTATTATATATTTATACATTTATAAGTGTTCTAGCTATTTGGCACTGTTCTACACAGTGCCACATTTTTAATTTCATATGCCAATTGTTCATTGCTGGTATATAGGGAAGCAATTAACTTTTATTTATTAACCTTGTATCCTGCAACCTAATGCTATAATTATATATTTATTCCAGGAGTTTCATTTCTTTTTTTGCTTTTGTTTTTGCTTTTATTTTTTGTTTTGGTTGATTCCCGGGATTTTTCCACATAGACAATCAAAGACAGTCTTGTTTCTTCCATTCTGAAATACATACTTCTTTGTTTTGTTGAACTACTTAGTTGAGTAGGAGTAGTGAAAGGGAACACCCTGTGTTTATTGTTCCTGATCTTAGGGAAAAACCATCCAATTTCTCATCATTAAGTATAAGGTTAGCTGTGGGACTTTTATAGATACTCTTTATCAAGTTAAAGAAGTTCTCTCTATTCCTACTTGAGTTTTAATTGTGAATGTGAATGGGTGTGGATTCTTTTCCAATGCTTTTTTTCCTTCGATTGATCTCGTTTTTTGTTTCCTTGAACCCATTGGTATGGTAGATCACTTTGATTGATTTTCAAATGTTAAATTATCCTTGCATACCTAGAATAAATACCACCTGGTCATAGCATGTAACTATTTTTATGCCTAGTTGGATCTAATTTCTTAATATAGTTGAAGATATTTGCATGTAGGTTCATAAGAGATATTAGTCTCCAGTTTTCTTTTCTTGCAATGTGTTACCTGGTTTTAATATTAGGGTACTTTTGGTACTATTGAATGAATTAGGTATATTTCCTTCTGCTTCTATTTTCTGGAACAGACTGTAAAGAATTTTTATTTCTTCCTTGAATGTTTGGTAGAATTTACCAGAGAAACCATTTCAGCTTGGTGCTTTCATTTTAAGGTGAGTAATTATCGTTTCAATTTCTTTAATATATTATAAACTTATTCAGAGATCTATTTCTCCTTTTTGAATTTTGGTAGTGAGTCTTTCAAGGAATTCACCCTTTTCATCTTAGTTGTCACATTTATGGACACAGAGTTGTTTATGATTATCCTTTGTTTTCATTTTCATGTACATGAGGTCAGTGGTGATGACAACTTTCAGGGATAATATTGGTAATGTGTGTCTTCTCCCTTTTCTTGGTTAATCTGGCTAAGGTATTGTCAATTTTTTTATATTTTTAAAGAACCAGCTTTTGGTTTTGTTGATTCTTTCTTTTTTTTTTTTTTCTGCTCACTTTAGACTCAAGTTGTTCTTCCTTCACTAGGTTCCTAAGGTAGAAGGTAAGATTATCTATTTTAGACCCTTTCTTCATTTATAATATATTCATTAAATGTAACAAGTGCTAATAATTACTGCTTTTGCTGCATCACACAGAATTTTGATAAGTTGCATTTTCATATTCATTTAAAATATTTTTTAATCTCGCTTGGGACTTCTTCATGGGTACTGTAGGTACCTTATAATAGAGTATAATTCCCAATTCCTCCAGTCAGCCCTTTATAACATTGCTGTCATTTGTTTTGTTAATCAATATAGTATAATCATCAAATATACTGTTATTGTTACTATTTCGAGTAGTTATCTATTAGATTAATTATAAATAAGTGAAATAAAATATCTTAATTTATTCCTTCTTTGATGATCTTTCTCTCTTTATGTAAATCTGAGGTTCTAAACTGTATCATTTTCCTTCTCCATTAACTTTTTTGTTTTTTTACCATTTCCTACAGTATAGGTCTACTTGGTGATGAATCCCCTGATTTTTGGTTTCTCTGAGAAATTACTATTTCCACTTCAATTTTTTTTAAAGTGATTTTATTTTATTTTTTTAAGATTTTATTTATTTATTTGACAGAGGGAGAGACACAGCGAGAGAGGGAACACAAGCAGGGTGAGTGGGAGAGGGAGAAGCAGGCTTCCTGCCGAGCAAGGAGCCTGATTTGGGGCTCGATCCCAGGACCCTGGGATCATGACCTGAGCCGAAGGCAGACGCTTAGCTCCTGAGCCACCCAGGCACCCCTCCACTTCAATTTTGAAGCACAATTCTGATGGATACAGAATTTTAGTTTAGTGTTTTGTTTGTCTTTCAACATTTTAAATATTTCACTTCACTTGCTTCCTATTTACCTGGTTTTTGAGCAGAAGTCATTGTAATTCTTGGGGCGCCTGGCTGGCTCAGTCATTAAGTGTCTGCCTTTGGCTCAGGCCATGATCCCAGGGTTCTGGGATCCAGCCCCGTGTCGGGCTCTCTGCTCATCCCGAAGCCTCCTTCTCCCTTTCCCTCTGCCTCTCCCCCTGCTCATGCTCTCTCTCTGTGTGTCTCAAATGAATAAATAAAATCTTGGGGGGAAAAAAAAAGAAGTCAATGTAATTCCTATTCTTGTTCCTCTGTAGGTATTGTTTAAGTGTTTTGACCAGTTGATATCTCTGGCGGCTTCTGCTCCTGGTAAGCGCATCTTGAGTATGATTCACTGTATTTGCCTCTCTTTCCAAATTTCTGAGCTGTGCTTTGCCCAGTAACCTCAATTCCCTGAGAGGGCCAAGAAAACTCATTGATTTCAGTTTGTTCAACTCTTTTCTTATAGCACAAGAATGATGATATCACCACTCTAACCATACTGGAGCTGAAATTGGAAGTTATATATTTACTTTTAATATGATAAAACCCGAGTCATTCTTGCTTTCACTTTTCTATGCAACCAATCAATCCATCAGTCTTGTCATTTTTACCTATTAATTATTTAATTTTCTCCTTTATCATTTCTCCCAGATCAAGGATCAATTTCTATTCTTTCTGCATTTGCAAGTCATTCTCTCCAGCTTATTCTCCACATGGAAGCTTGCTAAGTGTCTTCTTATTAATTTAAAGGTAAAATCCAAGAACACAGAATTTTTCCCAAGAATACCACAAATTCTCTCTCTGGCATCGACTTGCTTTTCTAGCCCTCCCATATTCCAACCTTACATCTCTAGTCACAAAATTTAGCAAAATATAATATACTACCCCAACTATTCCAAAACAACATTAACACCTTAGAATAATTTAATTTCATACATTATCCTTTTACTTGTATTATTTTAGGTATTTTACATAGTTTTTTAATCCTAAAGGACCTTATTTTTTCATATTATCTAACGTGTATCGATATATCCAAATATTTACCTCTTTTGATCTTCATTCTTTTACTGCATTCTTTGAAAATTTCCTTTAGTGACATTCTGCTGGTGGTAAATTGTCTCTGGTTTGAAAATGTCTTTATGATATCTTCTTTTTTGATGAGCACATTTGCTAGGTCTAAGATTCTAACTTAGCAGCCATTTTCTCTTAATGGATTGATTGTATCATTTTTCTATATTCTGACTTCTACTCTTATTTACAAGAAGTCAGCCACCATTCCACATGTAAATTTTCCCCCCTTTCTCTTAACTTCTCTCCACTTTCATTGTATCTCTATACTGTATTTTTATCATTTCTTTAATTTTATTTTCCACTTCACTACTTCTTTCTCTAGTGGCATCCAATTTACTATTAAACGTTAAATGAAGTATTTATTTTAATGTGTTACATTTTATCTCCTAGAAGAAGTCTTTGACACTTTAAATAATCTGCTTATCTTTACTCATGTTTTCAAATCTGTATTTCTTGGGTATACTTATTTTTATTCTCTGATAATTCTAATATTTGAAGAATTTTGGATTTGATTACACTTCCAGTTGTTTCTACTATCTTTCATTTATGATAGCTTGTTTCCTTATATATTTGATTGAACTTTTCCTTTTCTTTAGAAATTTTTCCATCATAATCTTTTGGGTCCTAAAAATGTGGGTTCTTCTTAAGTGATTTTGCATTTGTTTTTGTCAATTGCTTGAGTCTGTAGGTTTGGGTCTCACTTTTAACTGGGCTTAAGAATTTACAAATTACTTAGATATAAGAATTTAGGCTATAAATCCACATGAGTGCTAGACTAACTTCCTTCCTTCCTTTTTCCTTTCCTTCTTTCTTTTTCCTTTACTTTCAGCACCAAAGTTTTCAACCAAGCAAGTTTTCTTTTTCTTTTTTTTGTAGTTCATATTTTCACTGAGTGTGTAGTTCTTTGTGTCCATCCTGTAGCAATATTTCCCATTTGAGATGTGTTAGACCTTGTCCTCTGTACCCTAAGTCCCACAAGGCCATGCAGTTTTTGCTAACATTTACTTAATTTAGCAAATGCTGTAATGTTGAAAGCTCATTTCAGGCTCCATTTATCATCCTAGTTTGCTGTGATTTAATTAGCTTTTAGTATATTACTTTATTTTAATTTTTTATTATTTTTAAAGTTTATTATTTTTTAAGCTTATTATTTTTTAGTAATCTCTACACCTAAGGTGGGGCTCCAACTCCCAAACCCAAGATCAAGAGTTGCATGCCCTTCTGACTAAACCAACCAGGTGCCCCTTTAGTGTACAACTTTTAACTTTTAATTTTAATTTTTATTTAAAATACAGTGTCCTGGATCAATTTTTTCAATGGGAAAAATGATCCAAGTAACAAGTCAACTATACTGTTGGCAATGGAATATCTGAATTACTATACAATACATATGTTAACAATTTGATTTTACATTTGCACAACTTTCTGTGTGTGTATGCACAAATAATATTGATTTAATATGGCTCATTCTTTCCCTTACTTATTTTATGATGTAGACTTCATTAGTTGAAATCCTGGTTCTTAAATATTTTATTTAATCTTTCTATGCTTCAATTTCTCTATCTTCATGTAGACTAATAGTAATACCTGACTTGTAGGGTTCATTTGAAGATAAAATACATTAATATATTATGTAAAAGATGTAGTTCCTATCACATATAAAGCAATATTTACATGTTAACTATTACTATTCCTTTAATTATATCTAAGCTTAGGGAATTCTTTCTATTCCCGATGGCTAATAACTACTCAACTATGTCATGCTATCTGTTCAGAGCTTTACTCTTTCATGTATAAATATTTAATCAGTTCATGCTTTTATATTAATATACAGAATAATGTCTGGGTTTCAAATAATTATTTCTCTAAATAGCTAAATGTTTTTACATTCAATAAGTTTCTTTTGTGCTTGTTCTTAGATTGAATTATTTTTAAGAAGGTCTTTCTGGTGTTCCAATTTTGTCTAGGTTATGATAGTTACAGAATATGACATTGGATTCCACTTATTTTCTGACTTGGATTTCAAGTGGGACTTTAAACACAACTAACAGAATGGAATCTAAGACACTGTTAGAATCTTAATGCTGAAAAGAAAGTTGGCCTGAGATTTGTAGGCCTATGAACTGAGCATGAGGCAAAATGGAAATGAGGTCTTTGATTCCTAATCTTATTTCACCTTACTCTACCCTATTTTCTGAAATTCCTAATACGTTTAAACAATTATTTGAAAAGTCATTGTGTAAGATATAATACCCCAGGTCTGTGCAGTTATCAATTTGAGATCTTTTATCTTATTTTTTTTTTTTTTTCAGATCTGTGGGAAGAATAGCCTCTTCTTAACTCATGGTTGATAGCCCAGATTAAGGAAATGATTCACTTCAGATCTGAATTATACTTCTGATTTAAGTAATTTTTTTCCTTCCAGTTCTAATTTTTGTCTGTTGACCTCTAAGAAGTATGCAAAGAAGTTAAATAGTTTAGTTATGGGGGCATTCCCTTATTCCTGAGAGAATAGTTGAGGACATGTTTGACTTCTAAAATCATTAATAAGATTCTTTGTCATGCCATATTTCAGAAGCTTGTAAAGACATATGCAATTTCTATGTTTTGTGCCCATTTTCCATCAGCTCTGTACCTTTAATAAACAATATTCATTTCTTATGCTACTTTCTAGGCTTATGGAATCACAAAGAAGAATTCTCCCAGAAAAATGCTCATAGTTTATTGGTAATAGGGATAAATACTAAATTTTAGATATGACAATTGTCAAAAAACCAACAGTATAAAATTGTGTTACTGCAATAACCACATATGGAAATGAAAGATGAAGTCACAGCAGCATATCACATTATGTCCTAAGAGTCTGCTCAGTGCTCTTAACAAAGTAAAAAATATAAAGTAAACATAAATCATAAAAATATCCACACTGTTGTCTCTTTATTTTCTTTTTATAATTTTTAAAGTACTTAATTAGCCTTGGGACAATTCAAAAGGCAATTGGGAATCTGAACTCCTTCATATTTCTTCAGTATAAATGCTAAGGAGAGAATTTGGCATTTAAAATGGAAATATAGAAGGAGGAAAAATATCCTTAGAATAATAAAAAAGCATATATGTAAACATTTATAAAAACTGTTTATAGTTATATTTAGAAGAGTTTATACTTCCTTTGAAAATTAAAAACCATCTACAATCACAAAACTGTTTAGAAATGCCTAGATACTTCAGGTGTAATGGGTAAATGCTCATTATTTTGAAAAATGTCCTGATATGCATAGCATTGCCTTTACTCATTGGAATTTGACTATATGAATTTAAATTTCCAAATGACACATTTTCTTTTCAAGTCATTCCCTAGGATGAAAATCTCACTGCTACCCTAGAATACAAAAATGCATTCATTTAAAAATAAAGATGGATCACTTTTGTTTAAAAATCAATTTAAATGTTCTGGGGAAAATTGTATCATTGCTGCAATTCACACCTGTCAAAAATCACTGGTTTCTCTGAAAGGAAAACAAAGCTGACAGATTTGAAGACAATTTCTGTATATGAATATTCAACTGCATTTTTCTGCTCACTGTGGTTAATCATATCCTATTTTGTCATTTAAAATATTTTAATACATCAGCTTGTGATCTTTAGGCACAATATGTTAAATATAAATATACAAGAAACATGATATTCTTCACAATTCTTAGAAAGTGCACATATTTTATTCTTGAAAATAACCTGAAAAACAAGTCAATTTATGTTACACCCTCAGTTCTTACATTAGTAAAGAATATTAATGTTCTATCAAATACTTGTTTTTTGATACAATGAAAAGTCTGGATATTTTCCAAAAATCAATATTCTAGATACAGCAAGGTAGAATAGTTAAGAACTCGACTTCAGAAATGAATATGAAATTTTCAATAAACATTTTTTCTCAACATATTCCAGCTTTGGTCAAAGCACACTGTAAACCAATGACCATTTTTTAAATACAAAAGATATAAAACAAACAAACAAAGGAAAATAAACCAAATGGTGTTTAAAGAATGGATATAATTTTAAAAGGTTACTAATCCTTGATTTAGACTTTGCCGTTAACAATCATGAAACAAATTCCATGGAGGCTGTGAAAACCAAGAGCATTTCATGGGAATGTATTTATTCCCATCAAAATCTCATTTTAAAATTGGAACATTTTAAAAGTAACACCCTATCTCAAAGTGCTTGGAAAACAAAGGAAGTTTATCACCATGCAATGGACAAGAGGCTGCTTGTTACATTCATAGTGGGAAGCAGATGGGGAATGATCTGTGTCCACACCTTAGAGGCTCTCAGATTTCAAATGAGGGACTGTTGACACCCAAGACTCTAAGAATGGTGACTAAGTTTTCTAGCTAACCCTCAGCAGCGTCAGACTCAGATAACTGCTATTAACACAAAAGAAAAGAAAGATTTCTCCTTGCCGCTGGGAAGAATGCAGAGGTCATACCACATACAGGAGGATAACATTGAGGTTTAACTTTCTTATTATGATATTGATTCATAGTTGATGGGAAGAGCCTTTTTGCAAAGCTGGGTAGGGTAGTGTTTCTCCTGCTGTTTCCAATGATCCCTTTGGGATACGTCCCTGTCAAGATGCAGGGCTCTGGAAACCGAGCCAGTTACTTTCTTGGAAGCTCAATATAGTGTGCTATCTAATGTTGTTAGGGAGAAACACTACCTGCAGTTTTCAGGGTTTTGTGATGTAGAAAGAGCAACAGAAGTACAAGGAGGTTAGCCAAAGTGACTCTGGCGGCAGCCGTTTTTCTAAATACATCCCTGTTAAGCACACAGCTGTAGGCTGGGCTAACTCCTGACAGGCAGATTTAGCCAGTAAAATACAGCAGGCCACTTTTAGACTCGGTTTATTTACATATTCAACAAAAGTTAGAGCAGCAAAAGGAGACAATCCACGCTCTGAAAGGGTGGAACTGAAATAGAAGGACTTCAGTGATAATGCAGTGCAAGTTTAGGAGCATTCTAGGAAGTGTTCATAGATTGCAGATGTACCCTAAGGGTCTGAGCAGAAAGCCTCAGACCTCAGAACCTGGGAGACGGTAAGAAACTGAGTCATGACAGCCTGCCAGGAAACATAAAGAGGTGAGTAGAAATTGTCCTCAGAGCATCTTCTCATAAGCTTTCTATCCAGTAGAATGTTCCAGGAGGATGACAAGAGTACCTCCAAGAGTCAGAAAACCTGTAGTTCAGACCTCTCTTGTGTGGCTTATGTGAACACATGTGAAGCCACTAAGGTGCCATGGTACAAGTCTTCACCTAAAATACCAATGAAATATAAGTTTTTAATGGTACACTTAGTGCCTAGGATGTGATTTTCCTTTTCTCTTCAACATTCCATTTTTTCCTTTACCATCAACACACACACACACACACACACACACACAGAAATATGAACACAAAAATATTAAAATTGATTATAAAATACTGAAACTGCCATGGAACCAGTAACAATTTCTCCATGTAGATAAATGTGACTTTAAAATCAAATTTATGGGGTGCCTGGGTGGCTCAGTGGGTTAAGCGTCTGCCTTCGACTCAGGTCATGAACCCAGGTTCCTGGAATTGAGCCCCGCATCAGGCTCCCTGCTCAGTGGGAAGCCTGCTTCTCCCTCTCCTTCTGCAGCTCCCCCTACTTGAGCACGCACTCTCTCTCTCTTTCTCTTTCCCTCTAATAAATAAATAAAATGTTTAAAAAATAAAAAATAAAACTTACGAATGTAAGTAATTACAATTATACTAACACAAAGCAATTTTAAGGCCAAATCTCACTGTAATAATTTTCCATCTTGTGTACCATCATTGGATAGACTGGGAAAGAAAAAAATGGTTACAATTTTTCTTTTCTTTTTTCTGTACCTATGCTTGATTAAAAATGGAACTACCATATGATACAGCAATCCCACTTCTAGGTATATATCCAAAAGAACTGAAATCAGAGTCTCAAAGAGCTCTCATGCTCGTATCAACATGATTTACAATAGCCAAGGTATAGAAACAATTCTAATGTCTATCATAAGCAAATGGATAAAGAATATTTAGTATACACATGCAATGGAATATTATTCAGCTTAAAAAGAAAGAAATTCTACCATTTGCAATAACATGGATGGACCTGGGAGACACTATGCTAAATGAAATGTTAGTCACAGAAGGACAAACGTAATAATAATTCCACTTATATGAGGTATCTAAAGTAGTGAAACTTATAGAAGCAGAACATAGAATGGTGGTTGCCAGCGGATGGGGAGGGAGGAAGGAGAGAGTTATCATTCAGGGGTATAAAGTTAGTGATACAAGATAAATAAATTCTAGATATCTGCTGTACAATATATACATGATACATGCCTACAGTTAATACAGTGTTGTTCTTTTTTAAAAATTTTTATTGTTATGTTAATCACCATACATTACATCATTAGTTTTTGATGTAGTGTTCCATTATTCATTGTTTGTGCATAATACCCAGTGCTCCACGCAGAATGTGCCCTCTTTAATACCCATCACCAGGCTAACCCATCCCCCCACCTCCTCCCCTCTAGAACCCTCAGTTCGTTTTTCAGAGTCCATAGTCTCTCATGGTTCGTCTCCCCCTCTGACTTAGTCCCCTTCATTCTTCCCCTCCTGCTATTTTCTTCTTCTTTTTTTTTCTTAAAATATATTGCATTATTTGTTTCAGAAGTACAGATCTGTGATTCAACAGTCTTGCACAATTCACAGCGCTCACCATAGCACATACCCTCCCCAAGGTCTATCACCCAGCCACCCCATCCCTCCCACCCCCCACCACTCCAGCAACCCTCAGTTTGTTTCCTGAGATTAAGAATTCCTCATATCAGTGAAGTCATATGATACATGTCTTTCTCTGATTGACTTATTCACTCGGCATAACACCCTCCAGTTCCAACCACGTCGTTGCAAATGGCAAGATCTCATTCCTTTTGATGGCTGCATAATATTCCATTGTGTATATATACCACATATTCTTTATGTATTCATCTGTCGATGGACATCTTGGCTCTTTCCACAGTTTGGCTATTGTGGACATTGCTGCTATAAACATCGGGGTGCACGTACCCCTTCAGATCCCTACATTTGTATCTTTGGGGTAAATACCCAGTAGTACAATTGCTGGATCGTATGGTAGCTCTATTTTCAACTGTTTGAGGAACCCCCATACTGTTTTCCAGACGGGTTGCAGCAGCTTGCATTCCCACCTACAGTGTAGGAGGGTTCCCCTTTCTCCGCATCCCCGCCAACATCTGTCGTTTCCTGACTTGTTGATTTTAGCCATTCTGACTGGTGTGAGGTGATATCTCATTCAGGTTTTGATTTGGAATTCCCTGATACCGAGCGATGTTGAACACTTTTTCATGTGTCTGTTGGCCATTTGGATGTCTTCTTTGGCAAAATGTCTGTTCATGTCTTCTGACCATTTCTTGATTGGATTATTTGTTCTTTGGGTGTTGAGTTTGATAAGTTCTTTATAGATTTTGGATACTAGCCCTTTATCTGATATGTCATTTGCAAATATTTTCTCCCATTCTGTTGGTTGTCTTTTGGTTTTGTTGACCGTTTCCTTTGCTGTGCAAAAGCTTTTTATCTTGATGAAATCCCAATAGTTCATTTTTGTCCTTGCTTCCCTTGCCTTTGGCGATGTTTCTAGGAAGAAGTTGCTGTGGCTGAGGTCAAAGAGGTTGCTGCCTGTGTTCTCCTTTAGGATTTTGATGGACTCCTGTCTCACGTTTAGGTCTTTCAACCATTTTGAGTCTACTTTTGTGTGTGGTGCAAGGAAATGGTCCAGTTTCATTCTTCTGCATGTGGCTGTCCAATTTTCCCAACACCATTTGTTGAAGAGACTGTCTTTTTTCATTGGACATTCTTTCCTGCTTTGTCAAAGATTAGTTGACCATAGATTTGAGGGTCCATTTCTGGGCTCTCGATTCTGTTCCATTGATCGATGTGTCTGTTTTTGTGCCAGTACCACACTGTCTTGATGATGACAGTTTTGTAATAGAGCTGGAAGTCCGGAATTGTGATGCCGCCAGCTTTGCTTTTCTTTTTCAATATTCCTCTGGCTATTCGGGGTCTTTTCTGGTTCCATACAAATTTTAAGATTATTTGTTCCATTTCTTTGAAAAAAGTGGATGGTATTTTGATGGGGATTGCATTGAATGTGTAGATTGCTCTAGGTAGCATTGACATCTTCACAATGTTTGTTCTTCCAATCCATGAGCATGGAACGTTTTTCCATTTCTTTGTGTCTTCTTCAATTTCTTTCATGAGTATTTTATAGTTTTCTGAGTACAGATCCTTTGCCTCCTTGGTTCAATTTATTCCTAGGTATCTTATGGTTTTGGGTGTAGTTGTAAATGGGATCGACACCTTGATTTGTCTCTCTTCTGCCTTGGTGGTGGTGTATAGGAATGCCACTGATTTCTGTGCATTGATTTTATATCCTGCTACTTTACTGAATTCCTGTATGAGTTCTAGCAGTTTGGGGGTGGAGTCTTTTGGGTTTTCCATATACAGTATCATATCATCTGCAAAGAGTGAGAGTTTGACTTCCTCCTTGCCAATTTGGATGCCTTTGATTTCTTTTTGTTGTCTGATTGCTGTGGCTAGGACTTCTAATACTATGTTGAATAGCAGTGGTGAGATTGGACATCCCTGCCGCGTTCCTGACCTTAGGGGAAAAGCTCTCAGCTTTTCCCCATTGAGAATGATATTCGCTGTAGGTATTTCATAGATGGCTTTTATGATATTGAGATGTGTACCCTCTATCCCTATACTCTGAAGAGTTTTGATCAAGAAAGGATGCTGTACTTTGTCAAATGCTTTTTCTGCATCTATTGAGAGGATCATATGATTCTTGTTCTTTCTTTTGTTAATGTATTGTATCACATTGATTGATTTGCAGATGTTGAACCAAACTTGCAGCCCAGGGATAAATCCCACTTGGTCATGGTGAATAATCCTTTTAATGTACTGTTGGATCTTATTGGCTAGTATTTTGGTGAGAATTTTTGCATCCATGTTCATCAAGGATATTGGTCTGTAATTCTCCTTTTTGATGGGGTCTTTGGTTTTGGGATCAAGGTAATGGTGGCCTCATAAAATGAGTTTGGAAGTTTTCCTTCCATTTCTATTTTTTGGAAAAGTTTCAGGAGAATAGGTATTAATTCTTCTTTAAATGTTTGATAGAATTCCCCTGGGAAACCATCTGGCCCTGGGCTTTTGTTTGTTGAGAGATTTTTGATGACTGCTTCAATTTCCTCAGTGGTTATAGGTCTGTTCAGGTTTTCTATTTCTTCCTGGTTCAATTTTGGTAGTTGATACATCTCTAGGAATGCACCCATTTCTTCCAGGTTATCTAATTTGCTGGCATAGAGTTGCTCATAATATGTTCTTATAATTGTTTGTATTTCTTTGGTGTTGGTTGTGATCTCTCCTCTTTCATTCATGATTTTGTTGATTTGGGTCATTTTTCTTTTCTTTTTGATAAGTCTGGCCAGGGGTTTATCAATCTTGTTTATTCTTTAAAGAACCAGCTCCTAGTTTTGTTGATCTGTTCTACTGTTCTTTTGGTTTCTTTTTCATTGATTTCTGCTTTGATCTTTATTATTTCTCTTCTCCTACTGGCTTTAGGCTTTATTTGCTGTTCTTTCTCCAGCTCCTTTAGGTGTAGGGTTAGGTTGTGTATTTGAGACCTTTCTTGTTTCTTGAGAAAGGCTTGTATTGCTATATACTTTCCTCTCAGGACTGCCTTTGCTGTATCCCAAAGATTTTGAACAGTTGTGTTTTCATTTTCATTTCTTTCCATGAATTTTTTAAATTCTTCTTTAATTTCCTGGTTGACCCATTCATTCTTTAGTAGGATGCTCTTTAGCCTCCATGTATTTGAGCTCTTTCCGACTTTCCTCTTGTGATTGAATTCTAGTTTCAAAGCATTGTGGTCTGAAAATATGCAGGGAATAATCCCAATCTTTTGGTACTGGTTGAGACCTGATTTGTGGCCTAGGATGTGATCAATTCTGAAGAATGTTCCATGGGCACTTGAGAAGAATGTGTATTCTGTTGCTTTGGGTTGCAATGTTCTGAATATGTCTGTAGAGTCCATTTGGTCCAGTGTTTCATTTAAAGTCTTTATTTCTTTGTTGATCTTTTTCTTAGATGATCTGTCCATTTCAGTCAGGGGGGTGTCAAAGTCCCCCACTATTATTGTATTGTTGTCAATGTCTTTCTTTGCTTTTGTTATTAATTGCCTTATATAATTGGCTGCTCCCATGTTCAGGGCATAGATATTTACAATTGTTAGATCCTCTTGTTGGATAGAGCCTTTAAGTAGGATATAGTGTCCTTCTTCATCTCTTATTACAGTCTTTGTTTTAAAATCTAATTTGTCTGATATAAGGATTGCCACCCCAGCTTTCTTTTGGTGTCCTTTAGCATGGTAAATGTTTTTTCACCTCCTCACTTTCAATCTAGGGGTGTCTTTGTGTCTAAAATGAGTCTCTTGCAGACAGCATATTGATGGGTCTTGTTTTTTAATACAATCTGATAGCCTGTGTCTTTTGATTGGGGCATTGAGCCCATTTACATTCAGGGTAACTATTGAAAGGTATGAATTTAGTGCCATTGTATTGCCTGTAAGGTGACTGTTATTGTGTATTGTCTGTGTTCCTTTCTGATCTATGCTGCTTTTAGGCTCTCTCTTTGCTTAGAGGACCTGTTTCAATATTTCTTGTAGGGCTGGTTTCGTGTTTGCAAATTCCTTTAGTTTTTGTTTGTCCTGGAAGCTTTTTATCTCTCCTTCTACTTTCAATGATAGCCTAGCTGGATAGAGTATTCTTGGCTGCATATTTTTCTCATTTAGTGCTCTGAAGATATCATGCCAGTCCTTTCTGGCCTGCCAGGTCTCTGTATAGGTCTGTTGCCAGTCTAATGTTTCTACCATTTTAGGTTACATATCTCTTCTCCCAAGCTGCTTTCAGGATTTTCTCTTCGTCTCTGAGACCCGTAAGTTTTACTATTAGATGTCGGGGTGTTGGCCTATTTTTATTGATTTTGATGCCTGTTTCCTTCCCCACATTAGGGAAGTTCTCTGGTATTATTTGCTCCAATATACCTTCTGCCCCTCTCTCTCTTTCTTCTTCTTCTGGGATCCCAATTATTCTCATATTGTTTCGTCTTATCGTATTGCTTATCTCTCAAATTCTGCCCTCGTGATCCTGTAGTTTTTTCTCTCTCTTTTTCTCAGCCTCTTTATTTTCCATCATTTGGTCTTCTATATCACTGATTCTCTCTTCTGCCTCATTTATCCTAGCAGTTAGTGCCCCCATTTTTGATTGCACCTCATTAATAGCCTTTTTGATTTCGACTTGGTTAGATTTTAGTTCTTTTATTTCTCCAGGAAGCGTGTCTCTAGTAACTTCCATGCTTTTATCAAGCCCAGCTAGTATCTTTCATGTCATGATTCTGAACTCTAGATCCGACATCGTACTAATGTCCGTACTATTGAGTAGGTCCCTGGCAGATGGTACTACCTCTTTTTCTTTTTCCTGAGGTGATTTTTTTCATCTTGTCATTTTGTCCAGAGGAGAATAGATGAATGAGAGAACAGAATGCTAACAGGTTAAAAATGTCCCCAGGAAATTTACTCTATAGAAATCAGAAAAGACCTGAAACCAGGGGACAAGAAAAGGAAAGAAAGAAGAAAGAAAGAGAAAAAAAAAAAAAAGGGAAAAGAAAATGATAAAAACAAACAAAAACAGAACAAAACAAAAAAAAACAGAATATGATCAAATATGATCAGGCTAGTGCATAGATCAGTGCCACACACTAGATTTGGGCATATTTTGGTCTGTTAGAAGAAAGTGCCTGCTAAAATTTTAAAGGAAGAAAGACTTATAGATGTACAAAATAAGGGTTGATACAATGAAGGGATGGAAGATGACTGTAAAGATGAAAATTATAAAAGATTTTATAAAAGGAATTGATAAGATAAGAAGTTGTTTGAAAAAAGAAAGAAGATTTAAAAA
>NW_027397067.1:55216646-55364789 GCF_003265705.2 Callorhinus ursinus
CACTCAGGCATCCCCGGTCTTTCTGTGACCCTGAGGGTCCTGAGACCACACTGTCCCACGAGGGTTCCACCCCCCACTTAGCCACTGGAGCGATGTCCCTCAGCGGAGCCGACTTCTAAAAGTTCCGATTTTGTGCTTTGTGGTTCTATCACTTGCCAGAAGTGGTGGAGGCCCCCTCCCCCGCCGTCTGTCCTCCCGAATATCGCCTCGGATTCACTTCTCTGCACGTCCTACGTTCCAGTAAATGGTCGCTTTTCTGTTCAGAGAGTTGTTGCTACTCTCTTCTTTGATCTCCTGTTGAGTTCGTAGGTGTTCAGAATGGTTTGATCCCTATTCAGCTGAATTCCTGGACCAGATGAAATCCAGGTCTCCTACTCCCCATTTTGGGGTTGTTTTTTCAATACAGTGTTGTTCTCTTAAAAATTTGTTAAGTGTAGGTGTCATGGGAAGTGTTCACACAACAATAACAAAAACGCAAGGGGACACAAACTTTTGGAAGCGATGGATATGTTTATAATCTTGTTTGTGATGATGGTAAATTGGATGTATGCATATATCCAAATTCATCAGATTGTATACATTAAATATGCTCAGTGTTATGTATATCATTTATACCTCCATAAAGTTAAAGGGGGGAGTACTTTTCATCTCTTTCCTTAAAGAGATTGAATCTATTTATTCAACATTTTAAATAGCATTAGTGTTTTGACTTGCTTTTGCTAATAGAACACACCAGAAGAGGTAAGGTGCCCCTTCTGAGGTCGAGAGTCTTTGTGCGTTTTTCCTCTCTCTTCCTTAGAACTCTTAATAATACCATCATGTGTGGTCAGATGCCACTGTCACCAAAAACATCTGTATGACACCATCCAACAACTGACAGTTTTGTGTGAGTTCAGGTTTGCCCAGCTGAGTCCAGCCCCAAATAATGAGCTAAATGCATTAATTGTTTCAATACATGAGTTTTCATCTGGTTTGTTATGTGACAAAAGGTAACTCACAGACGTATATTCACCCTAGTACCAGGAAGGGTATTCTATCAGGGGGTACCTTTGGGGCAAGGAAAAGAGTTACCTAATATCTGAGAGATTTCCCAACTTTTCATGTATGTTCAAGTAAAGATAGCTTTGTAATTCCCAAAATTAGTCACTCCAAATGGAAAAAAAAACTTAACAACTTTGTTCTTTTGAATGTAAATATTTAGTGTCTTCGTTTCATTCTATTATTTGCGTGAATGACACTCCAGTATGGCAGCAATGATCAAAAGAAGTACAAGAAGGATAGTGGCGATTTTATTAAAATTCATACAATATACTTGACTATTCTTAATGACTCTAAGCATCTCAAGCTGTGACTTAAATAACAAATGATAAAAAAATCTACTCAATTTTTTTTATTGTATGATGAAAGTCAGTGACCTGCAGGAAGTAGTTTAATGAATTGAGATATGGATTTATAGGTGATGGTATAATCGCTTTTAAATTTATCCCCTCATTTTAATAATAGGATTATACTGGATCTTGAATGACAGTGCTTTTTTTGTGTTTTGAATTTTATTACTTAATAATTACAGATAAAATATTAAGTGAAACATATAGCATATTTTTTAGAGATTTAGTAAATTTTTTGAGATTTAATTATTTTGAAATGTATTCATTATATGTAATTAAAAACAATATGAGAATACTTGAGCAAACAGCACTTTTACTTTCAACATACGGAACTCAGGTTAATAGTGGCAAAAGGCATACATCTGAATATTAAAAAACACACAATATCTTTTGTATCACACCTGACCTCTACCTATAATATGAAGATAACATGGAAAGTGGCTAAATGGTCTAGTATTTCTACCATATCATGTACCATTTGATTGTGTAAAATTGGAACACTTTTCAGGGTTTTTTTTAAGATTTTATTTATTTATTTGTCAGAGAGAGAGAGAGAGAGAGAGCACAAGCAGGGGGAGTGGCAGGCAGAGGGAGAAGCAGGCTCCCCACTGAGCAAGGAGCCCGATGTGGGACTCAATCCCAGGACCCTGGGATCATGACCTGAGCTGAAGGCAGATGCTTAACCGACTGAGCCACCCAGGCGTCCCCACTTTCCAGGTTTTTAAAAAAATATTAAAAAAAATCTTTCAATTAAGAAATCAAGTCTTGCTGTAGGCAATATAAAACATTACAACAAAAAAATACTTAAAACTAAGCATAGTAAATTATTTTCTCTTGAAATATTATAATTTATTTTTTGTGAAGGTATTCCTACTCAATATAAATAATTGAAGTAATATAGATGAAAAAGAAATGAAAACCAATAAAATCTCACCACTGGGAAATATCAAGTGATTATCATTCTAGATATCCCTTTATAAACACACAGAAAAGTTCTATCAATCTATCATCTATCTTTCATCTATCTATCATCTATCTATCTATCTAGTCTATCATCTCATTTCTCTCTAATAAAAATATGTATATATATTACTTATATTCTGAGTCAAGTTTTTCCTTCTTTTCACCTATTTCCAGAGGTGTTTCCTCTCATCTCTAATTCCTTTGAACTTCTGATCACAAGGAAAACATACCCGCTCTGTATGTTTCTCTTCATATTGTGGCAAATGACTTTAGTCAGAATTTTCAGAATTTTCATTTTTTTATTTTTTGAAACTCATCAGTGTGGCTCATAGGGGGTTGTGTTAGAAGCATCAGTACTTTTTTCCCAAAACCCTCTAGTCTTTTCACTGGCAACAGTTTTTCAACCTATCTGGCATAAGGTCAAGCTCTTTTCATTATTTGATTGTTTACTGGTGACATTTTTCTTATGGTATGTGAGGATCATTTCATTAAGTATTGTAATCAAAAATATTTATAATAGACTTTCAAAACAGTTTAAATTATAATTGGATTACTACTTAAGATTCAATCAATATTGAACAAGTATTATTAAGCACAATGGCAATAAAACAAAAATTATAAAGTGTTATTCTAGACAGAAGGATAGTCTAAACTTGCATTTTTTAAAAAACTTTCATTTTTTATGAAAAACGTTCATATAATTGAGTATTTGTGGTATGTATTCTTTTTGTGTATCTATTCTAATTTTAGAAGGCCATTGCCTTTTAATTTAGTTCTGAAATTACCACAATTTTTTTCCTTTATTGTGTTATACTTTTTATTCTCTACATTTTTTATGATTATAAATCTAATGGAAAAACCAATGTTTATCTTATTTTAAAGTGGGTTAGTATTGCATTTAGGGGAAATACAGTTGAGCAATTGCTATCAGCCATAGCTAGTTTGACAACAAAAGCTCTTCAACAACTGAAGGGATAATTAATTAATTTCTTCTTAAGCAGAAAGAAATATGAGGAATAAACTACAGTAACTAAAATTGAACACCCTATATCCTTATATTGTATTCAGCTCATCCTGACTGTTAAAATTAAGTCAATTCATCAGACAAGGCAAATAGATAAGACTAATCCTTAGAGACACTTAACTGATTTTTAAAAAATTACTTTTCCCTTTTTGAAGCACACTTAGATTTTATGCCTTAAACTGTTATAAAGCAGAGAATACGACGCTAATTATGAGCTATGAGAGTTATCTCAGAAATGAATGATTTTCTTTCAATTAGTATTCTAACTTAGTAAGAAAATTATTTAGTTGAGGACTTGATTATGGATTCAATCATAGAACTTTTGAGAACTGTGAGAATGTGTCAAAAAACTTTCAAGAACTGTGGAAGTTCTTAGATTTTACCTTACAGGCGAGCTAACAGGTAATCCTGCCACAGTTTCAGAGATGTTGACAGAAGAAATGGGACTTTTGGGTCAGACAAAGGACTTTATCACTCACGTCACAGCAAGTAACATGTGCTTCCTTCTCTTCTCTTTCAAGATGGGTGGTGACACAGAGTGGCCCAGTTAAATGTTGTACACGCAGTGGGTTTGTGTCACAGATAAGGAACCTTAGTTTTTTATAATAGGTGTAAGCAAAATGCCTCAAAGGGTGGCATTATTTTTATTAAACTGGAGAGCGAACAAACATGTCTTCTGCTTTAGCAGGAGACACTATCTCTACCATCTAAAATGTTTCACGATATAAACAAAAGACAGTTCAGAAAAAAAAACCTGTCAGTTTCTCTGCTTGTAAGATATGCAGAAACACCAGAGACCTATAGAACTTTATTTCTCAACAAAACTATGGTATCAGAGCATAAAAGATTCTTATCAATACTTCTGATAAACAAAAACAATAGTATTCAATTTGAGCTATAGTATAAATCTGGCAGTATGCATTAATAAATTGAGATTAAGAATTTAGATATTTAATTGATTTTTATTGGCTCTTAGATATTCATGACTAATTAACTCAAGCTCCCAATGTAACATATAATAAATTATATAATTTTTCTCTTTAATATCTAAAGATAGTTTTAACGTTAGCTACTTTCACAGGGTAAGTGTCAAGAACTTTAAATGTTCTGAGATTTTACCTCATTTACAAGTTAAAAATTTATACTGACATATCCATGGATGCTGTTAGACAACACAAGACTACTAGCTCAAAGATAAAGGGCAGTTTATTACTTATAACAATAGCAGTAGGCAGAGTAACAATATTTTTTAATTGGTTTTCCAAGTTTCAATCCCTACACAGTGATGTCAAAAGACCAAGTGATACCTGAACACATAGTGGGTTACATAAGAGAGGAACCCTGAGCTTAGGGACCCCAATTATTTGATAATGACTTGTAAGTATGCCTATCTTTTGCCTCTGAAGTAGATATTATCTCTATCTTTGAAGGCTATCCAATATATAAACATTCTTGAAAAGCATCCAGAAGATAGGACAATTAGATTCTTACTTAAAAGATATGCAAATATGTGAAAGACCCATAGAAATTGTCTTCCAACGATGAGTTGTTACGAATCATGAGGTGATTCATAGAATAGAAGATATATATATATATATAATTTTTAAAATTTTAATTTATTTGAGAGAAAGAGAGCAGGCGAGAGAGAGAGTGAGAACAAGTGGGGAGAAAGGCAGAGGAAATGGGAGAAGCAGACTCCTTGCTAAGAAGGGAGCCCAAAGCAGGACTTGATCCTAGGACCCTGGGATCAGGACTTTAGCCAAAGGCAGATGCTTAACTGACTGAGCCACCCAGGCACCCCGAGAAGATATATTTTTACAGAAATAAATATAGGTGCTAACATGAAGACATACAGTTATTTATAACTTCAACAGCAAAGTATTTTATTGAAAAACATTGATGTTTGGTTTTGCTTGGAATTCAAGAGGTTTGGAGGGACATCTGTTCTGTTGCACATCTGAGCATAATAGGAAAAGAGTTGTGTTGTACACACAGATGTTCACCTATTTCCAGAGGTGTTTCCACTAATCTCTAATCCCTTCTGTTGCACATCTGAAACAAGAATTTATCTATTACAAGCCAGTAACTTAGTAGAGAATGACACATTTTTCTGGCAGGAGAATATTCTACCTCTTTTCTTCCTATTTACTCTGAATATTATAATTCTATAGAGATAACTAATAGAATTTGAAGCTTAGAGAGGCTTTCCATTGATATATATAATATACAAATGTAAGATCTTATAATTGTTCTGGCAATTTAATGTCTTCCTATAATCTTATATTATGAAAAATTGCAAGGCAGAGAAACAGAAAGTTGCTTGCATATTAAAGTAAATAATTTCTTTCAGTACTAGAAATAAACATATCATGTAAAGAGCATAGTCTTCAAATTAGTAACTTAAAACCCTAATGAGATGGTGCATTTCTGAAACTAGGATGATATCTAGGTTATGTAAGTAGCCCCCGCCAGATAAATAAGGCCATATTATCTGAATCACAAAGTCCTCTATAAATACAAGAGAGTAACATTTGCCAGTAGGGATACAGGTTTCTATGCCTAAAAATGCTCATTCAGCTTTATGAGTGAGAAATAGTCCCTTTTACTTGTTTTCATCTTGAGTGGACCTAACACAATTCTTTTCCTATAATGCTCACAATTTCTTTATAGTTTTCAAATGGCTGCTACTTTATACACTCTATTTGACTTTGGGATAGTATTGGTATCGTCTACTGCATATGGTAAACCGACTGTCCTGTAATTAAAAAGAAATCCATCTCCTTGTTTTTTCCACTCTGTCACCACACTGCAGTAGCAAGATACTCTAGGTTGGTTATTTCTATCAGGCACTATTCCAGTCCTCTCCTTTTCCTTCACTTATTCAGTAAAACGGATTAAATTAATTACTTGATTAGTTATTGTTTAAAAGCATTGAGGTCTGTGAGATAAGTGATTTTTTTTCTCTACTCTGTCTAAAACACTTACAGCACAAGCAGACAATAAAGAAAAATAGTTCTCAATGGATGAATGAATTTTTGATACTCTACCTAAAGTCCTCCATTTATTTAAAGATTTACCTTCAAAAATTCCCTTCGGGACTCTATTCATGCCCAAGTTATTCATATTTGTTCCACTATATCATTGATTAGTTTCTTGTAGTCCATCTTTCAATCCACCTATTGCTCACAGGCAATTTTTATTGCTCTTCCTGTTCGGATGTTGCCTGAGTTAGCGCAGAAGACAAATTTCCCAAGATCTTCTTTCAGGGTCTTTTATTTAGCCATCTGCTTATATTATCTTTTCTTCCCTGAGGCCTAACACAGAGCTGTCCAAATTTACCCACCTTCAGGATTTTCTAGGGACTAAAAGGAGACACCTACAGGCTGGAATCAATCTTAGGTCAATATCAATAGGTTAGTTGCATGAAAGTGAGCTATTCAAATTCAAGACCTTCCAAAGTGGTGAATACAAATGTAACACACTATATAATTACAAGAGTGTTGGTCCTTTTTCTTGAGTTTTCAGAGTCATAGAATAATTGTTTACATTTGGGAAAAATATCTCTACAATTTTTCTTTTTGCTGTCCATCATATCTTTCCTAGTGATTCAACATATTAATTTCCTTTGCACAGATCCTGGAGAAACAGATGTATGTTATTCACCTTCCTAGATAAAATTTTTATCTGGTATGTGATGACATAAGAATAAATATAAATTATATTGATAGGTGAATTTATACTAGTGCAAATAAATACATTCTTTAGCACTGAATGTATTCTTTTACTTGAGGATTTTCCCTAGGTGTTTATTTATTTATTTGTTTACACTAGGTCATGGAATTTTTTGTCTCATCCTTTGGTTTTTTATCTTCCAAATGGATATGAGACTCATTTCTTGTGAAACATTATATATATGGTTGATTATTCAGGCAGAAGCAACAGTCTATAAAATATCATGAACACACAGTTTTATTAAGTGTCATATTCATTGCTTTCTAAGCCAGATGATAGCTTCCACATCATCCAAAACTCTTCTCTTAAACCTGCCCATGGAATATGGACTTCTCAGATTCAATTTCTGGGAAATATATGGTTATTTGTTATCTCTTAGTTTCACATTGACTTTCAAGTTGTTTGTTATGGTAATTAGGGGAAAAAAAAAGAAACAGGTCTAATCCTTGATAACATGGACTTAAAAGATTAAAAAGTGCCAGATGATTACTCTACCTACATACTTGAATCTATCTATATTAGCTGAAAAAATTTAAGAAATTAGCCTCAACTCTCTAAAAAATTAGAAATATATTGTGGATTTATTAATTGTTTTTATTGGAGCATTGCATGAAATTTAAACCTTCGACTTATATTCATCCAGTTACCCCCTTTGTGTATGAAAGAAATCCATTGTAAGAAAAAAATGAAAACATAAAAGACTAGTAAATTCCAGAACAATGGTGCCTCAGAAGGTTTCTACTCTATATAAAAACAAGCAGCTATATAATTATTTAAAATACTTAGTATTTTAATATAACCATTCTACTGATGTTTATTACTTTTTGATCAGGCCAGTGCTAGGTCTGCCTCTCTCTACTCTTTAATGACATCCACATCTAAAAGCACCACAGCAAATCCAGTGACCACAAGTAATTCAAAGGTTTATTATTCACTCAGGCATAAGCAGAGTATAGGAGTTCATCAATGAGGGGTACCACCAGTTCATGTGGACCCCTGGACTCTTTGATGTCCTGGAGGAGGGAGGAGAAACGAGGGGGGGCGGGAAACAGGAGGGAGCAGGATGGAGGAGTAAGGAGTAGGGAGGGAGTGAGAGGAAGGAAGGGAGGGAGAAATATGTATTCAATAAAATATTACAAGAACACAATCACAAGAAGAATCACAAACACAAATCACAAGAAGACAGCAGGCAGGATTTTTGAATACTGTTAAACTTAATTTTGGGGAGCCAGTTGCATTTTGGGGAAAGGGAGAGTATGCTGGAAAAACAGAGGGGCAGGGCTGGCTACCTCTCATACAACTTGTTCTTTGTCCAACATAGCAGAAGTTGAATAGGTGCTGGGAAGTCTGATGATGTCTGCCCCAGCACTTATTAATGGTATAGCCAGATTTCATTTTGCTATGTGTGGGTGACTTACTGCTTCCAATTTACATATACATATGTGCACACATACATAAGCATATGCAATATTGTATTTCCGAATGCTACCTTCATTTTTATTAGTTAATTTTTAAACACCAAGGTTTTAATATGGTAGATTTGTGTGCTAATTTGTTTTTTTTTTTTTTTTCATCACAGAAGCAATTTTGAACTCTTACTGTTTTCCTGCAGGGTATAGGTCATCAACAAAGTATTAAAGTGTTTAGATACATTTTCTGTTGGGCCTTAGAAATATCATTAACCAATTTCAAATTATATTTTGTGTTTTATCAGTTGTGATTTCTTTTGATAATTTTGTAAACGACTAGAATTCAGAAGTATTGTACATAATTTTGGAATGTAGCATTGCCTTGGGCATCAAACATTTCTATGTTTATTCACATTTTCACCTGGAAGGCTGTGTTTCACTTGGATCAGTGTATGAGAATGAGCATAAGGCAAGGGTAGTGCTCATAAATTATGAACTCTGGAGGCTGCTGATTCCATTACAATGAAAAATTTCATAAATATTGTTTGTCCTCCTTAATTAAGATACATATTTGACACATAAATGTAGAATAATTCAATATTCTATTTTCAGTGTTCATCTTATGTGATAATTTTTCTGCTGTTTGTGATTATTGACCACTTTTTCTTTATTCAAACTCTCCTCTCCATTGGCTTCTCTCCTTTCTGGCTCTCAGAACCTTTTCAATATGGATTATCTTTCTCTGTCTCTTAAAAATTGATATTGACTAATGTTCTATTTTTGACTCTTTTCTTCCACTCTACATACTTGCTAGGTTTATTCACATTCTCCCATGATCTCAAATAGTACATACATTCTCAAAACTTACAAAGCTCTATCTCTATCTGTTTTTAACTAAACACGATAGTATATATATGTATATTCTTTAGGCATCTAAATTCGAAATACTTGAGATCACAGTAATTATTTCTCACCTAAAATACCTTTCTTTATTGTCTTTTATCGTTTTCTTGTTTCCTGCCTCTCCCATCAGTGGTGGCACTAGTTAATCAGTAAATGTACATTTAAGAATGCAGTCTTCCCTGACTCTTCCCACTCCAATCGCTCTTAAAAAAATTAGCAGGTCCTCTGACTGTTATGTCATAAATAACTTCCATATCTGGGTACTTTTTTCAATCCTACAACAACTCCTAAGAGTTCAGCCTTCTTAATTTTCCAGACTGTCAGTATCTCCCTTTCTCTAGTGTATGGTTTCCATGATAGTTTTTTTCTACTGCAGTTTTGTCATGACTCTTTTCCTAAGATACAAACATGGACAAGTCATTTGATGGCTCTAAGGATTTGATATTTTCTCATCACCTAATGCCTTAGCATAGCACCCAGGGCCTTCAGATTCTAGCTCCAGGAACCTCTTCTGGGCCATCTTTAGCACACAACCTTGCCCTTCCAGCCATGCAGGACACATTCCCATTTTCTATAAATATTCATCCTTCTGCAATTCAATACTTGTTTAATCTGGAATGGCCTCCTTTTTCCCCCCACCTTCCATTGCCTACTTCATTCTTACTCATTCTTAAAGATCTAGCGTTTTACATGCCAGGAACATTTTACATGCTCCTTTGATTTACACAGTCTATGTCACTGCATTCTCAAAATAACCTCTTGTGTTAAGAATTACTACTGTCCTGATTTTTACGTGATGGGGCTTTGAGGCGTTAAATAATTTTGACACTTCCATTTGGCAAACCAGTCTTTGACTATGTGATCTTAATCATTATGTAACATTGACTATCCTATGAACTCCTCAAAAGAAACAGCCTTGAAAATTATACTGCATCCTTATTTAATTACTAGCACAGAGAGCCTCACAAATTAAAGTTGTTTAGTGAAATTTTGATTTAATTAGCCAGGTTAAGCTAAGTGAAGCCTCTACAGTGAAGGAGATCTTTCTCCAATGGAGTGATGCCTCTTAGCTAAAGTCCCTAAACATAGTTTAGTTATGTGTAAGTTAATAAAAACAATAATAGTAATAACATATTGTTACTGAAATACATAATACATTTCATAATACATTTCATTTGAAAGAATCAAATACTATAATTTATATCAAGTTCTTAGAACTGATTTCTAGCATATAATGGGCACTCAAAATAATTATTATTATTTTTCTATTTTAGTATTATTATACTTGTTGTGTCCAAGGATATCAGTGTACATGCCAATACAGTCTGACTGTAGATGACCTTTATCAGTTGTGGCATATTTAGCACTCTGGTTATTAAATTCCAAGATGGGTAAATACCAAGAGCACCCCTTATTTCAATCTGTTTTTAAACACTTGCTTATAAAGTGCTTTATGAGAGCCCACATAGCAGGTTCCCGTATTGATAGCTTTGAGAACAAATTTCCAGTATTCCAAAGTCTTCAGAGGACTTAATACATATTTCCAAAATGTAATAAACATTAAATAAAGAAGACTCAAGGTACCAAATTTTACATGAAGTTTTTTAGTTTGTTTCTTTGCTTGCTTGGATTTTCTTTGTATAGGATAGAAGTGAAATTTAAGATAATCTATAAAGAAAGGTGAAAGACAATCAAATAGATGTAAAGACAAGTTGACAGATACAAGCACTAGTCTCATGAAACCAAGGAGTATATTTGATCACTTCTAATAAATAGACAAATGATGTGGGAAACAAAAATCTTATTTTGAGTATTCACAATTGTGATGAGAAATCTAAGGGAAAAGAGCATAAGAGTAAATTGATAATAGTCATGAACACTTAAAAAGCACTGGCTAAATACCAGGTGTTTCTCTATGTTCTTTAAAATTATTGACTCCTTACTGTTCATGGTAATTCTATTGGATAAGTATCAGTTAAAAAATTAATAAACAACCTAACACTATACCTAAGGGAGCTAGAAAAAGATGAACAACAACAGCAAAAAACAAAACAAAACAAAACAAAAACACCAGTAGAAAGAAGGAAATGATAAAGATTAGAGCAGAAATGAAATAGAAATTTAAAAAAAACAATAGAACATATCAATAAAACTAGGAGCTGGTTATTTGCAAAGATAACAAAGATAAACCTTTAGCCAGACTCATCAGAAGAGAGAGAGAGAGGGGACTCAAATAAACAAAATCAGAAATGAAAGAGGATGAATAACAACCAACAACACAGAAATACAAAGGATTATAAGAGGATATTATCAACAATTATATGCCAACAAATTGGACAACCTTGAAGAAATGGATAAATTCTCAGAAACATGTAATCTTCCAAAACTGAATCAGGAAGATACAGTAAATCTGAACAGATTGATTACCAGCAATGGAATTGAATCAGTAATCAAAAGCTCCCAAATAAACACAAGTCCAGGACCAGACAGATGAATTCTACCAGACATTTAAAGGAGAGTTAACACCTATTCTGAAACTGTTCCCAAAAAATGAAGAGGAAAGAAAATATCCAAATTCATTCTATGAGGCCAGCATTACCCTGATACCAAAATAAGATAAAGGCATTACAAAAAAAGAGACCCATAGTCAATATTTCTGATGAACATAGATGCAAAAATCCTCAATAAAATATTAGCAAACTGAATCCAACAATACATTAGAAAAATCATTCACCACAGTCAAGTGGGATTCATTCCTGGGATACAAGGCTGGTACAATATTTGCAAATCAATCAACGTATCACATCAACTAGAAAAAGGATAGGGATGCCTGGGGTAAGAATCTGACTCTTGATTTCAGCTCAGGTCATGATCTCAGCGTCATGATCTCAAGGTCCTGTTATCAAACCCTGTCTCAGATTCTGCACTTAACATGGAATCTGCTTGTCCCTCTCCCTCCTCCTCTACCCCTCCGCCTGCTCGTGCTCTCTCTTTTTATCTCTCTGTAGCTCTCTCTCTAAAATAAATAAATAAATAAATAGAATAAACACCATATTATCATTTCAATAGATGCAGAAAAAGCATTCAACAAAGTACAACATCCATTCATGATAGAAACCCTCAATACAGTAGGTTTAGAGAGAGCATACCTCAACATAATAAAGGTTATATAGGGAAACACACAGCTAACATCATACTGAATGGTGAAAAATTGAGAGCTTTTCCATTGAGATCAGGAACAAGACAAGGATGTCCACTCTCACCACTTTTATTCAACATGGTACTGAATATCCTAGTCACAGGAATCAGACAAGAAATAGAAATAAAAGGCATCCAAATTGGTAAGGAAAAATAAAACTTTCACTATTTGTAGATGACATGATACTCTCTATATAAAAACCTAAAGACTCCACCAAAAACTACTAGAAATGATAAATGAATTCAGTAAGGTCATAGGATAAAAAATCAATATACAGAAATCCATTACATCTCCATACACTAATAATGAAGTAGCAGAAAGAGAAATTAAGAAAAATTTCCCATTTACAATTGCTCCAAAATAATACAATACCTAGGAATAAACTTAACCAAGGAGGTGAAAGACTGTACTCTGAAAACAATAAAACACTGATGAAAGAAATTGAAGACAACACAAACAAATGGAAAGATACTCCATGCCCATGGATGGGAAGAACAAATATTGTTAAAACGTCCATACTATCCAAAGCAATCTACAGATGTAATGCAATCCTTATTAAAATACAAACAGTATTTTTCACAGAACTAGAACAAATAAACCTAAAATTTGTATGGAACCACAGAAGACTCTGATTAGCTAAAGCAATCTTGAAAAAGAACAAAACTAAAGGTATCACAATCCTAGATTTCAAGATATACTACAAAGTTGTAGTAATCAAACCAGAATGGTACCGGACATATAGATCAATGGAACAGAATAGAGAGCCCAGAAATAAACCCATGGTTATATGGTCAATTAATCCTTCACAAAGGAGGGAAGAATATGCAATGGGAAAAAACATAGTCTCTTCAACAAATGGTGTTGAGAAAATGAAAGTTATATGCAAAAGAATAAAACTAGACCACTTTCTTATACCACACACAAAAATAAACTCAAAATAGATAAATGTGAGACCTGAAACCTTAAAAATCCTAGAAGAGAGCACAGGCAGTAATTTCTCTGACATTGGCCATAGCAACATTTTTCTAGATATGTTTCCTGAGGCAAGGAAAACAAAAGCAAAAATAAACTATTGAGACTACATCAAAATACAAAGTTTCTACATAGCAAAGGAAACCATCAAAAAATTAAAATACAACCTACTGAATGGGAGACGATATTTATAAATGACATATCCAGTAAAGGGTTAGTATCCGAGATATATAAAGAGCTTATACAACTCAACATAAATAAATAAATAAATAAATAAATAATAAATAAAATAATAAAAACAAGCCTCAAATAATCCAACTAAAAATGGGCAGAAGACAGAAACAGACATTTCCTCAAAAAAGATTTACAGATGTCAAACAGACATATGAAAAAGATGTTCAAGGTCACTCATCATCAGGGAAATGCAAATCAAAACCACAATGAGATATCATCTTACACCTTAGTCAGAGTGGGTAAAATCAAGAAGACAAGAAAGAACAAGTGTTGGGGAGGATATGGAGGAAAAAGGAATTCTAGATCATTGTTGGTGGGAATGCAAATTGGTATAGACAGTAGGAATTTCCTGGAAAAATTAAAAATAGAATTACTCTGTGATCCACTACAAGATATTTATGCAAAGAATATTAAAACACTAATTTGTAAAGATATATGCATCCCTGTGTCTATTGCAGCATTATTTACAATAACCAAATTATAGAAGCAGCCCAAGTATCCACAGATAGATGAATGGATAAAGAAGATGTGGTATATATATACAACGGAATATTACTTACACATAAAAAAGAATGAAATGTTATTTGCAACAACATAGATGAATCTAGAGACCATTATGCCAAATGAAACAAGTCAGTGAAAGAAATACAAATACCGTATGATTTCACTCATATGTGCAATTTAAGAAATAAAACAAACAAAGGAAAAAGCCCCAACAAACCAAAAAACAGGCTCTTAATTATAGAGGAGAAACTGAAAGTTACCAGAGAAGAGGTGTGGGGTGGGAGGAGGGACATGACAGGTGAAGGGGATTAGGAATATACTTATGATGAACACTGAAGAATCTACAGAACTTTTGAATCACTATATTGTACACTTGAAACTAATAACAACAATATATGTTAACTATACATTAAAAATAAAGTTCAACCTACAAAAAATAAAATTTGATTAAAAAATAAAAGTAAATATTATAATAAATTATACAATAATAAAGCAGAGCCTGAGACAAATTCTAACTATAAGTAGTTTATTTGGTTGATGCCAGAAAACACACAGGAGAATGGAGCAATGAGACAGAGTAAAGAAGGCAGTCAATAAAATGTGCTATCAAGCAGGCTACCCCTGTGGACAACAGGAACTTAATTTCACAGAGTGGCCAGTTCAACTAAGCAAAGAGAGACCATTTTTACATCAACTTCTATCATCTCCAGGGCTTATTAATTCCATGAACTTCTGGTAAACTAATAATTTATTAGTGACCAGAGAAAGACCTTAAGCAAACAAGACCTCTCTGAAGTGATCAAGCCCAACGATATAGGTGAGGCATTGAAAGTGTCTGCTCAAATGATGTTATTATTATACATCATATAGCAATTCATTTATTTATTTGAATTTGTGTCTATACCAATAGATTATAACTTGTGTAGGGCATAAAATTTTTTTTATTTATCTCTGGATCTACTACTTTTTATTATGTTGCCAAACTCAACAAACGTCTACTGAATTAATTAAAATAAAATAATAAGAAAATAACATGCCATTGTGGTCCCTATTGTTTTCCTAACATTGGAAAGGAGCCCATCAGCTAAAACTTTTTTTCATGATAAGCACCTAGAAGAAGAACCGTAATATAACACACATTTGATTTTAGTTCCTCCTTTAAAGTTGTAGTGGAAAAAAAGGATGTATGGTAAATTTGTAGACCTAGTCTTGAGTTGTGCTAAAACTATCGTGCTCTGCGCTTTTCAGTGCTGCACTGAACAGATAGTGGATCATGAGGCAGAGACCGAATTACCTGGCTACAGGTTCAATAGACACGTTAGTTCAATTGCTCAAACTGGTAGTGACCACTCTGTGCTTTTTTGTGGCAGAAAATCACTAGCTGAAAGGGAATCTATGACCCAGGAGGCATTTTACTGAAGCTTTCATTTATAAATAAGAGTAATTTTAGGCCAGAGGGAAAATAATAGCAAAGGAAAGGAACTTACAAAAAAATAAAAGTATCCTAGTTTCCCCTTTAAAAAATGGATGCTTAACTTTCTAACTTTCAACTAATCAGGTCCATATATAGTCTGAATGTTGTAAATCATAAAATGTACCCTTTCATAAATTGCTCTGTTGTATATATCTGGCTATGGGAAAAAAACTACATGCAAGAACCAGTTAATAATTTAGGGAGTTTTGTTAGAGTATACACATGAAAAAGGAGGCATCCTTTCTAATCACTTATGAAGTCAAGTCTGTCCTCCCTTTCTCTCTTTGACCTGTATTAATAATTCCTCAGATTGCATTTCTTTCCATCACTAGAGACTATCCCATCAAATTAAAAACATACGAGGGAGGGAGAAAGAAGCATACCCTAAACAATTTGGGGCTAAAGAAAATTAAGATCTTAATGTGACATTAAGTGCCAATACAATTCTGCGACCTTGTCACATGAATGGTTTGAATCTCACAAGTAGAGGCAAACCTGTGGCAGCACCTGAGAAGCTTCAAAGCCTGATATTCAGATGTGGAAAAAAAATTACGAAGGAAGTAAAAGAGGATCCTAAATTAGATTATTTTACCTGAATACATAAATTGGTTTATTTTTATTTTCTGTAATATTTAAATTTGATTTGGTCATCTTCTTTTTCAGAAAAGATTCAAAGATCAAAGATTCCTTTTAATCCTAGCAGCAACCTTTTGGATAAATAAATCAGTAATGGTTTATGACCTTTAAAGAAAGCAGGGTATAGTTACATGATTTTTTTGTATTAAATCACAAACCTTTTGGTTTTGCAGAAGCCTCACTAAAAACCAGACTCTTTACTGACTTTTGGCCGTTTAAGAGCTAAAATTTATCATCCTTTCCCTCACGACTGTATCCAGTTGAAAGGCAGTGGGACCAAGGAGATAAAGATTGAAATACATGCTTTATGTGATAAAAGCTGGACTGCGGGTTTGACTTAGTTGTGCTGCCACCTTGCCTTGCTAAAACCGCAATCCTGAATTAGATTTACACATCCAGCCCATATTCTAACTGAATGACCACGGGCCTTTGCCATCTAAAAGACTCACTACTTGGAGAACAAAAGAATGGCTGTGTGCTGCATATGAGGTGGCTCCAAAATATTGGCTCCAAAATCAGCTGATATTTAAGCTGAACAAAGCTATTCCCCTTTAGCAATTAGCACTTGGGGGAGAGGCCGGGATTATTACGCTACGCTAGCTCAGCATTTCGAAAAACAGGAGTGCTATTTAGCATTATAGGAAGAACAATTTCAGTATTGATCAAGACTGGCTTAAACATTGCTGGAGAATTTGCTTCTTGGCCCCTCATATAAATGACAATGGTGCCCCACCCTGTCATTGTGACAGGACTACCACGCATGTGTGTGCTTGTGCGCACACACAAAGCCACCAACATTTCTGAATATCTCCTGATTTAGTTGTAGTCAGGCTGAGGTCTATCCCAATGAAACATGAAATCAAGAAAATTTAAACCCCATCCCTAATAAGTATAATCATTCATCAATAATTAATCATATATTAATTTTGTGCAACTTTGTTGTCTTAAAGATAAATAAGGGATCATATATTGCTTCTATTTTACTAATCTAACATAAGCTGTTTAATTCTTAATTAGAAATACATTTAAATTTAAGATATTTTAAGAAAAACTTTAATTCTAATACAGGTATGAATTAATTACTTTATGAAAATTTAATTTCATAGTAAGCACAAAGATCAATTTATCCTATTGTAGAAAATTATACAGATTTACAAATCTGGCAAAGCAGGAGTTGGTTTTAGACAGAAAGAGACACAGTATGAACTAAGAATGAAATAAAGAATCGTTGAACACTACATCAAAAACTAATATGTTGGCTGCCTAAGCATAATAAAAAAAATAAAAAAGAAAGAGATAAAGAAAGGAAAAACAGAAGAAAAATCATGATTATTTTCTCTGGTCAAAAAATCAAAGATAATGCTGAGTACCTGTTTCTACATAGAGCATTCTGGTCTAAAGGCCATAAATCACTCCTTTGGGCCCAAACAACTCTAGCCAATACCCCTTCCAATCTGTGATCATCCACATCCAACTCTTCAGGTTCAGTTCCTCTAAAATTCTTCATCAATTGACAAAACAGTTTTTTCAGTCCCAACACCAAGTGGAAGTTTGTACTAACCACCACATAAGAAGTATTGGTGGCCAGGAATGATTATCATTGACAGTTACGGTACTCATAATAATGATGATGCTATTGATACTAATATTAATATTAATAATACTAATATCTAACATATAAATAAGTTCCAGATTTATTTTAAAGTGCTTTTCTAGTACATTTTACCTATTACTATCATATTGGTTTACAGCTTCTTTGGGGCTATAGCTTGATATTCATTGCCTGAGGTATAATTCTCTGTTGGGACTGGAAAACTGATCTTTACCCTTTCTAATAGTATGAGCCTTTAACATCTTGCCTTGTCCTTGAGCCCTGTGGCAAGGGAAAGGGCATTGCTCCCTATTTTCTCAGGCTGTTCTTCAGATTTCACTTGTGAGAGGGAAAAAGATGCCCTGAACAAAATCATTTATAGCCGCATGACTTTAAATGGTGTCCTTTACACTGACTTTATTTTTATTGTACTCATATATATTATATGTACTATTCTTAGCTCTGAGTTTTCAAATGTAAACCAGACCAACAAGAACATTTACATTATAAATTTCTGCCATTTTATGAGAAAGTACCTGATAGTGATATTTGTTAAAACCAAGCATGCATGCTTTGGACTACATGCTTCAATTTTCCCAACTGCTTTTATTTTTTAAGATTTATTTATTAATATTTTTAAATATTTATTTATTACTGGGCAGAGGGAGAGGGAGAGAGACAATATCCAGCAGACTCTGTGCTGAGCGTGGAGCCCAATGACACAAGGCCCGATCTCACAACACTGAGATCATGACCAGCCAAAACTGAGAGTTGAACACTCAACCAACTGAGCCACCTAGATGCCCCCCAACTGCTTTTAAAGATCTAATAGATTAAATTTATTTATTTTTCCTCAGGTTCTTTTCTCCTACTTATGCCTTCTTAGGTTATGAAATATATGTTAAGTGCAAATTACAAAGCAGTGTACCCTGGTGTATGCCTAGTGATACAAAAATATAAACTTTCTATTCAAAACCCTGAGGTACTAAAATACCTCTTACCCAAAAGAACGACTCCTCAATTAAGATACTTACCTCATTCCTCAAGCCTGTTAAAGTACTGTCATTTCAGTGAGTGGTAGCCTTATTACCATGAATAAATATTGCATTTCTATATTTATAACTGTTCTTATAGGTTTCATTTTCAGGACTTCATAAAAATGATGTGAAAATTCTAATATCTATCTATCATCTATCTATCTATTTATCTATCTACTATCAATCACCATCTAAACTTTCCTTTGTGTCAATATAGTCTTCTTAATTAAAAGCTGCATAAAAATACTGATATTCAAAACTCTGACATTTATGTTTGAACAGAATTAATAGAAAACTTCTCTCTAAAATATTTGTCATGTCTTATTTCAAGATGTTTAGCAATTTATCATTCATTGTAATTGAAACTTTAAATGTGATAGAAACCAGTTGTAATAGCAAATATGGCCAGCATTTTTGGTACATTTGATTCAGGAATGTTGACTAAAAGTGAAGGCAAATTGAATACCTTTTCATATTAGGTCTATTTCACATTCATTATAGAGTTATCCTGTATGCTTGGGCATATTGGCCACTGAATGACTCTAACAGGTTTATTTAGCAATCGGAAACTCAACTGCTTGCAGTTTTCTGATGATTGTATACACTTTCTGGCTCCAATCTTTGCAGTTTTCATTCTTGTATCTGGAATGACTGCCCAATGTTCTTCCCTTGGTTATCTTGTGCCATCTTTATGGCTAGGCTATAGTTTTTCTCCTCTGAAAAGACTTCAATGAACACCCCTACCATGCTCCTCTCCAAGTGATGAACACACATTCAGACGTACAATTAAAGTCAGAAATATGTCCCCTTCTTTATATTCCAGTAACACCTATATTTTGATGGCATCTTTCATAATTCATGAAAATTTCTTGTTTGTCTTTCTTTCGTAGTCTTCAAATTCCTTGAGGACAATGATTATCCAATTTGTCTCCAGTGCACATAGCAGGACTCAATTTGATGTATATGCTAAATGAATTGATAAGTTAGTAACTGGATCTCACCAGTCTCCAAAATAAACTATATTTTCATGGTTAATTATAATTTTATTGATGTCAGTTACATTCCAAAGACATTTCAAAGAATGTCTTTGCCTTGGCTTTTATTTTAAATTTCCATGAAAAAATTATTTTATTTAAAACATTTCAAACTCCAGGGGCGCCTGGGTGGCTCAGTTGGTTAAGCGACTGCCTTCGGCTCAGGTCATGATCCTGGAGTCCTGGGATCGAGTCCCACATCGGGCTCCCTGCTCGGCAGGGAGTCTGCTTCTCCCTCTGACCCTCTTCCCTCTCGTGCTCTCTATCTCTCATTCTCTCTCTCTCAAATAAATAAATAAAATCTTAAAAAAAAAAAACATTTCAAACTCCAATATTATTTATAGTTGAAGATCTTACTTATTTAGAGTCCCACAGGGATAGTGATGTGTGTGGCAGGGTACTCTCTTGAAGATTAATTTTAATTCTGAACATCTGCTAAAAGTGGAAAATGGATTCTTTATAAATATATAAAAAATTACATACCCTTCAAGTTACACAGAAAATCATGTGCACCTTAAAGGGATTGCGAATTAGTGGATTTTATAGAAAGAAAATGTAATTAGGAGTTCAAAGGTCTATTTGTTCTATCTTTTCCACTATGAAATTCCATATTATTAAAAAAATCATTAGCAGTTTTATGACCTAGTTGTTTTTTAAAATCCCTTGTAAAGAGTGTTAGAATATAGGATATAGTATTAGAGTAACAATATAGGCTTAAATCTCTATGAGATAAATGACAAAACCCCCCTCCAATATACAGGTAACTATTCAAAACCAATCAGTATAAACAGTTCTTGTATCTTACAATGTGAAAGGATGTGTATTAGCTTCTGTAAGAAAGAAAAAATATTACATAGATGATTTTTTTCACTCAAGTTACTTATTGTTTTGTTACAAAAATTAGTTTAGAAATACATAGATAATCAGCACTTAATATAATTTGAGAGCAGAGGCCACACATGATGCTAGCAATATAGAAAGTACTAAAAAATACATTTGAAATATGAAGGAAATGTTTTTAAGAATCCATCATACGAACAAAGGGGCCTAAGTTATTTGAGTAAGTTACTCATTTACACTGTTTAATTTTGTAGTTGTAAACATAATCTACTTCTTTATAGAAGTGTTGATTTTTGTCAGAATAGGAAGCTCTGATCATTGAAAATATTCCCTAACCTGATGTGTCCAGAATATATTTTTCAGTCAATCATAGGTTGCATGATGCCCAAGTCACACATGTTCAGTACATACAACCATTCCCAACAAAACAAGTTGGTTTAACTTCAAACCCAAATACTTATCACGAGTTCAGACATCTCTCCTGACTTAGAGATGTAAATACCCAACACCCTATTGGACATTTTCACATGATGGTCTAAAGTTCAGTTCTCAAAAATGAAACTATAATGAACTTGTCATCCCCCCAACCCAGCTCTCAAACAACAAACCAAAATAAGCAAAATAAAATAAAAACTATTTATTTCAAGTATTCCTATTTTAGTAAATACAACCAGACTTGGATCAATAAATCATTTCTACTTGAAATAAAAATCATCTAAAAATTACATATATTTAAAATTACATTTATGCTTTATATATAAAATAAAAATCATCTAAATATATATAATTATGTAAATATACTTATACATATATTTAGTATATATGTGTTTATATATATAAAATACATATTTAGTGTAATATGTATAGTATAAAATACTATAAACATTTGCAAGTATGTTTTTGTGTGGCCGTAAGTTTTCAAATCAGTTGAAGTTATATCTAGGCACACGATTGCTGGTTTATATGGTAATACCATATTTAGCTTTGTAGGAAACCACCACAATGTCATCTAAGTGGTGTAGCATTTTGTATTGCCACCAGCAAAGAATAAGAATTCTTGCTGTTTTACACTCTTGCTAGCAATGGGTATTGTCTGTTCTTTTGTTTTGATTTTAACAATTCTAATAGGTTTATAGTAGCATCTCATCATTGTTTAAGTTAAAATACCTTAATAAGAAATTATGTTGAGCAACTTTTCGTATGCACAACTGCTATCTGTATATCTTCTTTGGTAAAATGTTTGTTCAGGTATTTTGCACTTTTTAAACTGCATTGTTTGTTTGTTTGGTATTGTTAATTTTTAAATTAGAATGTTTTGGATAAAGGTCCTTGATCAGATGTGTGTTTTTTAAATTAACTTTTTAATTTAATTTAATTTTATTTATATATTATTAAGACTTTGTTTTTTAGAGCAGTTTTAGGTTTATAGAAAAATAGAGGGAAAGGTTAAGAGATGTCCCATTTACTTTCTGCCCCCACACATTCATGGCTTTCCCCACCAACATTCCCCACCAGAGTGGCACATTTGTCACAATTGATGAACCAACAATGACACATCATAATCACCCAAAGTCCATGGTTTACATAATGGTTCACTCTTGGTGTTGTACATTCTATAGCTTTGGACAAATATTTAATGACATACGTCCATCATTATAGTATCACACAGAGTATTATCACAGCCCTAAAAATCTTCTCTGTTCAGCCTATTCATCCCTTTCCTACTACACTCCTGGCAATTTCTGATCTTTTAACAGTCTCTATAATTTTGCTTTCTCCAGGATATCATATACTTGGTATCATACAGTATGTAGCCTTTTCAGATCTTTTCAGATTTGTTCCTTTGGGGTGCCTCAGTGTTTTAGTGGGTTAAGCATCTGACTCTTGATTTCAGCTCAGGTCATGCTCTCAAGGTCATGAGATCGAGCTTCCTGTTGGGCCCATGCTGGGTGTCGAGCCTGCTTAAGATTCTCTCTCTCTGCCCCTCCCCTTACTCTCTCTCTAAAAAAAAAAAAAAAAAGAAATGGTTTCTTTCACTTAGTAATATGCATTTATGGTTCCTCCATATCTTTTCATGGCTTGATAGCTTATTTCATCTTAGTGTTGAATAATATTCCATTGTCTAAATGTACCACAGTTTATCCTTTTACCTACTGAAGGATATGTTGGTTGCAGGTTAAGTTTTAGCAGTTATAAATAAAGCTCCTATAAACATCAAGTGCAGGTCTCTGTCAGGGCAGGTTTTCATATATTTTTGGTAAATACCAAGGATCACAATTGCTGGATCCCATGGTAAGAGTATGTTTAGTTTTAAAAGAAACTGCCAAACTGTCTTCTAAAGTGGCTGCCCATTTGCATTCCAAGCAGCAATGAATAAGAGTTCCTGATGCTCCACATCCCTGCCAGCACTTGGCATTGTTGGTGATTTGGATTTTGGACAACCTGATAGGTGTGTTGGTATTTCATTTTTGTTTTAGGTTACATTTCTCTGATGACATATGATGTGAAGCATCTTTTCATATGCTTATTTTGTCATTTAGATATCTTCTTTGGTGAGGTGTCAGTTAAGGTATTTAATGTGTGGTTCTTGGTTTCCTTATTGTTGAGTTTGAAGAGATTTTGTATATTTTGGACAAAAATCCTTTATCAGAACTGTCTTTTGAAAATATTTTCTTCGTCTGTGTCTTATTTTACATTCTTTTGACATGGTCTTTCACATATCACAAGTTTTTATTTATTTTTATTTTTATTTTTTAAAGATTTATTTATTTATTTATTTATTTATTTATTTATTTGACAGAGAGACACAGCGAGAGAGGGAACACAGGCAGGGGGAATAGGAGAGGGAGAAGCAGGTTTCCCGCAGGGCAGGGAGCCATATGCGGGGCTCAATCCCAGGACATCGGGATCATGACCTGAGCCAAAGGCAGATGCTTAACAACTAAGCCACCCAGGCAACCCACAAGTTTTTTATTTTAATAAAGTCCAGCTTATCAACACTTTCTTTTATGGATTGTGCTTTTGGTGCCTTTCTTCCAAAGGATATGGGTAACAAGGAAAAATAGTAACTTAGATGTTGGGAAACATGACAAATTTTGTACCTCAAATGGAAGATCAAAGTTAACATCAATGATTATAACTCTTGTTGATATTTTGTGCCCTTGAAATAATGAGATTGAAATGACATTTTATATGTTTTCTTCTTCCTCAAAACATATAAACCTATCTAATTATGAGGAAAACATCAGACAAATCCCAATTGAGGGATATCCTACAAAATACCTGGCAAGTTCTTTTCAAAACTGTCAAAAAAGGAAAGCCTAAGAAACTGACATAGCCAAGAGGCAGCTAAGGGGACATGACTGCTAAGTGTAATGTGATATCCTGGATGGGATCTTGGAACAGCAAAAGGATATTAAGTAAAAAATTATGGAAATCTGAATAAAGCACAGAATTTTATTGATAATAACATATTAATAATTGCCATAAAGGTAGCTCACTAGTATAAGATGTTAATAATAGGGAAACTGGGAATTCTTTATATCTTCTCAAATATTTTCCAAATCTAAATTGTTCTAAAATAAAAAGTTCACTTGAAAACCAGTAAAGTCCCATATGAATGATAAATTCTTTTTATGATGAACAACATGAAAATACTACATAACTTAGAAAACAAATTTATTAAAAAGATATTGCATTCCTTACAGAATTGCTGGAAATACTAGTTAATATACCATCTATATTTGCATATTGTAAGATATATTTTATGGCCTAAAAATGATCAAATGCTCTAAGTCACATATGGATGTTTAAGAATATCATGGGCTCACCAGTAGTTGGATGCATATTAGATTAAATTTGGTTATTTTATTTTCAAAACTTCTATGCCATCACTGATGTCTTTAAAGCCAGTTTGACCTAATAATAATTTATAGTGTCATGTTGAAACTTCCCCATATGATGGAATGATCTATTTTTTTCTTGTAGTTTGTTTTTTTTGCTTTATTTATCTTGATTTGACTTTATTAGGTGGATACATGATATTTTATTATATCTTCCAGTTCACACATTTAAAAGTAGGACTGATTTGTCATTTACTCATTTCTAATTAGGCTTTTCATTTCAACATTTTTATAGTTAGGTTGTTTTCTCTGTGTGACAATACAAACTTGTTGAACTGTGACAAGGGCATTGATGCTAACTGATATGCTATTTGATTCCATACAATTCTTAGTACCTTTGAATTTATATGGGATCCTATGAACAGTTTGGGGTCAATGAAAAATAAGCAGAAGTGTCATAAATTATGTCTGGACTGAGATACTGCCCATCCCATATACAATATTTTTAAGAATTTATTTATTTATTTGACAGAGAGAGACACAGTGAGAGAGGGAACACAAGCAGGGGGCAGTGGGAGAGGGAGAAGCAGGCTTCCCACGGAGCAGGGAGCCTGATGTGGGGCTTGATCGCAGGACCCCGAGATCATGACTTGAGCCGAAGGCAGACGCTTAACGACTGAGCCACCCATGCACGCCCCCCCCATATACAATTTTCAAGACTCCATCTTTTCCTGTTGCAACAACCTACAGGGCTACAACATAGGAAAAAAGATAACTCAAGTACTTATGTGGAACAGTGCTTTCTGATGATTTATGTATGACAAATGACAAGAACAGAGCAAATAATAAGTTGATGTTTAAACTGTAACTGTAGCATAGCTTATCCTACTCTATAGGTCTTAACATTTTAGAACTGTGGTTTATTTTTCTTACCTGACTCTCAGTCAAAAAGCCTTGGTTTCTTTTATTTTTAGTAATATTTGTCATTGGGGTGAGGCTTGATTTTATTTTTTTTAAGATTTTATTTATTTATTAGAGAGAGAGAGGGAGAGCAGGAGCAGGGGGAGCAGCAGGCAGTGGGAGAGGGAGAAGCAGCCTCCCCGCTGAGCAGGGAGCCCCATGCTGGGCTCGATTCCAGGACCCTGGGATCATGACCTGAGTGGAAGGCAGACGCCCAATGACTTAGCCACCCAGGTGCCCTGAGGCTTGATTTTAGTCTGTGGAAATCCTATAGGACGATGTTGAGAAATCTCCCATTCAAAGATGTATTTCTGCATTAGTTGAAAGATAGTTTGGTTGTTCCCATTCCAGGCTTCCTTAAGTTTTACCTCAAATAATATGTACTAAGATTTGGCTTTGTTTCCTCATTTCACTTCCAGTGAAAAATATCCCATAACTACTCTGAGGACTGCCCTATGTCTTCTGATGATTGTGATCCATTTTGCTGATTCCTCCTTGCTCCTGCCTGGCTCCCTCGGCAGGCCTGGCCCCTGACCTTTGTACTTTAGGCTCAAGCGTGTGTTCTGGCCTCTTGGTACAGAGGCACTATTCCTGGCTGTCGTAACGTCCATCTGCCTCCAGGTCCTGACTGAGCTGTTGTTCGTTTGTGTGCCGACTTCTTTGTTTCTATATGCATTTTGCAAGGAGGACTTCATGAAGATATCTCCTATCTATTTTGAATGAGCAATTAATCAAAGAATCTATAGTTTTGAGCAACAAAAGGGTGTCCCATAACTCCTAGTTACTTGAGAGATTATGTCTAGTACTTTTTAAATGCTTCAGGTCCATTCAGTGTAATTTTAAAATAGCAAAGCTAGCTTTTGTTTTGTTAACGTTTTTTGGGCATATCTTTTTCCACCTTTGTTTCCAAATTTTCTGTGTCATATTTTAGCTCTTTATCTATTGAACAAGATATAGCTATATTTGTTTTTTGTTTTTGTTTGTTTTTAATAACCCAGTCTCACAATCTTTGTTTTGTATTTGGAGAGTTTTAGTACATTTACATTGATTGAGATTGTTGATAGAGTTTGATTCATTTCTGCTCTCTTGGTTGGCCTTATCTAAACCTACTTTTTCCATTTTTTTTCCTCCTTTCCATTAACCTTTCGATTGATAAAGAAAAAAGGTGTTTCCTTTTTTTTCATCAAGAATATTCTCAAAATAAAACATTTGTCTCAAGCAATTTAGAGGAATATTCAAATTACCCATTTAAATATTAATTATTAGAATAATTTTGTTCAACCTCATTTTATTATTATAATAGTAAAAAATAGATGTATTGCTCACTTATTATGAATTACAGTACCATTACTTCCTTTTTTGTCCTTTCTAATACTACACAGGCGATATAACTTTCAGTGTCCAACATTTTGTTAAACCTTGTCTAAAAAAGCATGTGATTTATATCATCTGTATTCTTAGGATCATACCATCAAGTTAAAGGAAAGCAAGATATATGCACAGATAACAAAATAATACTACATAGGGTATAGAGCAATAGCTAGTTTAGTCCACATTTAGTCAGCAATGTATGTTTCATATTAAGAAATTTCTAAAATAAATTTACACTATTAAGAATACACAATTCTTCATATTTTTCACAAAACTCTATCTAAAATGTATTATTCACAATGTTTCTCTCTTAAACAGAAAGCCATCAAACATAATTTCACATTTTTTCAGTACCACAGAGTCATTATTTTCATTAATTAAAGTACATTAGTTTTACTATGGCTTTCTAATGCTTTCAGTTTCAATTCTGCTTCTCAGGGTATCTGCCCTTTCAATTTGCTGCTTATTCTCTGCTATGAGAGAAAGTCAATAAGTTACTCTGAATGTACTGTGGCTAAATAAAAAAAGCATCAAGAATTGTAGGAGTCCAAGGAAGATGCACTGTGAATGAAAGACCAGAGTCCTCTCTCAATGTTTCATTGAAAAAAAAAAAAAAAAAACCTCAAATAACTGATATGGGGAATAATATTTAAGCAAATTTCTGATTTAAGTAGAAATTTCTGTAATCCTCTATTGGGCTAAGAAGCAGATATAATCTTTGTCTTTCATTCAAGGTTTTACAGTTGGACAAAAAGAGGAAAAGAGTACTCTTTGTACTCTTATCTCAGTTTTAGCCTTGAACTTTTCTTGGAATGGCAGTAAAGAGAGACTGCATCTCTGACCTCATTTCTAGCCAGAAGCTTGAGACAACACAAGTGGTATGAGTCCTGGGAATTGCTTAAATTTACAAACACTCTACCCCAGGAACTGCCCAACAGAAAAGGGAGAAAGAGGTAAACCTGGTCTAACCAAGTTCCAATCTTTAATTCCATTAAGAAGCAGTCAAATATTGAGCTTTCAATACCACCACTGACATGTCTGAATCCAACTATAGAAATCCAGGGAACATCTGCTACTAAAATATATAGAATTCAAATCAGCCATCTTGCTAAATACCAGAATTCCAAGAAACTACCAAACACATGTAATTCTAACGGAAAAATAGTAACCTGAATTCAATAAGAAAGTTGTACAGCTCAGAGAAAAATTTAAAAAAGAAAATTAAGGCAGAATATGAATCCCATCTAAGATCAATTTCCCACAGAAAAAATTTAGGAGAAAAATGTTTTATACATCTTCCAAGGGGATGGACACATGTCATGACTGCTAAAGAACTATTCCAATCTTTATCAAAATGTGTCTATCTTGTAGAAAATTGTCCTTATGGAATAATTTTCAAATTAACAGAAAATACCTATTTTCTCAAGTTTTGCCTTCTCCCAAAGAGTTCATAAACATTGGTATTTATTCACATCAAAGTGATGAATTCTGCTCCTAAGTATTTGACAGGGTGATAAATATAGTATCTTTTCCAGCCATTAGTATTCTGTTGTGGTTGTAGCCACTTGATACCATTGTTGTTAAAATAGTAACTCCCAAGGATACTTATACTGTCTGCTTGAAATATCTCTCAGTTGTCTTCAATGTTTCAACTCTAGCTTACACTTACATCATCTAAAATTTTTCAGGATGAGTAGGTGAGCATGGGGAAGCAAGTGCAAGTGGCCTGCTTCCAGGTACACCTGTATGTTAGGTTAGAACCAATTATCATCCACGGTCATACAGGTCCTAGAGTTGAAATCAAGTTATCCGAATTTCGACTTTGATGTAATAGATAAGAGCTCAGACCCTAGGGGCAGGTTGCTTAAGCTACTGAGTCTTTCCCTTGCTAACTGTGAATTTGGGCAAGTTACTTAACCTCTTTCTGTCTCATTTTTCTTAGCTCTAAAATGAGGATAATAACAACCCTCATACTGTCATTATAAAGATTAAACAAGTTTATAAAATTAAAAAAATTAGAACAGTGCCTTGTACATAAGAAGTGCCATGTAAATATTGGAGTTTAACCACTGAGTTCTCCTTAGGGGGATCTTGGTGTGTTTCTCAATCTATTTAAAAAGTTCAGCATCTAAATTCTTTTCCTCTCAGGAAGATCATTTTTCCTTATGATGCTCAACTTTCCTGAGCTCTGCATTCCAAGATATTTTTGATGGTAACTTCTATCTAGACACTAAGATCCAATTTCCTTTTTTCCAGACCAACTGGGAAGGTTCTGAGATCTGCTTTTAAATGAATCTTCTGAAAATAAAACTTGCTGACTCCAAGCTGACAATCTTAAAAGACCAGCATCTCAAGCAAATGTTCATCATAACAGGGCACACAGCTACATGAGAAATTTTACAATATGACCACATTTCAATACATGTTCTTAGTCAATTATTTGTGAAGCTCAAGGTAAAACGTTAGTGAAAACACTGAACTGTGAACAAAGACAGAGTTAAGCCATCTTTTCAGTGGTGGATCCAAAAAATGCCAGAATTTCTATAAAAAGCATTTCAATCCTGCTGAAGAACTTGGGCAATTCCTCTGTTGAGACTGGGGAAGACGATATATTTATAATTACTGATCACCAGAGATATAAATGTCCAATGTTGAGGTTAGAAGCGTTAACACTAAACGCTGTCAATTTTTGTTAGATGCAACTGTTTAGTACTGTTAATTTAATGTTAGAACTGTAAGCCAGATGTAGCATATCTTACTGTTTTTTCTTTATTAAAAATGGCAAAAAAATTAGTGATTTCTTATACTAGATACTGTTATTAAAATTAGATCAGCATGATACTTGTTTTCCTTTTTGCTAGTTATTTAATTATTATATGCTTTATAATTAAATTTATGTCAAGAAAAGTGGGTATTTATGTATAATTCTTTGCCAAATGTATGTGACTTTCCTACTGCCTCCCAACACACAAACTCTCCTATGCAGGTAATTTTACAGTATTTGCCCATTTAAACACAATCTATCTTTCCTTTCATATAAACATGTCACCAGTACCCATGGGCAGTTCTACAATATTTAGAGCTGTAAAACTTATTATGCAAAATTAAATAATGTATTTAAACATTATTCATGATCATTTATGTTCATTTTTATTTCTTTAATGTTCCTTTTTAATAAAATGCTAACTTTTTCTAAAAGAACAGACTCAACATTCATGGACTGATAGTAGTTTAGCTATTTCATTTCATAGAATCCTAAAGCAAACAACCAAAAACTGGGACTTAAAGGGGACTGGAAGTGCAGGCATGTGAAGGAATGTACACCAGATACCACAGTTAGAATCAGAATTGGGATTCATCTCCACATTTGTCTGACTTATATCTGTATAATTTTCTCAGCATTGCACAGCTCCCCTAAATGCATTTGAAATACCCAATGTCTTTAGATACCTGGATAAATGATGGAATCTTTCACTTTATATCTGGACAATTAGTCTTACGCAGACACAGTCTGATTTCTAACTTCTCTATTGATGATATAAAGGGGATAAATACATTTTCAATGTAGATAACATACATATTATTTTAAAAAGTCACATCTCCTCTCAGTATGAAGAGCTGTTAAATAGCCGTGCCCAGAATGTCTTTGCCATCATCAACTATCAGTTACTGAGATCCACTGGCACTATGCTAGACACAAACCAGGCATTTTAAAAGCTTCCTGAGCTTCAGTTAATCTGCACAGATTTATTCCAGTGACATATATACTAAAACACTTCTTTGGAAAAAAATGCAATGTACCATCTGTCAGTGCTTATTCCAACAAAGAAAATGTCTTTTTTTTTCCAAATCATTCGTAATATTGAAGAGAGCTAGAAACACAATTGCATTCCATAGTTCCTCCTTCATGCTTCTGTCACTTTCTAAATGAATTTGACAGAACCAAATTAATAGCTGAGAAAGACTGGGAAGAGAAAACAATGGAGGAAAAAAACATTAATGTTTTCAAATATTTACATTCCACAGTGAATCCACCATCTTTTTTTTTATTGCTAGATTGAAAATGGCCATCATCAAACCACGGCAATATTTTGATTTTCAGTAAATTAAGAATGAATTATGCCTAATCTTCTAAAGAATATATGAATATATGGAATTTAGATAAGTGAACTCACAAATCATTCTTAAGTTTTTTCCAAGTGTATCTTCTTGGTTAATATGAATTTTAATGTGTTCACTTTGCCCTACCAAGCAGTTTAGCAACAGATTTCAGGAAACACAAAAAAAAATCTTTTCAAGATCATGTCTTTGAACTATATTGCCATCATTTTGAAAAAATAATCAATTGGATTGAGTATTTAGAGATTTGTTATAAATCCCTTAGTCATAGGAAACCAAGAATAAAAGAACTACCTCAGTGATGTTGAGTTGGTCATATCTACAGGTCACCACTATCTGTTCTCTGTTTCTAAGAACACAAGAAACTTGAATTCCCTCACCCTCTTAAAGTTAGATATGGTCATTTGACCTCCACTAGATAGTGATATATTATTAGAAGACGTGTGTTTAATTTCCAGGTGGAAACATTTAATTGTTGGTGCTCAGACTTCCAGCCTGCTCCCTTCCTCCTGTAGTAACTGTGGAAGCATCTGGTGATATGGAAAGACAACACTTAGCTGCCCTTGAGAAGTTGCTTAGACCTGCAGTGGACTTTGCTTGAGGGAAAAACAACCTTGGTTGTTTTAAGCCACTGAGATTTTGAAGTTTGTCTTTAAGGCATAATTGAGCCATCCTGATGAATATGAGTATATGTAATAATTATAGATTAAAATGCATATATTAACATAAAATATATATAATTTATAGTTTGTTTTTGACTTCATAATGGTAATGTAAATGTAGGATGTCAAAATTAAATGTTTTAATTTATAGTAATATTTCTATGTTTACCTTATTTTCTTTGACAAAATTTTTAACAAAATCAGGCCTGAGTTGCACTCTGTTTGGCTTAGCAGAGAATATACCTCCATATCTATATATGTATCTATCTATGTATCTATCTAGATTATTATATATATATTTGGTCTTATTTGCCTATTAGCATTGTTCTATCCTCTTTAAGACCCAACTCAAATTACACCTCCCCCCCTATTCTTCTACTCCACAAATAATTTTATTTTATGCTTTACTCCCATAGCACATAATTACATCTTTAATTTTTTAGTTCTTAAAGATGTTTGAATTTGCTTGGTCATATTGATACCTCCAAATTTGCCTCTGGGTTTTCAAAAAGATGAAAATTCCAGTCCTTCATATTTTAACTTTGTAAATCTCTCCTGTTCCATCTTCTCAATCTACATGTTTTGTCCTGACTCTTTAGATGCCTACTTGGTTCTTATTTTTCTCTTGTGCTTACTGAAACTTGAAGTGAGGGTCTGTGTCTTATTGCCTAAGGACTTTCCTCCTGGAACTTGAAACTGAGTTCATTTTGTCTAGCAAGCTCTACAGTATGTTATCATTATTATTAGGATCTCTCTTCATTACTCCCTTGCACAACTCACAGTTTCAGTTTTTCTGTTTCTCTCTTGGTTTTGCTTTTTTTTTTTTTTTTACCCACTTGGCAAAATAAAATCATTATCATATTCAACTATCTGCCTCCGGTATACCTTTACCAGCACAGCTAACATGACTGAGAATAACGCATAAGCATGCTGACTTGTCTGAAGCTAAATCAGCATCATTTGGTCCATCTTGTTTCCTTTTATTATTCATGGGCCTTCCCTGATCCTAGATAAGCCCACCCCTGTGCCAGTGTACTAGAACTGGTTTCCTAGTCTTACCTAACTGAAGAACAAGATTCTAACAATTGCCCTATCTCTCACTTATATGATTAAATATTCCCTTTACTGGATCATTCCACAAAATACACGAACATGCTATTATTTCTCCCATTTTATTAAACAAACTTACAAACAAAAAGCTTTGTTGTTCTCAGTGCCCCTCCAACATTAACCAACTTATCTCCTTATCTTTAGAGCCGATCTTCCTGAAATAGTTTTTTTTATTATGTTATGTTAATTACATCATTAGTTTTTGATGTAGTGCTCCATGATTCATTGTTTGCGTATAACACAGTGCTCCATGCAGTACATGCCCTCTTTAATACCCATCACCAGGCTAACCCATCCCCCCAACCCCCTCCCCTCTAGAACCCTCAGTTTGTTTCTCAGAGTCCATAGTCTCTCATGGCTCATCTCCCCCTCCGATTTCCCCCCCTTCATTCTTTCCTTCCTGCTATCTTCTTCTTCTTCTTTTTTTAACATATAATGTATTATTTATTTCAGAGGTACAGGTCTGTGATTCAACAGTCTTACAGAATTCACAGTGCTTACCATAACACACACCCTCCCCAATGTCTATCACCCAGCCACCCCATGCCTCCCACCCCCCACCACTCCAGCAACCCTCAGTTTGTTTCCTGAGATTAAGAATTCCTCATATCAGTGAGGTTATATGATACATGTCTTTCTCTGACTGACTTATTTTGCTTAGCATAATACCCTCTAGTTCCATCCACGTCATTGCAAATGGCAAGATGTAATAGTTTTCTGTACTTCTGTACTTACCCCAAATTCTGTTCCCCACTTCTTTTTTTTAAAAAGATTTCTGTCTTTCTTTTTTTTTTTTTTTTTTTTTGAGAGAGAGGGAGAGCATGAGGAGCAGAAAGGAGGGGCAGAGGGAGTGGGAGAAGCAGGTTCCCCGCTGAGCAGGGACACAGTGACAGGCTGGATCCCAGGACCCTGAGATCATGACCTGAGCTGAAGGCAGCTTCTTAACTGCCTGAGCTACTAAGGTGTCCCTCCCCATTTCTGTCTTGAATCCACTCAAACCAGGTTTCAATTTCTCCCGTCTACTAAAATCCTCTTTAAAAGATCACAGAAGACCCACATTTTGTTACACGAAATGGTCATTTCTGAGTTCTTATCTTATTTGATGTGGCAGCATCATTTGAAGTATTTGTTTTTCTCCTCAAAACAAGTTCTTCACTTAGCTTCCAAGACACCATTATCTCATGGATTTCCTCCTTTCTTTCTGCCCGTATTTTTTAGACTTTCTTCTCATTTTACCAACCTGGAAATGTTGAAGAGCCCCAAGGGTCCATCCTTTAACTTGAATGGGTTTCTAATCTCCACTCTCTCCCTAGAGCTTCTCTAGTTTCATGGTTTTAAATATCATGTCCATGATGATTGCCAAATTTTTAACTCCTGCCTAGACCTCTTCTTTGGATACTCAAGTAATCAAGTGGTTTCTTGTCATATTCTCTTCAATGTCTAATAGGCATTTTATGATGAATATGAATATGCACTAAACAAAAACGTTTTGATATTTGTCCAATGCTATCCAACCTAATGTGCTCTTCTTGAAGTACTTCTATTGAAAATCAAAGATGATTCCATTCTTTTGGTTGTTTGGGGAAAAACAGCATCATCCTTTTACTCCTCTCCTTTTCTTACTCTACACATTGAGGCTGACAGCAAATATTTTTTGCCTGACCACTGTTTACCACACTCACTGCCACAACCCTAGTCCACATCATCCTCTCTCATCAGGGATTTTGTAATAGTTTCTATAATAGGCAGAATTTTAACATGACCACTGAATGACCCATGACTTTGTAAGATATCTTCTTGTTTGGGGAACAACCTGTAATTTGCTTCTAAACAGTAGAACATCCTCAATAATGAAATAGCTCAGATTGCTGATAAATTGTAAAATCTCCCTGTGCTTATGTTACATCATAAGGCAGAGGTGAAGGGACTTGGAAGATGTGATTAAAGTCCCAATTAATTGAACTATTCAAAAGGAGATCATCCTGGTGGGCCTGACTTAATCAGTCAAACCTATAAAAGGAGGTCCCAGAGGTCAGAAACAGAAATCAGATTCCCCCGCTGACCTTGAAGTAAGCTGCTGTGTTGTGAGAGGACCATGTAGCAAGGAACTCTGGGAGTCTTAACCCAGCAGACAGGCACCTCCATCCTATAATCAGAAGAAACTGGATTTTTCTAGTAACCTCCAAAACTTAGAAGAAAATCATGAGCTTCAGATAAGAACAAAGCCTGGCTAAAACTTTGATTGAAGCCTTGTGAGACCCTGAAGAGAAAGTAAATTAAGCCATGATTGGATTTCTAACTCATGAAAACTGTGAGATAATAAATGTGACTTGTTTTTTTGTTAACTAGCTATATTTGGATAATTTATTAACAATAAAAATAATACGACTCCCTAACTGGTCTCATGAATCTAAAATTACAACTCTCTCAACATTTTACACTTCTCCACTCTTTTAATTTAACCTAAAGTTTTTTTAATCAATTAATCTATTTATATTTAATTATTCACTTTGTGCATTCTCTCCCCCAAAATAGAAGCTCTATAAGAGTGGGGACTTTTGTCGATTTTGTTGATTGATAGAAGATTCTTATACTTACAAGCATACTTAGTCCATAGTATATGTTTAAAGAGATTCACAGAATAAAAAACTACTCTTGTATCTGTAATACAACACTGCTTTAAAGTTCATGGATCCTAGAAAATTCCAATGCCCATGTTTCTTTTGCCATACTTTGCAGTATACTGGAGAGCAGATTGGGGAAAAAAAATTATTTTCACTCATATCTATTTACACCTTAAATTAATATTTCATAAATAGTGCTACATAAGCATGTGTTTGGCCATTTAATTTTAGCTCTTGCATCTGGAACATATATGAAAGTAATGATAAAAATGGAAAAATATACATTATAACAAGTCTTAAATCTTCTCGGATTTAACTACAAATATTGCTCCTAACTAGTTTAAACAGATAATTGCATCATGTGATGCTTATACTTTTCTATGAAAAATTATATTATATATAAATTATAAAAACTCCTAGAAAATTGTCTTATAAATCTAATTAACATCTAAAATAATCTTTTTATTTACTTCTTAATATGAGGAAAGTGACTGCTGACATTATAGAACTTCCTAGGGACATGAGTTGCTGGTCAGTACCAGGAAAATAATAGTGTTAGACACAATGATTTTTGACAGATACAAATTCTGGCAGACAGCAACCAAGGAGAATGGAGAAGAGAGGATAAACGAGGTTAACCGGAATCTTACAGAAAAGGAAACAGACTGGCCTAGGACAGAGTTTCTCAACCTCAGTTCCACTGAAATTTGGAGATGCTGTCCTTTGCATTATAAGATGTCTAGCAGCATCCTTGATCTCTACCCAGTAGATGCCAGCATCCTCCTCCTTCCAGTTAGAGCTACTAAAAATGTCTGCTCGTCTGGCCGAATGTTTTGGAGAGTGGACTTGCTCCCCTCTTCTTCCTCATTGAAAATTATTGGTATATAAAAATAAGCAGGATATTAAAGTACTAGATCCGGGTTATCAGAAGTCATAAAATTCTAAATAGATAATTAGCAAGCAAAAATCATCTAATTTCTTTTTCTTTCTTTCTTTCTTTCTTTCTTTCTTTCTTTCTTTCTTTCTTTCTTCCTTTCTCTCAAAAAGAAATTTTAATTCTTATGAAAGATACCTCTCCTTGGGATGTATTGATAGACAAGAACTCAACATGTGAACTTGCTTCTAGAGAAAGGGACACAGGCGTAGCCTCCCCCACAATGAAGCATGGGATGTGGAATTTGCAATTACCCTGTCATCTAGAACACACACCAGGAGCAATAACAGAATTATGAAAATAAAATTGTCCCTAGACTTAATTATTCTTAGAGTGTTCACTATAAATATTGTTCTTAATTTTGAATATGGAGAGGATGGGCATAGTTGTTGGCATACAATATGAGCAAATGAAAAGGAAAAAGAACAGTAAAAAACCTAAACCATCAATACAGCAACACCAAACCATATTTCTAAAATGAGGGAAAATCTTGGTTCAGACAATAAGCATGGAATTAATAATAAGTTAAGTGCAATGTATTTGGGCAAACAGAAAGTAGAGATATAACAAAGATAAAAGATGAATGAGATAGAATAGTGAGATATAAAAAAATTACAGAGAAAAACAACAACAAAAAAACCATTCAGGAAGAAACTATCTAAGGAAATAGAATAATTTATCTCTAACAAATTCTTCACACTTCAGTAACTGATAGACATAATGAAATGCATGGACAGAACAAAGGCAAGATAACAAGGCAAGATAAGGAAATGAAAAGGAACAATAAGGAATGAAATAGAAGAATACATACAATTATATGCATAAGCAAAGGAATTAGTTACCAAATAGTACCATTAGAGAGATACTAAAATAATAATAATAATAATAATAATGAACAACTGAAAAGATGGATGCATGAGGGTTCAGAGTAGATATATCTAAAAACTAAATTATTGACATGATGAAAATAATGGAAAGAAAATTTTTTACAATGGTAAAAGTAATTTTAAAGACATAAAGATGCTGACCAAGAATCAAAATCAAACAGATAATTGGCGGTCCTGAGTAAAAACAAACTAACAAATTGAAAATTAAAACCTATTTTGGGGGTATCTGTGTGGCTCATGCAGTCAAGCGTCCAATTCTTTTTTTTAAAGATTTTATTTATGTATTTGAGAGAGAGAGAGAGAGAGACAGAGATAGAGCATAAGCAGGGAGGAGAGGGAGAAGCAGGCTCCCTCGTCCAGCAGGGACCCGATGTGGGGCTCGATCCCAGGACCCCAGGATCATGACCTGAGCAAAGGCAGACACTTAACCGACTGAGCTACCCAGTACCCCAATCATCTAACTCTTGATTTCAGCTCAGGTCATGATTTCAAGAGTCCTGAGTTTGAGTTCTGCATTGGGTTCTGCACTGGGCATGGAGCTGGTTTAAGATTCTCTTTCTCTGCCCTCCCCCACTCTTGCACGTATTCTCTCTCTCTCTCCCTCTCTCATTCTCTCTCAAAAAAAAAAAAAAGAAAAAAAGCTATTTTGGGAGTAAATGATAAGTGAACATAAAAAAGTATTCATTTTTACATTAAATGTCATAATCTAAAGAAAATGATGCAAGAGATTACTACTGCATGTTATATAATGCACACATAATTGCTTAAAACTGCATTAGATTATATACATGCAATTGTATTAGCATACATATATTTATACATTTATAATACATTGTTATTAAAATAGCTATTGTACATTATATCTAATTAGATATAAATATGTATTTATATATATGTTGAATAGAATGTAATATATACCATATGATATCTATGTATTATATATACTGTTAAAATCGAGGACAGAGACAGAGATCAGCCGTGAGTGTCCCTGAGCACACAGAACCAGTTTTGTCATGCAGGCAAAACTTAATTTAGCTTATTTTGCAAGGCTAACTTGACCTGGATCATTTTTTGCTTGTGCTTCAGCGAATGATAAGCAAAACTTGAACTGTTTGCCAAGACTGGTATGAGATAACCACTGAAAATTATAATATTGTAACCCATCACTGTGAAGAATCAACAGTCACTGCTTTATCTCTATGTAGCTGCTTTATAACAATATACCCTAGAACCTCATTCCATGTTCTGGTTTGAATGCTTCTGGTTTTGCAAACTGTCTTTTTGGTGTATGCACAGTAAATGTTTGCTACTTACTACTTCAGTGATTTATTGGTTTTACTTTGGCTACTTTGAGCCTTTGACATTACCTATATCATATATATGTATATACTAATATATAATATATAATCTCCAGAGTAAGTTACTTAAATTTAATGATACAATGGAATCCTAGGGTATCCAGGTAAAAAATTTCTAAATCAATGAAAAATTAGTCTCACATTCCTTCAATCCAGATTAAGAAAAAAAAGAAAAAAAAATTCCAAATTCATTTTAGGATTCACTATGACATTCCAAAAACTTGGAAAATAGAAAGAATATAAATTTCTAACTAAATTCAACTGCAATTTTTTATTTAAAAAGGAAAGATTCTGTAATAAAAAAGCAATGAATTATGACTAACCCTGTCAAGTACACAGTCAACTAAGTAGTAAATGAAACATTACTATATTCTTACAGTAAGAGCTTAGAGATAGATTGATTTAAAAAGAGCAGTCAGAAGTATATAAGAAACAGCACAGAGGACCATAGGGGAAGGGAGGGAAAACTGAATGGGAAACCATCAGAAAGGGAGACAAACCTTAAGAGACTCTTCACTGAAGGAAACAAACTGAGGGTTGCTGGAGGGGAGATGGGTGGGGGGATGGGGTAATGGGTGATGGATATTAAAGAGGGCACCTGATAGGATGAGCACTGGGTTATACGCAACTGACGAATTACTGAACACTACATCTGAAACTAATGGTGTACTCTATGTTGGCTAATTGAATTTTTTTTTTTTTTTTAAAGATTTTATTTATTCATGAGAGACAGAGAGAGAGAGAGAGGCAGAGGGAGAAGCGGGCTCCCAAGGAGCAGGGAGCCTGATGCGGGACTCGATCCCAGGACCCTGGGATCATGACCTGAGCCGAAGGCAGACGCTCAACCATCTGAGCCACCCAGGCGCCCGGCTAATTGAATTTAAAAAATAAAAAAAAAAAAAGATGTATACCTAAGAAAAAAGTTTGTTTCATTAGCTCAAAATCTTCCAGTAGCTCCATGCAACCCAAGAGATGAAGGCCAAGTCCCTCAGCCCAGCGGTCAAGGACTCCCATGATCAGCCTTCGCTCCCTGGAGCCTGGGCTCGGGCCACGCTCCCCGGAAAGCCCCCTCTTCTCGTCCCCGCGTATCCAGCTTCAGCTGCCGCTCAGAAGCCCAGCTAAGGCTCTGCTGCTTCGAGGGTTATTTCCTAGGATGGTTCACTAGTCCGCGTCCCAGAACACTCAAGGGAACTCTTCGATCATTCAATTCTCAGTGCTCTTCGTTATCTTTGTTTCGGCTCCTGCCTGAAGAACTTCAACATTTCTTGTAGACTACCTCTGTGGGCAATAAAGTCTTAGTTTTCGTTTTCTGAATTCTTGCCCCTTGGTTAGGATGGAGGATTGTGGTTTTTGTTTTTCTGTTTCCTTCCCTCAGTTTTATCAGTGCTGTAAGGATATTGTTGGAATTTTACAAACTTTTTTAGAAGATAACTTAAATAGTCTTAGGACAATTGATTGCTATTATTTATATACTACTACTACTTTTAAGCATATTAGAAAACAACAACAGCCCTGTATTCCTATTTCATTCTCTGACAGCCTCTTTACTTCTTTTGTCCTTGACCCTGGAAAATCTGTTCTTGACAGAGCAGGCCATGTGATCATTTAAAATCATGTAATACCCTTGCTACGCTCTTCCCCATTGCTTGCTTCGGTCCACCCACCCTGGACTCGTTGCTGCCCCTTCATGTCTCCTGTGCTCCTGTCTCAGCGCTTACAGTTCTCTCCCCTCAGAGAGTCCTGTTGGCTTATTCTCACCTCCTTCATGTATATGAGTTAAGTCCGCCTTCTCAGAGAAAAAGAGTATCAGCTTCCCCTTTTGCTTGAACGAGGGTATCAGCTCACGAAGACCAAGACCTTTCTAGTTTATTCACTGCTCTATCTCCAGTGTTTATTTCAGAGCCTGGCACAGAAGAGAGTCTCACAAAGCCATCTCTTGAATATGTACACGGATAAATGACTGAATGAATGAATAAACTTTATGTTTTGACGCCTTCAGCTTTCATATTTTTGAAACCAAAATCACTCAGCTTGTATAAAATAAAAAGTATGGCTTAAAAACATTATTGTTGTAATACTGTAATTTCAAACAATTTAAAATAAAAAAGCTATTAGGCCAATGAGGTCAAGATATAACTAAGATGAAAGATGAAAATTGGCGCTTTTTTTCCTATTTACACTTCTGTTGGAAAACCTTAACTCTGAAGAAATGGAATAATCTGACCTAATGGAGAGTATTACAGTGAATCTAAACCAATTTGTGGGTGGAAAATTACCGAAAAAGAGAAAAGGTTGATGAACAAATTATCATCCCCAAACATTCATGTTCCCAGTAAAATTTTGTGTCCTGAAAGAGGTATTCTTCCTCAAAAGGTTACACAGTTTGCTTTGGTTCATTTTTTTTTTTTTTTCTCTAGAATAGAAATTCCATACAGAAAGCAGTCTAGGGCTTGCATAGATAATACTTTCTCTAGGCTCAACAAGTATTCAATGAGTAAACTAAAGATGTTTTTCCAAATACCTTGCCATCCTAGTCTGGGTATTAAGTATATATTTCTCAGGCCCTTGCTTGTGACAGTGGTCATTTTCCCTATTGCTTGGGGACACAAAATATCTTATTTTAAATTTAATTCTGGATAATTTCTATCTCCAGGATTTAGACAGGGATTGAGATCCTGAGCCAATGGTGAGTATTGCCTTCTTCATTTATGAGCTGTGATTCACTGCTTACTGTCTTTTTTTTTTCAATCCTTGATGTGTTAAAAGTATGTGCTCTCAGGGTCTGAGTGGCTAACTACTTCACTCTTTGTTCAAACTACTACTTTTTATGCTAGCAGATTGTTTGAACTGACTATGAGTGATGGCACTAGCTCCCCACCTATGTTCTCCTGATGATAGTTTATTTCTGGGAATTGCTTTGTTTGCCTTGCTCCATTGTTTTCCCACCTTTCTAGCTTAATAGACGCACCTGCACCTCTCCTTCTTAAGATAGAAAGTAAACTGGGTTCTGTAATCTTTAATTCCTTGGCAGAAATTGTTCCCCATTTTGCAATTTTTGAAACTTAACTCTAGCTGAGTGACTCTTCTGTTCTGTGTTCCCTCAAGATTTCTGTAAATTGAGCTAAGATGAATTGCATACTGAGCAAGGCTCTCCAATATTTCACCCTTGTTGTATACTGCAAAACAAAAATAGATAGTTCTTTTGGGTTCTTTCCTTGTAAAAGAAATGAGGATAATAGCCAGTGGCAAAATTCCTGTCAAACAGGAACACTGTTGGGGAAATATAATTAAAAAAATAAAATCTTCTCCTAACCAAGAAAACTTCTCTGCAAAGGCAGTAGAGAAAGGAAATAGTTTTATTATTGAATAAGCATTAAACCAGAATGGGATGTACATTACGGGCAATCTAAAAACATCTCATGCCCTTATAAATCTGTCTTAGTCTGGTTTGGCTACTATAACAAACACACCACAGATTAGGTGGCTAACTTCCTGTGGGCACCTTACACCAAGTTGCAAAACTAGCTTCTGTAATAAAAAATAAAAGAATTTTGCTTTGCCTCTGGATAAAGTTTACTAGCAAACACAGGGAGTCAACCAATTATCAGGTAAAGTTGGAATGAACAATGTGTGACAAATGGTACTGTCAAATTCTCTTACTCAAGGACTAGTGACTGCTTGTCTTAAGAACATGCATGCAAAGGGTTGTATCTGCTTGGCTATTGTTATGGACCAAATGTTTTTGTGCCTGCAAAATTCATAGGTTGAAATCCTACCCCCCAATATGATGGTATTAGGAGATAGGGTCTTAGGCTAATAATTAGGATGAGATGAGGTTATAAAGGTGGAGCCCTCATGAATAGGGTTAATGGCATTAAAAAAAGTCATGAGAGAGCTTGCCTCCCCTCTTTGCTCTCTGTCATATGAAGATATGATGAGAAATCAACAGTCTGCAACCCAGAAAGGGCTCTTACCAGAACCTGACCATGCTAGTATTCTGATTTCAGACCTCCAGCCTCCAGAACTGAGAAATAAATTCCTGTGGTTTATAATCCGCCCAGACTGTGGTTTTACAGCAGTCCAAACGGACGGACAACTTTAAGAGAGGATGAGATTCCTTTCTGTCTTTTCAGTCTCTTATTGGATTGCCCGTGATGTGCATCACATCCTGGTTTAATGTTTATTCAGTAATAAAATTGTTTTTTTCCTCTACTACCTTTCTGGAAAAGTTTTGTGGGTTGGGAGAAGATCGTTTTAAATTACATTTCTCCAACAGGATGCAATGTGAGCAAAAATGTTAATAAAAAATTAACAGGCAAATATTCCATGACAGAGTTTCTTAAGTCAGTTTCTCTCAGAGTCATGGTTGGGTTGGTGGTGCTGAGATTTTGCCTGCACAGGATAAGGTTCTGCCAAGTTTTGCAAAGTTCCATTCCTCAAGTCTTATAAAGCCCAACTATTTCACCTGAAACTCTAGCATCTTTGCCTAATATGGGCCAAAAATAAAAATCTTTAGAAATTTATTGAGATTGAAGGAACAGTTTCTGACTATACTACCAGTACGTCTGCTAATTTTTTCTACAGATTTCTTAATTAAAAAAAAAGAAAACAGGCAACATCTATGCAAATTTGCCCTGCAACCATGCAATGATGATTAAAATGTGGATATGGATAATCAGTTCAAAACCTAGAAAGAGGAGATAAGGAGGTCTGCCAAGTACTTATTACACAGAAATACATATATATATAATATATATTATTATTATATATATTTCATATTTACACATATAAATATATATTTATATATTATATATCTTTTATATATATATAAAAGAAATGACATGGTTTATTAAAGATTGAAATGTGTTTCTTTTCTCAAAGAACATATGGAATGTTACTTTTTTCATAAAGAAAAATGTTTTTCTTTTTATTTCTTTTTTCTTAAGTTGAGGTATAATTATATATATGTGTATATATACATATAAATTGAGGTACAGTTATATATATGTATATATATATACACACACACACTATGTGTATATATAACATTTGTTTCAGGTATACAACATAAGGATTCGATATTTGTATATATTGTGGAATGGTCACCACAATAAGTACAGTTAACATCCACCTCCATAGATATTTTTTCTTTTAAGATTTACTCTCTTACAAAGTTTGTACCTTTTGACTACCTTCACCCGTTCAGCCATCCTCCACTCCCCAACCCCCTACTTCGGGAACCACCGATACGTTCTCTGTATTTGTGAGCTTGGTTTTCTGTTTGCTTGTGTTCAGATACTACATATAAGTGAGATCGTGTGATATCTATGTTTCTCTGCCTGAGTTATTTCACTTAGTGTAATGCCCGTGAGGTCCATCCATGACACAAAAGTAAAATTTTATTCTTTTTATGGCTAAATACTATTCATTACACATACACAGACACACCACATTTTCTTTATCCATTTATCTGTCAGTGGACACTTAGGTTGTTTCCATATCTTGGCTATTATAAATAATGCTTCAAAGGACATGCAAGTGCAGATATCTTTCGAAATTAGTATTTTCATTTTCTTCAGATAAATACCCAGAAGTGAAATTACTGAATTCCACAATGGGAAAAGTCAATGTCTTCAATCAATGGTGTTGGGAAAACTGGACAGCAAGCAAAAAAACAAAACAGGACCACTATCTTATACCACACACAAATACTAATTCAAAATGGATTAAAGATTTGAATGTAAGACCTGAAACCCTAAAACTCCAAGAAGAAAACATAAGTGGTTAGCTCCTTGACATTGGTCTTGGTGATACTTGTTTTTTGGTTTTTGTTTTGATTTGACACCAAAGGCAAAAAGAAAATGCCAATAAATAAGTGGGACAAAAGCAAACTAAAAAGCTTCTGTACAGAAAAGGAAATCATCGGCAAAATGAAAAGGCTGGAAAAAAATATTTGCAAGTTACATATCTGATAAGGGGTTAATATCCAAAATATATAGAAAACTCATAAAACTCAACAACAACAACAACAACAACAACAAAATCCCAAACATTCTAGTTAAAAATGGACAGATGACCTGAATCAACATTTTCTCAAAGAAGACATACAGATGGCCAACCGGTACATGAAAAAAATGTTTAACATCACTAATCATTAAGGAAATGCAAATCAAAACCACAATGAGATATCACTTCATACCTGTTAGAATAGCTAGAGAGACACAAGAGACAGCAAATGTTAGCGAGGATGTGGAGAAAGGGAACACTTGCGCACTGTTGGTGAAAATGTAAATTGGTGTAGCCACTATGTAACTGCATAGAAGTTCCTCAAAAAATTAAAAATAGAAAGGTTATTATTCTTAAACCAGACAGGCTCAATACCTCTATTGTCTTCAACCATCTATCTTTACCTGGAAATTAACTGATTATTACAGATACCATTTCTGAACACTAAAGGAAGAAAAAAATTGCTAAATCTTAGGAAATCCAAAAAGATCTTTTTATACCAATTCCTCAGGGCAAGGATTGCTTCTACTTACACATTTACATAATTAGGAAGGTTTCCTTTGTCTCTCCCAGAATAGAGAATATCCTTAAGATGATTTGACATTTCCATCTCTAGGCAGAAACCAGGTTGGTGCAACTGTTTCTAAATTCCAAAGCCCCAGAACTTTTAATAAGTGTTACACTCAAAACTTTTAATAAGTGGCTTGCATTTATTGCAATGCCTAAATTCTTAACTTGTAAAATGGTCCTTTTATTCGTTTGTTTTGTTCCCTTGGACCTCCAGGATTGAATTCATTAGTTCATTCTTAAACTAAGACTGTGCCTGTTTGTTTCAATATCAATGGTGACCTTGATATCATACCCCAGAAGTGATAACTTTGCAAAGGGAAATATACAGCTAGATGTTGAAGGGTCCAAAGCAATTGTAGTAGACAACAGTCATTTTTATCAGTCCAGAATATCTTCTCTATTCTTTTGGCAAAGCAGGATATATCATTTCTTTATGGGGACTAATTTTCCCCACACCTGTGGTTCAGGTACAATTACTAATTTCTAGGCTAATAGCACTCCCACCCTTCACTCCTGGAAATAGGGGTGGGTACACGTGATCCAAAGAGGCTAAACAGAATTTGTCTTGCATATTTATATCATGTTAGAATACCACATTTACAGAAGTCAGCAAGAGGTCAGCCAGTTTGTAGGTAGTGTGTTGTCTAAACAGGATTGTACATAAATTACAAATTGAGACTCTTGTTGTTGTTTTTTTTGTCCTTCCTAGAATCTGGTATATATTTTTCTTAGGTTTTAGTTTATAAGAATGGTAGATTGAACTATAGGCCCCAAAGCTTCATCTCTGTCATCATCTGTACTCATACCATGGACTCATTTCAAATCATATATGAGAAGACACCTTGTATTTTCCCATGCCTCAACCTTGGTTTGGGCCATATGAATTGCCTTGATGAAACAAGAGTCCTTCTGAGTCCTGGACTTAAGAAGCTTCCAGTGATTCTGCTAGATAATAATATACTTGGGAGAAAGTAATATACTTGGAAAACCTATTGCTCCTAAGAGGATAGAGCAGAGCCATCATCAAAGACAAAGACAGTTAAATGCAGCCTAGATCAGTTACCTGCGAACTGGCATGCAGATAAGTGAATAATAACAATAAAAAATGAATGTTGTTTTAAGTTACTGCATGTTGGAGTGGTTTATTACATGGTAACATCAGATTGATATACTTAGATCCTTTCACATATATTCCTGTTTTACTCCCTCAAAACATCCAGGTTTCATTTCAGTAACTGGAACACATTAAACACTGAAACTGATTTAATAACTGATGAAACCATTATGTTAGTTTCCATCCTATTAAGATCTAAGAGTTGCTAGGAAATACTGAGCCGGATTAAAAATTCCTTGATTATGACATCCTGATTCCAGAAGCAAACTTTCATTCTAAGAGATTCTCACTACTCTTTAGAAAACTTGGTCTGGGTTCTTGAACTTTCAATAATTTCAACAAATCCTTCTGGAGTTCACTGCTAACTTATGCCAATAACCATCTATCTTTACCTGGAAATTAACTGATTATTACAGATACCAAGTCATGGGAGTAAAAATTCTACTCCTGTCAAAGCAAAACTTAAGATCTCTGAATATATGGTACAAGAAACAGTTGCATAGTTTTTTGGTGAGTTTAAACTTCCTCAAAGCCATTCTGGGGCTCAGGAATCATCAAGCTGTCTAGTATGTAGTATAGTATGCATTGGTGTGAGTTGTCTAGAAATGGATTCTGCAAAGAACAGGCCCTATTTATCAGAATCAGATGTTTACCCATCCTTTCATACTTTTTTCTTTTATTTTTTTAAGATTTTATTTATTTATTTGACAGAAAGAGAGACAACAAGAGAGGGAACACAAGCAGGGGGAGTGGGAGAGGGAGACACAGACTCCCCGTGGAGCAAGGAGCCCGATGCGGGGCCGATCGCAGGACCCTGGGATCATGACCTGAGCTGAAGTGAGAGGCTTAACAACTGAGCCACCCAGGCGCCCCTCATACTTTTTCTTAACATTGCTTGCCCTATTAAGATACCCTTTATCCTAAGGGTAGATAAACCCTCAGAACATAGTGAGGCATCAGTGCTACTTGCCCAAATAAGTGAGTAGAGGCAATGAAGGAGATGTTCATTTACTGCAAATTATGACTGTCAGTAGCCACACACGAAGAGACCTTATTTATTAAAGAGAATGCAATGATCTTAGCATTTTGCCTCAACCTACTCGTACAGGCTACTGCTGACGAAAGTTTGCCAAACTTTCAGTACTACCAGTTAAAAGGGGTAATGAATACTACTAGAATGACAGAAGAAAAAAGAACAAGTTAAGACTAGTTTGGTGATACAACAGGATGGTTAAGAGCACAGACTCCAGAGTCAAGTTATTTGGGTGTGAATCCCAGTCTGTTACATACTAGCTTTGTGAATTTGGACCATTTATTTACTCTCTCTAATTCACTAATCAATAAATGGAATTACTATAGTATATACTGCATTTAAAATGTTCATATCTATAGTGTGCTTACAAGACTTGGCACACGGCCGATGCTTTGTAAGTTTTAGCCACTGCTGTCATTACCACCGCTGCTCCTGTTGCTATTGTTACTACTAATAAATACTTCTAGATCATAAAAAGCAAAGTTTTAAGTTGTTTAAAATCATTTTCACTAAAAAATTTTGAAAAAAAAAGGGATAAGCCCAGAACTTTTTATTTAATATGTACCAAGCAAGTGATAGATATTTTACATGCTTTAAACCTCCCTGGAGAAAAACCGAACCAAATGGGATGATGCTCCCATGCGTTTAAATCCACAGCTGTGCTCTACAAAATGGTAGCCACTAGCCACTCTTGATCATTTCAGGCATCTAGTGCAATGTAGCTACTGAATTTTTACTTTTATTTAATGTTAAAGTATTATCTGAATGATTCAATTATTTGGAAAAAAAGCATGTTTAAAAGAACATGAGTATGTTTTTTTCACCGTAAATTTTATGAAATATAATAAATCAGTATTTCCAATAAAATATAGTGTCCAGATTGAAATGACTGTAAGGGCAAAATGAATACTGGTGTTTAAAGAGAGTGCAAAAAATGAAAAGTTTCTTATTAACAGTCTTGTTATATGGACTATATTTTGAATATGCACTATAATATATAATATTACAACCTATGCATTTGTATAACATATATAATATGCATATACAATATATAGTATATATTGTATATATATACCATAAAACACAATATAATATATTATATAATATATATTTATATATTATATTAATATATAAATATATATTATACATTAATATATAATATATATTATATTAATATGTAATATATTATATTAGTTATATAAGAATTATATAATTATTATATAATATGTAATTATATTCTCAAATTTCACCTCCTGTCACTTCTCATTCAGTCTCTGCTAATGACCTTATCTTCATTTCTTCACACAAAGAAAGAGGTCACTAGGCACTCAGAACTGCATGGTTATTATCCTTTTCTCCTTTTTTTAACCTCCACTCACATCAGAAGAAGATTCTTGCTCTTGTCCATATCCAGCCCAACATCTTTCTTTTTGTTTTTCTTTTTTTTTAATATTTTATTTATTTATTCATGAGAGACAGAGGGAGAGAGAGAGGGAGAGAAAGAGGGAGAGAGAGAGGCAGAGGCAGAGGGAGAAGCAGGCTCCCCGCTGAGCAGGGAGCCCGACGCGGGACTCGATCCCAGGACCCTGGGATCATGACCCGAGCCGAAGGCAGACGCTCAATCATCTGAGCCACCCAGGCGCCCTCTTTTTGTATTTCTTAACTTCTCTTATCCAGCAGTCAATCTCCTTAAACACTGAATCTTTGTCTCCAAAACTTTCAATGTCTCCATATTTAGTGGTTTATTACATTTATTATTAGGATTTAAAACACACCAACTCTCAATCTCAATTTCCTTTCCAGTTATCCATCTACTTCTCTTTTTCCTTTTATTGTCACAGAGCTTCAGACAACTGGACACACTTCTCTATCAATTCCTTTCTCTCTAGTTTGTGACAAGGTGAATTTGCCTTTTGACTTTATAAAGTATCTACTTACCAAAGTAACCAAGTATTTCCATGGCTGTTTCTCATTTTTCATCTTGACTTCCAAGAAAAAACTTGGGATCATTGACTACCACATTTTTCTTGGCTTCTGGAATATCCCACTCTTTCTGTCTGCCTCTGACTTATACTTCTGCGATTTTTCAAATAAACGTTGCTGTTCTTCAGAGTTTTGCTTTGGTTACTTTTAACTTTATATCCTCTTTCTGAGTAATGTCACCACTCTCCCGGCTATAATAAGAATCTATACACTGCTGATTCTGAAATAAATATCTTCAGCTCAGATCATAATCCTGTACATAACGTTGATGCATCCAACTTATCGCTAGTTTTACTTTCAGCAGCACATAAAAGACATGGTGGCAGGCAGAATAATGCCCCCCACTAAATGTATAAGCCCTGATCCCTAGAAACTGTAAACACATTATCTTATAAGGCAAAGGGACTTTGCAAATCTAATCAAGGTTATAAACCTTGAGATGGGGATAGTAGCCTAGATTATCGAGGTGGGCCCAATCTAATCAATGAGTCCTCCACAACAGATAACCTTTCCCAGCTGTAATCAGAAAGTGATATGAGATGGAAATAAGATCACATAAAGACTGTTATTGCTTTGAAAATGGGGGAAGAGACCAGAGATCAGGAAATGCAGGTGGCTTCTAGCACCTGAAAAAGCAAAGAAACAGTATCTCCTCTTGAGTCTTTAGAAAGAAATACAGCCCTACTGATAGCTCAATTTTAGCCCAGCGAAACCTATGTTGGACTTCTGACCTATAAAACTGTAAGATGATACATTTTTCCTTATAAGCCACCAAGTCTATGATAATTTGTTACCTCAGCAAAAGAAAACTAATATAGATTCCACATTCAAAAGGAAATTCACCAATTTCATCCTCTGAAACAAAAAAAATAAAAAATTTAGAAACAACTATTTTTTCTTGATTTATTACCTTGGAGAATACCATTATCATTTCCCTGATGTCCATATCAAAAAATTGGGTTAAAATTTGCCTACTCCTTCATCATCCCTCACATTCAAACATTTACTAAGACCTGTACATGTATGAATATGCACACACACACACACACACGCACACAAATTTACACGTTCTCCTCCCTTTCCATTTGCCATCTCCAGATTGAGCAGCTCTGCCACCTATAATATGAATTAAGACCATAACCCCTGGGGCACCTGGGTGGTTCAGTTTGTTAAGCGCATCTGCCTTCGGCTCAGGTCATGATCCCAAGGTCCTGAGCTTGAGTCCCACATCGGGCTCCCTGCTCAACGGGGAGCCTGCTTCACCCTCTCCCTTTTCTGCTCCTCCTGCTCGTGTGCTCTCTCTCTTTCTCTCTCTATCGTCAATTAAATTAAAATAAAAAAGACCATAGCCTTTCAACTGGTCTGCCTTTTTTATCTTACTCCCTTTTATTTCACTTTTTACAATCTCCTACTTAGTGTCTTTCCAGGCTATTTTCATCTTGAGCAACACCATTCCTTATACTCAATTCCAATAATTCTGAACTTTCCTCAGTTTCTCAATACACTGGAGTCTCCATCTTGTCTTATTTTTTTTAGCAATTATCATTTCCATTTTTCTCTTTTTTTAAAAAAAAAGATTTATTTATTCATTTAAGAGAGAGAGAGCACATGCATGCGTGAGTGGGAGGGGGGCAAAGGGAGAGAGGCAGAAAAGCACACTCCCCACTAAGCATGGGGCCCCATGCAAGGCTCAATTCCAGGACCCTGAGATCATGACCTGAGCCAAAATCAAGAGTCAGATACTTAACTGACTGAACCACCCAGACCCCCTCCATTTTTCTTTTAGATTGTCTCTTTTATATTGATGAATGAATAGGAGGGTTTTTAAAATATATATTCTAAATGTGAACCATTTATTAATTAAATATCATACAAATATCTTCTTCCACTGTGATTCCCCCTTTTTTTTTAATGTAGTGTCTTTTGATGAACGTGAAGTGGTCCAGCTTACCATTTTTTATGATTTGTACTATTTTCCCAATTTAACAAATATTTTTCTACTTGTAGGTCATAAAAAACAGTTCCTGTATGTTATCTGTAGCTATATAATTCTTCTTTGTTTGGCTTAGAACTCTTTTTATTCCTCCAGCACCATGACCTTAACAAAAGTATTCTATGATACTACTTTTGTAATTACGAAATCCTTCCTGGTTAGCGATTCACAAACGTTGGTATACATCAGGATCACCTAGAGTGCTTGTTAAAACACAGATCAGGAGACTATACCACCAGAGTTTCTGATTCTTTAGGTCTGGGAGGTAGCCTGAGAATCTCCATTGCTAACAAATAGGTGTGTGATGCTGATGTTGCTTAACTGGGGCCACAGTTCGAGGAAAAGTGTGGAAAGAGCAGAACCAAATTTCAGGTTCACCTCTGTGAATTTTATTCCTGTCTAATACTTTGATCCTTCAATTCATCACTGACATTTTATTTTCTGAAAGTTTCAGAGGGGTGTGTGTTTTTGTGTTTGAGGGGGTGGGTGGTGTCTTCTGTTTTCCGGAGATCCTAGCTCTTTGATAAAGGGGTTGTTTGCTCCAAAGGACCTGGAGGCTTTTCCTGTGTTGTATCCCTCTAATACTAATGTTGTATGTGCTAATTTCCTACCTACAGCTTCAGCTGTGACCCTTATTTTTGAATCTGTTCTCTTTTCCTTTGTGAATTAGGACAGCCTTATTACTGAGACATACCAATTTACCATTGATACTTTTATTTTCCATCATTTTAACTTAGCAATCATTTCTCAGAGACTGTGTGTTCTGCAAGTTCTCCCAGGTGATTATGCAATTGAATATCTGATATTTTCTCCATGACCTTGTCCTATCTGCTTGTCACATTTGGAGATCAGTCAATCTCCCATCGATTACTTCTTTTTGTCTTAGACTTCATTTAGATTCTGGACAAGGATATATATCTACTTCCTGTCTTTTTCCTTTTGGATTTGATATGGTTACAAAAGCCTTTTCTGAGTACATTCTTGCGTATCAGATTTCAGTCCCTTCCACTTTAAGGTAACTAGTGATGCTTGACTCTTCTTTGTCTGCAAGCCAGGTTAGAGCCTCCCTAGCCCTCACAAAATGCCAGTGCCAATGCCAGTACATTTTTATGATGAAGAATATTTACCTTTGAATCCAGATGTTGCTATTTTGTTTTGTTTTGTTTTGAAGCTTATAATCAAGACGCAATAATGATCCAGGATTTTCTTGTTTTTAAATTTCTAAAAATCCTTCTATGAAGTAATTAGTACTTAAACAGACTTGAAGTATTCCTGTTGTGAATATAGCTGAGAGTATAAATTCTGTATCACCCAATTGGAAAAGGATCTCATTATCAGTACTTTCCACACAATTACATAGATATTTTTAAACAATAAGGACGATGGTATTATGAGTTACTTATATGGCTAATACTCTTTAGTTTCTCATTATAATAGTTGGAAAATATAAAAAGGACTGTCTGAGAAAAAAATCTATCTAATACAAATTTACATAACATGATGACTTACATGGAGCAAATGAGCAATATCTTTCTGGATAAACTATTTCTAGAATAAAAAATAATCTATTAATAGTTAGTACATAGGATTTTTTTAATACATAGGATTTTTAAGAATATGAATGTCTAGGTTGCTAGTCTAATAAATGCATACTTTATACACTAAAGAGTAATTAAACAACAAACTTGTAATCAAATTTTTTGATCTTATAAATTTGATATACATCACTTTCAATCATTTATTCTAAAAGATAGTAGTTAAACTTCTAGTTTAGGAAGACATTTTATGAGGTGCTATGGAGGATCTAAGATGAACGACAGCTTTTCTTTTATTCTAGAAGTTTAGATTCTACTAAGTGAGAGAGTTATACAGGAAAACAAATATCAATAAAATTCTTATTACAGACCTAATATATATTATGTCCTCAAAATACAAATGTGTACAAATGCAAAATCCAAATAAAGTCTAAACTCCAAAGGAGTGACTAACTAATCTCCAAGTGTAGCCTGAATATGAAAACATCATGAAATGACCAAAGTTAGATAAAATTTAGAATTGAAGGAATCTGAGAAATAGAGAGATAACTATACTTTGGGCATCAGAAACATTTCATTGCTGGTATGAAATTTTCTCCAAACCTTGAAGCATTGACAATGTTAAGACTTCTCAAGGAGAGAGGCGAATAGCGCGGAAACATGAAAATAAAGATTTCCGGGAATTAACAAGTTCTTCAGTTTAGGTAAAAGGGTTAACTTGAGTGGCACAGTAATAGTTGAAGCTTGAAAGGTACATTGAAGTTATACTGAAGATGATATTGCACACTCAGTTTTATTTAGAAGGAAACACATCATGATGGAAACTTGGAAGACAGGAGAGATATGATATTCATTATTTGATGTACAACAAAGCTTTGAGTTTACAGATCTAATGAAGATTTGGAAATTCACTAGTAGATTTGAGAACGTGGCTGAAGCCCAATGATCACATTGGTGATTATTTATAATTAGTATAAATATTAAAAAACAATATATTAAAAGAGAAAAGACTTCCAGGAATGCTGCACTAAGAGAAGCTGGGAGGATGATAAATATGAATTACAGTCAGATACCTATAAGTAGAGGCAAAAGAAATAAGAAAAGCCTCAGAAAGATGCAAGAATGCAATATCATGGAATATAATAAATGATAAATATTTCCAGAGGAAGGATAAAATTAAGCTTATGAAAGGTTGCGCAGAATTCATATTTTGTAAAGAATAAGATTTGAAAGATACCATGGGGTTTTTAAAACAATAGATTATTGATTACTTTTGAGAAAGCTGTTGTACAGTTATGTCTATTATCTGTTGATCTGTATTTCAACATTTACAAACTTAGATGAATATTATATAGAGTAAAATGAAATTATTGGGCGCCTGGGTGGCTCAGTTGGTTAAGCGACTGCCTTCGGCTCAGGTCATGATCCTGGAGTCTCAGGATCGAGTCCCTCATCAGGCTCCCTGCTTGGCGAGGAGCCTGCTTCTCCCTCTGACCCTCTCCCCTCTCATGTACTCTCTCTCTCATTCTCGCTCTCTCAAATAAATAAATCTTTAAAAAAAACGAAATTATTAATACTTATTTTAATTCAAAATACAAGAACTCTCTTAACTGTGTCTGTTTTACCTACTTACTAAAATACCTGAAACTTTATTCTCCTTTGTAAAACATACTGACTACCCATAACACATTGGCGCTTCTCACTTATATTCTCATGCACTTTCCTTTGGCTCACAGCTGCTCACTAAAAGTCATTTGCTTGCTCACAAAATTGCAAGTGCTACTAGACTTGTCATGATTAATTTACACTTTATTAAACATTATAGAAACTGGTAAAATGAGAATATGAAAGAAAAGAAGTTGCTCTCTTAATTAAAGCCAAGTTAAATATAAGAAAAAAATGGAATTTAGTTACTAAAAATACTATTACTTGATGCCTGATAAGACTATCATAAGCAATAAAAAAAAATAAAAATCAGCAGTCACATCACTTCACAAGTATCTCTAAGGTCTTTTTATTCCTTAAAAAAAAAAAAGTGAAAATCTTGCAAGTTGCGTTAGACCTGTGGCAATATGTAAAACATAAAAAGTTCAATAAATGAATATGCATTTGAACATTTCAGATTAAATATAATGTTTAATTAAAAAATGACTTTAGATGTTAACTTTTTATTTTCTTCTGATTTTGTGCCAAATAACTACCTTTTGGTCTACCTCTGGATATGCAAGAATTATGGGTAAATCCCATAATGTCACATATCATGAGTCATAAATACTTACTGGGAAAATGGTAAACTAACAAGACCAATATCACACACATATATATCTATATAGATATAGATGATATAGATATACACACACACACATATATGGAAATGCATGGTAGGGCCATGGTGTTTGCTGAACATGGAAATGAGTTTCCTTTCCAGAAGAAGGATGCTTTCCCCTTGTGGATTCTTCTTTTGGGGCAAGCAGGCAAAAAAGAAAATCTGTCTTTTGTGGGATAAACGGATTTTTTTCTTAGCTCCAAGAAGTATATCTGTTTATTGGAGATGTTTGAGGAAACTTGGGGGTATGGGGGAATTATAGAAGAGATGCAAGTTTCTGAGAAAGTTGAGCTAGAACATTAATCTCTTCAGGTGGGAGGAGGGGGAATCCCTGGAATCTCAGAGGGCAAATAAGTCAGGAAACTCCATGTCAGATAAAAGTTGTCAGATATGAACATGTCTACTTTAACACATCATTTTACCTATAGATCGTAATTCCTTACTTCTAAAGAGCTCCCATTCTTTATTCTTCTTTCTTTCTTTCTTTCTTTCTTTCTTTCTTTCTTTCTTTCTTTCTTTCTTTCTTTCTTTCTTTCTTTCTTTCTTTCTTTCTTTCTTCTTTCTTTCTTTTTCTGAATGCAAGAGCGTATTATGTGTTGCAAATAAGTCTGTATCTGTCTGGGACAGGACAAACAACCTACAGTCAACCATTTTATATTACTGGACTGTATTTAAAGCTGTCTTTAAAATAATCTCTGATACACTTTCATTAACTTCTCCTTTGGTTTGCTAACATATGTTCAACTGGCATTCTAATTATATTCATTTTTTCAAACCAGACCAACTATATAGCTTACACTGAACATGTCACATATACCTGTATACTGAATAACCTCAATTTTTGCCATTTGGGCAAGAAACTCTTAGAGCACATTTATAATCTACATTTTTCTTAAAGATTTTATTTATTTATTTGACGGAGAGAGCAAGACAGCACAAGCAGGGGGAGCAGCAAAGGGAGAGGAAGAAGCAGGCCCCCTGCTGAGCAGGGACCCGGCTGCAGGGCTCCATCTCAGGACCCTGGGACCATGACCCTAGCCAAAGGCAGACACTTAACTGACTGAGCCTCCCAGGAGCCCCATGTAATCTACACTTATTAAAGAGGGAAGTACAATCAAACAAATGAATTATTTAAATATATGTTTTGTAGTAGTTGGATTTGTGGCTGAGAATTTATCTGATGGTTTGACTAATAAAGTTTTTGTTTTAAATTCTATTTGCTTAATATCATTTTCAAAGATAAACAATGGCTGTGTTACATTACTTAACTAATACACTCACTTACGTTCTATCAACAGAAAGCAAAGAGCTCAGCAAATCCAAAACTTCCCATCTATGAAGGAAAATTGTGAAAGAAATTACAAAATGTATCCCCCCAACCAAAACTGACATTAACCAATCTATAGTCCTTGGAGGTATTCAGGATATTTAAATTAGAGGAGGATTATTGTTCCAAGGGAAGAATCAATAGATATTTACTACCAATTCCAATGAGAATAGAAGTAACCCCCAGTAAATACAATTTTTTTAAATTACCTTAACAGTACACTGTTAATATGTTCCTAAATTTTATTTTGACAGTAACTTGGGTATCTCAACAGATGAAGCTGCTTTGATTTTCATTGGTTTTATGCAATTTGTCGTTTGAACGCTGTTGAATACATACCACAATCACCACTTGTTATAAATACGATGCAGTGAGCATAGAACTCCCCAGGACACCGATCATTCTTCCCACCATCCAAACTTCCTGTCTTTCTTCTTCATGTCAGTGTTTCCTTCACTTTTCAATGCTATCCTCTCTGTCAGCATTGCTATACGTTGAAGAAATCATTTCTAATTAGTCAAGTAACTCAGACTCTCTAAACTTTTTTCAGGGCTTATAGGCTTCTTGCTTAAAAAAAATCCCTCATATTGGGCACGTATTGAATGGAGCACTGGGTGTTATATGCAAACAATGAATCATGGAACACTACATCAAAAACTAATGATGTAATGTATGGTGACTAACATAACATAATAAAATAAAATTAAAAAATCCCTCATATATTCTTTCAAAAAACTCCATAATATAATATTTAACATGCAATATTTGTACAAATGCAAAGGACACATTTTATAAATACCCCCAAAGGAATAGAGAAAATACATATGGAATAAAAGTAAGTAATAAAAAAATAAAAAGTATTGTAGTCTAGCCGTTCCTTCTCTAAACCCTAAATTATTTCACTCCTCATCTGAAGATTTTTAGTTTCTCTGTTGCCACATCTTTAGATAATTCAGATTAGGATACTTAGAGCTTTTATTGTGATTTGTAACCATGTATGAGTATCAGAAACTATAAAGTGTAATTCACTGAAATGACTGGTATGTTATAGATGTTTATACTCTATAGCTGCCTAAAATATAGTATCCAAACACGCAATTATTAGAGTTTACAAAAAAGCTGTATATATATAGGTTAGAAAATAAAAATACAGATAAATATAGTTTTTTCATACTTTTTTCATGTTTGTTTTCCATGTGAAAGTACACTTACAGCTTATGAAACACATATACTTTAATCCAGCAATTTCAGTCACTGATACATGATAGAAAAAACAAATACAGCCAGGTTTACTGAGATGTATAAGTACATTTGTTATAGAGTTATTTTGTGTAGCATCAAAAGTGGAAATAAGAGGAACGCCCATAAATAGAAGAATGTTTAAAAAGTAGGATATATTTCAATTTTAAAAAATAGTGCAAGAATAAAATGAATTAAGTTAATGTGCATAGATTTCCATAAGCTATAGTTAAATGGAAAAAATAGAACGTTGCCAAGTATATAAAGAATAATGACAAAAAATTACTTATGTAAGCATTTACATGTATTTGTGTCGTGTAATGTAGGATTATATTAGCATAGAGAAAACTGTGGAAGCAAACACACAGAACTGTTAATGTGGGTTGTTTGATGGTGGCTCAACTGAAGGAGTTTGAAAGCAAAGGAAATATAAGCCAAATAGAAAGGAAAAAAAAAGAATAAAAAGATGATTGCTTCTGTAAATAAATACAAGTAACAAAATAAACTCCTGTGTTCCCCGTTAGGATGGTAATAATCTGCATAGGAAAACTCATTGAGGAAATAGTTTAAGAAAGAAAAAGAAATGCAGTGTGCTACCTTAAATTCCAAAGGTGGGAAATTGAAGTCTCCATTTCACTTTCTATATTCATTTTTTAAAGATTTTATTTATTTATTTACTTATTTACTTACTTATTTATTTGACACAGAGAGACAGAGAGCGCAAGCTGCGGGTGGAAGAGGGACAACCTTAAGAGGAGGAGTAATGGATCTTCTTGGAGGTTTCCATTATTCCTTCTGTCCCTCCCAGTTGCTGATAATGACTCTATTAAGGTTATTAGCATGCACTAACGTGCATTATGCCATTTAACTCTTTAAAAATCCTTATCAAGAAAGCATTACCAGTGGGGCGCCTGGGTGGCTCAGTTGGTTAAGCAACTGCCTTCAGCTCAGGTCATGATCCTGGAGTCCCGGGATCGAGTCCCACATCGGGCTCCCTGCTCAGCAGGGAGTCTGCTTCTCCTTCTAACCCTCTCCCCTCTCATGCTTTCTCTCTATCTCATTCTCTCTCTCAAATAAATAAATAAAATCTTTAAAAAAATTAAAAAAAAAAGAAAGCATTACCAGTGTCCTCATATTATATCAGTGGTGTTAAAGGATTTGTTCAAGGTTTTTATCATTTGTAAATGCAGAGTCCTGCTTCAAACCCTGTCTATTTATCTGAAATACCCTGGCTCTTAAAAATAAACATAAAAACAAAGGGACAAACAAAGCAGAGGAAAAGTAATTCACTTTCTTCCTGCCTTCTTCTTTTCTTTGAAACTCTCAAGTATGTTTTGGATCAACATTCAAGACTTGATTTAGGGCTTGGGGAAAAATAGTCTTTTTTTTGTTGTTATTAACACATAATGTATTATTTGTTTCAGGGGTACAGGTCTGTGATTCATCAGTCTTACACAATTCACAGCGTTCACCATAGCACATACCCTCCCCACTAAATAGTCTTTTCAGTTTGCCAGGGGCTGAGCATTCACAGCCTACCTGCAGAGTGATGTAACTATTCTACACTATCCACCTGGCCACTGGAGTTCCATACTGGGGTTTGAGGTCAAGACCTCAAATACAAATATAATTCCCCACCTTGTTTTTCTCACTGATATTCCCACTCCAAGAATTTCACAGATATGGGTGACTTTAGGAGCATTATTTGGGTATTTTAGTGTCTGCTGGGCAAAATAATCTTAATATAACTCCTATAAACACTTTTTTATTAAGCATTTTATTATTCAGATAACATAAAATTAGTCATTTTCCAGTGAACAATTCAGAGGCATTTTGTACTTTCACAGTGTTATACAACTACCACCGTATCTAATTCCCAAACATTTTCATCACTCCAAGAGGAAGCCTCCTACCTATTAGGCAGTTATTCCCCATTTTTCCCTCCTTCCAGATTGTAACCAACACTAGTGTTAAATCTTTCCTGAACTGAAAAATCTCATGAACAAAAATCATTAAAATCTCTAGGCCTATTTCTCGATCTATATATTTGAGATTGTATTCTCATATAACAATTCAGTGGTGAAGAATACATGAAATAATGTATGGAGGGCATCTGGCACAATAGCCAGAGCATAGCAGACCCTGAGTTAAGATATTATTTCTCCCATCATATTCCTTCACACTCATTAAATTTCTATATTGAACAGAAAGACCTACTCTTTGCAATACACTGGTATATCACACTTTAGCTAAGAAAATCTCTGCTTATACAAAGTTCTTTGTACAGTCTGTGTCAGGGAACAGTAGTTCCTGTCCTTTCAAGGGTCCTAGCTGGACTAAGAATAAAATGAACGCAAGACAAATTAGCAGGAGAAAATCAAATTTAGTAGCGTATGTACAGGGAATTCACACAGACATGGACATTCTGAAGGCAGTCAGGCAAAATGAAGTCTACACGTCAACCTGAACTAAGAAGGCAATAGGGGTTTTGGACTTCAGAGGAAAGGAATGTATTTCACAGGGTATAAGAGGAACAGATGTTTGGTAATTAGATGTTGGTCCCGCCACACAGATAGGTCACTTAGATAAAATTTATCTCTGCTAATAACCATTATTCTGGGAAAGACCCCCAATTTAGATTCTTGGATGTAGTTAAGTGAGAGGTAAAGTTTCTCCTGACTCCATCAGGTCTTGACAGCCTTCAGCTCAGAATAATCTTCATGTCAAACTGGCCCATCTTGGGGTGGTCTGCCTTTAGCCCCTACACGTAATTTATCCTTTAAACCTTTTTTGAAAGGCAACAAGGAAGAAATACAGAGAGGGTAAGAGTGGGTGGAAGGAAGGGGTGGAAAGCAAAGGAGATTTTAGTTCTCTAACACACACAGGAAAGAACAGACCGTAGAATGAGGGAAGATGCTGAGCAGGAAGCAGTACATAAGCCTCATTTCCTGACTTTCAGCTCAACCCCTTTCCAGTTGGCTACACTGCTCTAAATGAGCTCCCAGACAAAGGCATCTCTAAAATATGAAAGAATGCTAAAGAAGGTGATTCATGGGGGGTTGGGGGCAGGGAATTGGAATTTCCTAAAGGACAGTCTCTCCTGTCATTAGAAAGTCACTTTCCAAAGTTAGCACTGCACAGCAGGAAGGCTTTTAAGGCTTCCCATTTACTTATAAATGAAAGCCAGAAAAGCAGAAAGAGTAGAAAAGAGCTGGAAAGTTTGAATGCACCGTAAACAATGAGGCGGTGAAAACCAGGTTTCTAAGAAAAGGAAATCATTGGAAGGATGCCAGAGAACTGAGTAATAACTAAAGTGGAAACTGTGGAAAAAAACTTGTAACTCCAGCCGAAAATTAATTAGAAATATAGAGGGTGTGTGTGTCGGTGTGTCTGTGTGCATGTGTGCGCATGCGAAGGGCCAGAAGAAACTTTTCTTCCCTTCTAGGTTCTTTGGCTGGTCTAATAATTAAATTGATATAAGACAGATTAACAGGAGACAAATTTCATATGTATAGGAACCCCACAAGAATAGGATACCCAAAGGACAGCCAGGTAGTTGAAGCTTACAACCTCCAGAGCTAAGGGAGGGGCAGGGGTCTGGGGAAACAATGGGAAGAAAGACCACTCCTGTGCAGGCAAGTGGTGTGGGAAAGGAAAGTTGTCCTGTTACGCAGACAAGCTCCTCAGGTAAAAAGGTATCTCTGTAATAGCTCTCTTCCTGGTAAAGCCCCCTTTAGTTGTAAATTTAGGCAGTTAAGGGGGAGGTAAAGAAATTTCCTGAATCTGCTGGGTTTTGATTGCCTTCAACTCAAATCCTTACGCCAGAGACATATTATGGGGTGGCAAAATCCACTCCCCTCCATGTGTGATCTTCGTCATCCTTTGTATTTATACCTTCACTGAGAGAGCAAACTGGGAAGGTGGTACCTCTGTCTCTTCTCTCTCTCTCTTCTTTCTCTCACTCACAATTCTAGCCATTCGAGAATACATTATTTGTAAGAGTATAGAGGGAAAACCTCTCTTAAGAATTTATATATTTTCTAAGTAAAAAACCCAAGCAAACAAATAAGCATAAACTGTAAACTAAAGGCACCCAGGTGCCCCTTAACTTTGGATTTTAAAGCAAAACTCTTCTGGAAATTGTTTATCCTGAAACATTAATGTTACCATTCCTTCGTTTTTATTTTGCAAAATATTTTTTCCATTCGTTTTATGTTAATCTGTCTTATGTTAATTTAATTATTAGGTCAGTCAAATAACCTAAAAGAGAAAAAGGGAAAAGTTTTCCTTCTCTACAGTGTTCACTAGTACCTGGAAAGGGAGGAAGAGCACTGGGTCCAGTTATGGACAGATAAATAGGTTGCCATGATGAATAATGTCATGCAAAAATAAATACTTAGCTCCTTCAAGATGAAAATTCTTATTTATGGGGTGCCTGGGTGGCTCAGTCGGTTAAGCGTCTGCCTTTGGCTCAGGTCATGATTCTGGGGTCCTGGGATCCAGCCCCGTGTCAGGCACCCTGCTCAGCAGAGAGTCTGCTTCTCCCACTTCCCTTGACCCTCCCCTCTTGCTGATGCTATTGCTGGCGTGTGCTCTCTCTCTCTCAAATGAATAAATAAAAAAATCTTTAAAAAATAGTCTTATTTTTAAGATGTATTTTAAATTAAAACTAAATGGGGCGCCTGGGTGGCTCAGTTGGTTAAGCGACTGCATTCGGCTCAGGTCATGATCCTGGAGTCCCGGGATCGAGTCCCACGTCGGGCTCCCTGCTCAGTGGGAAGTCTGCTTCTCTCTCTGACCCTCTTCCCTCTCATGTTCTCTGTCTCTCATTCTCTCCCTCTCAAATAAATAAATAAAATCTTAAAAAAAATTAAAACTAAATTGAATTAATTGAGAAGGACAGGAGTTTTGGACACATCTATTTTTGAAGTGCATTTATTATTATTATTATTATTATGTTACTCACCATACATTACATCATTAAGTTTTGATGTAGCGTTCCATGATTCATTGTTTGCATATAACAGCCAGTGTTCCATGCAGTAAGCAATTGTAAGAAAGCTAAATCCTTTAAAAATATAAGAAGTAAGGGGCGCCTGGGTGGCTCAGTTGGTTTAGCGACTGCCTTCGGCTCAGGTCATGATCCTGGAGTCCTGGGATCGAGTCCCACATCGGGCTCCCTGCTCGGCGGGGAGTCTGCTTCTCCCTGCTTGTGCTCTCTCGCTATCTCTGTCACTCTCTCTCAAACAAATAAATGAAATCTTTAAAAAAAAATAAGAAGTAAAGAGCACTGTTATGTATTATACATGTTGATAATTCTGGCCACATAGTCTTCAAAAGCACTGGTCTCTTAAAATGTCAAATTTTTTTAGGGGAGGGGGCTAAGAGGAAGACATTCCCTTTATCAACACCCACTCCTGATTGTCAGTCTCTGAAAATCACTTTTCTTGCTAAGAAATGAGTAGGAATCTTCCTGTTTTGTTCAATTAGATTATTCCCTGGAGTTTCAAAGCAAGATAACATTTGATATTAGGTATAGAAAAACACAATCAAGGAACTGTAAGTTTCAGACTTACATTATGAAATATATTTAAACAATGTATAGATATTCTTGAAATAACTTTTGTTTTGCTTTGATAGGGAAGATTCAACCAAACTGTTTAAAGATGCATTCATATAGATCTCATGAAATATAGTATAGATTTACCTTTCTCTTCTGTATAATTTTTTTTATTTCAGCAAGAAGGGAAATAGAGGTTTTTCCTGGCTTTGCACAAAATACCATGAAGAATTAATATCACTTTATATAAATTGAACTAAAAGGCTCATTTGCCTGAGATAGCTAGGTAACTCAAGAAAATTACTTTTTAAGCTTAAATTGTCCTTATACCTGGCTCAATTTTTAATTTTTTATCAGAGGTTTCACATGTGCAAATGGGTTTTATTCTAATTTACTGTATTTGTTTTTAATTTATTTTTAAATCTCAGAAAGGATAATAAAATGAATATTCACTTTTCTGGGACTTTTGTTTAGGGACATTTTTAGTGGGTTTCTCATTCACATTAATAATAAGTAAGCTACTTTGGTTATTTTTATATTCTAGACAAGTCTTTCTATAACTACTATATTTATAGCTATTGGGTAACTGAAAGAGAATCATAAAACCATTGGGAAAATTCTGAGTCTTTTTAAGGTGTTTCTAACACTTTTGTTCCTCATAAATAATGCAAATAACTTGCATATACTACACAGGAAAGAAAATATTCCTTCCTAAAAAAGAAAAGCTGGGAAATATTAAAACATGAATCTAGTATTCACTTAGGAAATTAAAGAAGGAATTTGAGTAAACAGATCAGTGGGCATCTGGATGGAATAAAATACTATTTTATTAAACATTAAAGTTAGATTTAGCTCAAGAGGCAATTGCTGAACTAAATCAGAATGTTATTATGAGATTTGCCAAATGCTGGAGAGTGTATATTATGAAGAATTATGTTACTACTTAGAAAAGATACATAGTAACTGGTATTTGAAGATCACTGATGGAGTACAAAAATGGAATCAAAATTTTGAATCACATAACCTCAACCTATTTACCAATCCTATATTCAGTTACTTTCATAATATTCTTTTTTTCTCACACTTTTTTCTTCTAACTTGAGATATACCTCACACACCATAAAACTGACCTTTTTAAAGTGCACAATTCAGATATTTGTTTTACTATATTCACAGGTTGTTAACCTAGTGCCACTATCCTATTTCAAAATATTTTCATCACCCCAAGAAGAAATCTCATATCTTTTAGCAATGATTCCCCATCTTCCCACCACCCCAGCCCTAAGCAACCACTAATCTACTTTCTGTAACTATGGATTTGTGTATCTGAATATTCTCTTTAATACTGTCATATCTGATGTGTTGTTCTTGCTTCTATATGCCCAGTTTTCTCACATCCGTGTTTGTGTTCACTACTCTATCATGAGTCATCCACTGAAATGTTTAACAATCACCCAGCTATAATTTTTCCCTTCTCTGAATTCCATAAGAAAAGGAATTGCATTTAAATTATCTATTTGAGTTTACATAGCAATGAATAATGCCTGACATACAGTGGATGCATGATATATGCTTGACAGAAACTCTACTAACCCAACTATTATATATTATAAGTTTATTATACCTAAGACATAGTTACAGGCATATCCATATACTTGGTCTGGTTTAGTTCTTTCAGGTGAGCTATGAGGAAGGTAAAATTACTCTACTTTATAAATGAGGTGAATTCTCTGGACATTTTACCTAACTGGACTTAAGCCAAGTTATTCTAAGATCAAGTTGTATTCTTTTTACTAAACCCAGTCATGACTACCTCTTAGAGTTGCATGCTCTACCAACTGAGCCAGCCAGGCTCCCCAACATGTTATATGTTTTTAGTGGTTTTGGAATCTCCTATATCACACTGAAGCTAATATAGACAGCGATGGTCTTCGCATCTCTACTTTTTTTTTTTTAAGTCATGAATTAGAAAGAGATATTTCTGTTTATGTAGAAGAGAACTTTTACTCCCCTTGCTACCTGACAGGGATTTGCTTAGGGTTTTACAGTATTTAGCCTCACCATATTGCAATGTATACTGTTTTTAGTGGTATTTTCTTTCAGGTGAAATAAACCTGAAAATTAGTTGTATAGGTTCTTACAGCTAATGTCAAAGATTCAAATCTAAGTACTCCTAACACCACCACCTGTCCCACTTGGTTAAATTGAATGAGATTGGCTTTTGTGAATCAATTATTTTGATAGGCAAATCATGAGTTCATGAAAAAGGAAAGAGTATATCTCACAACAAGAAGGAAGAGTAGGGCAGAAAATTTTAAAAAACTGTCTAAGAGTTTTTATCTGAAAAGCAAATTAAAGCAATACTAAATTACCATCATTTAGCCCAAAAGTGACAAAGTATTTGAAAACACACAACATCTAAAACAATATTTAAGTAAATAATATGGTAAAAATAACATAGAACATTATAGATCTATGGGAATTAGTATAATTGACGTTAACTATTGACATAGAAGGAAGAACAGATTCGTTGTTAAAAGAAAAATGTAGGTTAACATATATGGTGTGAAAATTAAGTATAAGAGCAGAAACAACAAAACAGCCTATACATATATGATATGCATAACATTTCTATCCACATGGAAGAAACAGTGGAAGTTACCCACAATCTTTTCAACATTGCTTTCTTCAGTCAATGAATAGTGAGTCAGGGAAGAGATAGGTGATAATGATTATTTTTTCTTTATATATTTTGCACTGTTTCTTTTGTTATGGTGATTGTTACTTTAGTTTTGTAATTTTACGGTAGAATTCAATAAAATAAACAAACTAAATGACCATGAGATAGAAAAATTTCCAGAAAAAGAATACTTTTAATCAAGAAAATTTAAGAACACTGGGTATAACAGGTAATTAAAGATATTCAGGAAGGATGCAGAAATATAAAAATAAATAAGTAAAACTTCCTGATTTCAAAAGACATCTGAAAGATGAGATAAACTAGGTCTGATTCTAGCCAGTATTGACTACAAAGAAATTCAACCATTTGAACATATCAAAGATTTTTATGGGACTAAAAATATCTGAGTTTATAAGGTAATTCTATATGCTTTCTTTGTTAAAATGTTGAAATTTATTTAACATTAAAAATAGCTAACAATGAAAAGACAAATTCAGTGAATCAGTAGAGCATCCCTCAAATACTTGAAGAAATTTTCATTTGGAAGTTGAAGTCTATGTGCTGTAATTTGCCAGAAAGTAAACTTCAGGCCAATCAGTAAAAAGAACAAAAATTTCATTTTGTCCTTGAGCTATTGTAAAATTTAAATTTCATTTTGATTTAAGATAAAATTCTCACTTTAGAGAATTATCAAAACTCAATCTGAGTTTTGATAAACATTTGTTGGAAGTGTTGTATAGAATATTTAAGAAACAAAGAAGTATCCAAACAAAACAGACTTCATATCCCTCCCAAAATTAAGGTGATACATTTCCTTGGTTTTAAGGATAAAATATGGACTGGGGAAATGTTTTCAGAAGACCACCCTCCCTCCAAAAAAACCCATAGCAATATGGGAGTGGAATTAATACCCAAAAAAGTTAATTGGAAGGAAAGGAAAAGACAAGGTATATCGCGCGTGTGTGTGTGTGTGTGTGTGTGTGTGTTCATGTTTCACCATACCGGGAAAGATTTGAGTATTATTAATGTAGATGGCAAAATTGAAACAGAAGCGACATATATAAGAGAAAGGGGATTTACATTTCCTTTGGAGCTTTTATTCTGCTAAAAACTGAGCATCTCATAAAATTTTGACTTGACTGACAGTTTCTGCTTTCCCTAGGATGAAGAATCAAGAAGGGAAACTTACTCTCACAACTTCTCCTTATCAACGAGGAAGAACTAGATGATGAGTTGGAAGTAAGAGGAAAGTTGTATAAAAAGTTACCTGGCTCATTTTAAATTCACAATAGGAAAGTTGAACAACCTACCTAGTCTAAAGGAAAGAGTATTTCAAAAAATAATTTTCAGTGATATGGGTATGATGACATATCCAGAAATTCTAAAAGAAAAGTCAACTCTAAGAGTAAGAATCTCATTTAGAAATTCCAAAAAAAAGAAAATTGACAGTATTTCAAAACAAATTAACAAATAAGAAATATAATCATTTTGATTTTATGCTCAAAATTAATTTATAAACTTCTAGCAAATCTATAAATGCTCTGATACTATTTCATTTGTTAATTTAATTAAACATTTAAAGAAATAAGCTCCAATAGTAAAAATGGTATGACACAGTCCCCTGCCAACAAATATATCACAGTATTGACATGGATACTTAAAAAATTTATCAAAAGTTAAAACACAGTGCCAAAAAACTTTACTAACATAATATATAAGTTACAACAAAACCACAGGTTTTAGATTGGCTTCTCAGGATTTACAGGTGCTGATTAGGAGAAGAGGTGAAAAGAATTTCTTACAGAGGGAGAAATATGGATAGTATAGTATTTCAGAAAAGTATAAATAATTTGATCAGACTGTACCAAAGACTGTGATATAGGGACATGTTACAAAGTATGTTTAGACTGATCATGGAAAATCTTGCATCTCATGATAAGGAATCAGCATACTTTATCTTAGAAGCTTTGGGGGAATGAATGTTCTGGTGAGAAGAATCACAAATTCAACACCACTGAGACAAAATAATGTCTGGTGAGTTAGAGGAATAAGAAAGAAACAATGTGGCTAAAGTAAAGTGAGCAAGAGGGAGGTTTGTAGGAGATTAAATCACACAGATTGGACCATATAAGACCTATAGGCAATCCTAAGGACTATGCCTTTTCTTCTGAGTAAAACATGAAGCCTTTTGTAAGATTCTGATGATTGACATGACCAGATTTATGTAAACTGAGAATAAATTGTTGAGAGCAAGGTGACAGTATGAAAGGTCACAGCAGGGGCACCTAGGTGGCTTAGTTAGTTGAGCATCCCAATCTTGATTTCGGCTTGGGTCATGATCTCAGGGTCATGAGATAGATCTGTGCTCAGTGCTGAGCAGAGTCTGCTTGTCCCCTCCCTCCACTCGTGTTCTCTCTCCCTCTCTCAAATAAATAAAATCTTAAAAAAAAGAATCATGGCAATTATTCAGGTAAGAGAAGATGTTATATTGTATTTGGTTAGGAGCAGTGGAGGTGCTAGAAAAATTACATTTCCTAAACCGATTTCTTTAAAACGATCTTTTCTTTGGATGATAACAAATACAGAATTATTTGAACACCCCTTCCCTTAATTGATCTATAATGGTACCAAGATAAAATAGTTTCATGGTTCTGTTATTTACCTATGGAGTAGATATGATTTGGAGATGGATTTTGGTTCATGGAAAATGATGTAGTTGCATTGGGCACCTCATAAACATCACGGTCTTTTTTTTTTTTTTTAGATTTTATTTATTAGAGAGAGAGAGAGAGCTCACAAGCAGGGGAGGAGGGGTAGAGGGAGAAGCAGACTGCCTGCTGAGAAGCGAGCCCGGGAACTCAATCCCAGGACCCTGGGATCATTACCTGAGCGGAAGGCAGATGCTTAACCATCTGAGCCAGCCAGGCTCCCATAAACATCATGGTCTTAACTGCATACCAGAGAACATCTTTGCTGGAAAGATGTGCCCTGTGATAGGACCACTTTATGGGCATGGCTAAGTCATTTTACATGGTTAAACTCTAACTATAGCTATTAAAAACTGGGTTTGTGGGTGCCCTGGGTGGCTCAGTCATTAAGTGTCTGCCTTTGGCTTAGGTCATGATCTCAGGGTGCTGGGATCGAGTCCCGTATCGGGCTCCCTGCTCCACGGGAAGCCTGCTTCTCCCTCTCCCACTCCCCCTGCTTGTGTTCCCTCTCTCGCTGTCTCTCTCTCTCTCTCTCTATCAAATAAATAAATAAAATCTTAAAAAAACTGGGTTTGTTCCATCTCTACAAGGTTGTTAATCAGAACTGGGGAGTTATTGGGGTGTGTGGGTCGCTCAGTTATTTAAGCATCTGACTCTTGATTTTGGCTCAGGTCAGGATCTCAGGGTTGTGAGATAAGACCCTGGTCAGCTCTCTGGGTGTGGAGCCTTCCTAAGATTCTCTCACCCTCTGCCCTTCCCCGCTCATTTGCTCTCTTTCTTTCTCTCTAAAATAAATCAATAAATCTTAAAAAAAAAAAAAAGAATTAAGGAGTTATAGGTCTGTTTTCTCCTAAGTGTCGGCTCATTAGATATATCTGGCCTAATTATTATTAGATTAGTTATTTTATCATAAGGATAATTTAGTTTACTAGGAATGAAACATTTATGTCACTAGGTGAACAATAATGAGGATACTTGCAGTTTTTAAATCAGTTTGAAATTTACTATTCTTCATCTTACAAATTGTAATAATCAACATGAAGTCTTTTTAGAAAATTCCAATAAAGTGTTCTACTTGACAATGCTTAATTAGAGTTTAATGTTAATTTATCTTTTTTATTATTATCATAGACTTAAGATTATTTTGTAGATTCCTTTTATTTCATATGGCAGTGTCTATTCCCTATTCTCACCCATGCTATTATTGCTTTGCCGAATTTTTGGGTATATATTCTATTCACTTTCTGGTATCACCCATCTCAGCACTAACTTACAGAAATCCTTGAAATCATCCTTATGTCCCCACATTATGCTTCAAGTCCATTTTGTTTTATGGCTGCTTTCCAAGAAGCCCTGGACACTAATCCTACATTTCTATCAGGCTACATTATTATCAGTATGTGTGGTAAAACACAATAAAGTTTATTTCAGGATTCATGCATGTATATTGAATTTAGATCTAGTATTCTTAAACTATTTTTTATTATAATACCAGATATTCTCAATTTGCATTCACTTTTTTATTAGAGCTCTCAGTGTTATTTTTCCTGGTGGTACTCAAATTTCCACAACCTGACCAGTGGGAAGGCCCCTTAAGTGGACTTAAAGAGTTCTTCAGACTTGACATGGTATTTTTTGAGACTGTTTACTTTCTGATACAATATATTCTCAGATCATCTTAATTCCCGCCTGAGATATGGAAGCTGAAATTACATCAAAGAGGCCTGGTTCCTTTACCAGGAAGTGGTTTTTGGAAACAGTAATGTGGGCAACAGAGTGTACGTTTCTACTGTTTTGGTCATTTTTTTCTAAGCCTTTTTATTGTCAGAACAAGGAAGTGTGTGTGCGTATGCATGTGTGTGTGTGTGTGTGTGTGTGTGTGTGTATGTGTGTACAGTGTTCTCAATGACAAACATTAAAACTCATTGTCTTCATCACACAATGCATACACAGTGGATTCAGAATAAAAATGCAAATACTATCAGTAGCAATGTGAACAGCAAATACAGATCACATCTAGACTTTCTTTTTCTCCTTAGGACATATCCCACTAGACTTGCAGAAATCACTACATCTAGCTTTGCTTGAAATAATTCCTCTTGTATGAGCATTCCAATCTCAAAAGATAGTTCTATTTGTTTTATTTCACTTTTGATATTTTAGAAATTTATTTTTTAAAAATTTCATTTTGTTTTGTATTTATGTATTATATTTATATGTTTCTAAATTAAAATCTTCCAACAAGGCATATTTTTAAAAAAGCCCTCACCAGCTACAGGCTTCCTTAATATTTGGATGTACTACAGTTTATAAAGTTTCTAATTTGGGCTTTTCTAATTTAATCAATTATTCATAACAATTAAATATCAGTAAATTCAGGATACTAGTATGTTTTTATTTTTCCACAAATAGTTTATTAGTCTTCCTTTCATTGATTTATATCTCATTCATAAATACTGAATAAAAACACTCATGTGTCCATAAAGACTTCTTGGAATATGGACCACTGGCCATGTTCTCCTCTTACTACATCAGATTAATCTCTTTTCAACTATTGTAAAAGTTCAGACTTTTTCACAGTTAGTAAAACTAAACTATATGAGGGGCACCTGGGTAGCTCAGTTGGTTAAGCATCCAACTCTTGATTTCTGCTCAGGTCATGATCTCAGGGTCGTGGGATCATGACCTGATGACCTCGGTCTCCATGCTAAGTGCAGAGTCTGCTTGTCCTCCCTCTGCTCCTCCCCCATTCTCTCCCTCTCTCTTTCTCTCTCTAAAATAAATAACTACATCTTTTAAAACTAAGCTATGTGAGTGCAAATAATCATCAGGCTATTTGTCTTGATTTTTTCTTAATTTATATATTCTTTCTTCATTTTTCTACGTTCTGTTTAAACTGGCTGATATATTGTAAACATGCTATTCATTCAATTGATAAATTTTGTTTAAATGAGTATATGACAAAGAAACTTTTATGCTTAACTTAGAATTTAGAATAGGCCTTGATTATGCAGTTCTGGAATATTTATTACTGTATTTGTCAACCTTTTTTTTCCTTACAAATATTTTTGGACAGCCTATGATGAATTAATGTAGCATAAGATAAAGATTTTATATTTTTAAAATATTTTTGAATTATATATTTTAAAATGTTTATATGTATATATTTTAAAATATTTATAGTTTGAGTAATGATTACAAAGTGAATATACTCATGTAAATATCACCCAAGTCAAGAAATAACAGCATTCTCATGCTTTCTTTCTTTCTTCCTTAAAGTTTACCTCAAATTTAACACTATAAATCAAGTTTGTCTGTTTCTGAACATCTTATAAACTGAATTATAAATATGAATTCTTTGTTTATGGCTTTTTTTTTAAATTATGTTCATGAAAGTCTTTCATATAGTTGTTTGTACTTACAACTTTTTTTATCTTCACTGTATTTTATTACTCCATTTCATGAATTGCTTTTTAAGAAATCTGCTTCACTGTGGTTAGGCTATTGGTTGTGTCCAGTTAGACCTATTATGAACAGTGCTGTTGCACTTACACTGTCTCTTGGTAAGTACCTTTTTGATACACATATTCCTAGGCATAAAATAGCTTTTTATGTTCAACTTTCATAGATAATGCCAAACATGCTTCAAAATAAGTTGTAACAATTACACTCTCATTAACAATGTGTGAGAGTGCCATTTTTTTTCACGGTATGCCAACTTTTTCGTATTGTCTTTTTTCTTTTACTTTTTTTCCTTTTCATTTTTTAATTTTGCCTCTTTGGAGGGTGTGTAGTGCTATCTACTTGTGTATTTATGTTTTGTTTCCTTGGACTATTTTTAAGTGTATTTTCATATATATGGTAACAATGTTGACAATTTTATGGTGAGTTTCCTGTTTATTTCTCTGTTTCTCTTGTATTTTCTTTATGGCATGGATTTTAAGAAGTATTTTACATATTCTAAAATGAGTTACTTCTTAGATTTTTGTTAGGAAGTAGTTTTCCTATTTTGCCTGGTTTCGTTTGCATTTGCAGACTCTTGAGGAAAAGGCTGGTTTTTTTGTGAAAAAAATTCATAATTTTAATATATCACATTTTTTAAAATTTTAATGTTATCTACATCCTTCTTCTTAAAACACTTATTTGTGTTTATACTATGTAAGGTATTGCCCTACTATATCACTTTTTGAAAACTTGAATGTTTGCCTTTCATTTTTGTATCTGCAGTCCATCTGGAATTAATTATTATGTATTGTGTAAGGTATGAGTCAAAGTTGTATTTCTCCTTATCAATATTCAGTAACCCAGAACCACTTATTGAAAAGACTTCATTTCTCCATTGGAATGCAGTGCCACCTTTGTCCTAAATCAAATATTTGTTCTGAATTCTCTATTCTTTTCCATTGTTCTACTTGTCTATTCTTGTGCTAATGTCACACTATTTCAATTATTGTGGTTTTTTACTTAATTTTGATATCTAGTATAGAATGTCTCTCCCCTGCTCATTGAGGGCAAGGTTAATTTAATTTTGCTTCTACCAGGTAGCTTGGGAACATTATTAATCCAATTTCATTTATTTTAACCTAGAATGAGATCATTCAGAGCTGAGATTTATCCCTAATGCCTAAAATCTAAAGACTTTACAATCATTTTCCTATGTTAAGAGGCCCTGAAATTAAATTTTGGATCTTCTTGGCCACTTGAATTGATCTAAAATGTATCTCAACTTTTCATCCTTCTGCCACTTCTCAAATAAGCATGAGCTCTCAGGGGGGAAGAAAACAATGTAAATGTCTGAACAGTTCTCTGGGTAAAGAATTAAGTGGGTGTAGCTTGTATAGAGTCTCATTTTAATAGTATTACTGCTGTTTTGAGAACAGACCAATGTGCTTCAAGAATGGAACTAGTGATAGTAGTTGAAACATTGCTGCAATTATCTAAGTACACCATGGTGCTATGAGCTGTGACAGTGAAAGAGGTACAAAGAAGTGTTCGAAAATCTTGTATTTGAAGATATGTATTTGAAGATAGAACTGCCAGATTTTACTGAGAGATTAAATAAAGAATAGAAGAAAATTAAATGATTCTAAATTGCAGGGACAAACAAACAACAAATATGACAGTGGGAGAAGCAGATGTAGTGGACTTGAAACTGGCATCAGGAGCTCAATTTTAGACATGTGAAATTTGAGGATTTTGTGAAATTTCCAATTGGAAATATTGAATGGGCATATAGCAGTCTTCATGCTGGGAAGCTATTTAGGCTAGAGATTTAAATCTGAGAGGGATCCTATTTCTAGCCATAAGGCTTGATGATATCGCTAAGGGAGTGAGCATTGACTGAAAAGAGAAAGGAAAGAGCCGTGAGCCTTCCAAAATGAGTATGGGGACATGAGAAAGAATTTAGGAAAGGAGATTTAAAAAGGAGTAGCCAGTGATATAGGAGGCAAATCAGATGGGCATGGCACCTGGAAATTAAAAAAAAAAAAAAAAAGGAAACATTTTAAGAAAAAAATTGCTGAATTTTCTCAAATACTATGGCAGGTCCAGTGAAAAATGACCATTAAGAGGATCACTAGCTAATACATATGTAAGTAACTGGAGCTTTTGATAAGAAAAGTCATGGTGGGGTGGGAGGGAAGAAAGTCTGATTTAGTGGGCCCAGAAGAGAATGGGAAAATTGGAAACATGAGTCCAGGCAACTGTTTCTGAGTTATTTTGTCTTCTCTTTCTTTTTGTGCCTGCTTCTTGTGGTCTGCCAGAAGCAAGATTTGGTATCTTTTTAAGTCCCATTCCCATTCTCTTTGAGAAAGTAAATAATCATAAATTAAACTTTATTAAGAAGAACAAAAACTGCAAAACACTGAAGATATTTTAATGTTCCAGTAAGTGATTTTTCCTATTTCTTTGTCTTCAGTTTAAAAATGTGTCATTGGAGAGTAACTTAAAAGGTCAAAATTTGCACATATTTGGCCCCCAGGTGATACAGACTAAAAAGGTTTTAAATCATTCACTGAATGTACTCAAGAATTTCTGGGTAAAGACCAAGATATGGCATTATAAACTGATATATAGCAATGGCAAAAATCCAAGTCAATAGTGTCTTACATCATAGGAAAAGTTGTAAATCAATATTGTGCAGTAATGCAAAATGTACTGTCATGTCTGGAGACAAATAGTTTTGATATGCATTTAGTATGATAATGATTCATGTAATAGTTATTGGTTTTTAAACTCTTGCAGTTAGGCATTGTGTCAAAAAAGAAATATAATTATAAATGTCTTGTAAAATATGAGATGGTGGGGATATTCTTTACTAGTTTTGTGGTTTGGTTTTCAGCTTATTGAAATTATTTAATGACCTTTACCAATAGAAAATTAATTATGGAAGCAGAAGTGTATGATTATATTTTAGATTACATAAGTTTGGGAAATATAATTTTATGTAAACTTGTTTAGCACCCTTAAAAATTAAATTACCTTAATTTTTTAAAAAATTAAAGCATATGAAAGCATAATAAGAAAATGTCACTTGGCCAGTAATATTCCATTACCCTATTACCCATCATTGTATAAAGTGTAATCATTGTATCACCCCAATGTGAAAATGATTTTGTGTTGTTCTCATTACATTACACTGTGAGTTACCAAGGTCATTGTGTTTTTAATCTTCAATATTGGGAATAGAAGAGTTAACAAAACAAACATGACACTGAAAATATCCTGTTGAGAATGTCCACTGACAGAACTTAGAGACAATAAGGGTTTTGTAAGTACCTATCTGCGTAGTGATATAGAAATGATTTTGCAGGGTTTATTTTTATGTCTCAATGTTTATTGTAAATAAATATGCAATTTAAGGGCTGATGCTGGTGTCTGACAAGTTCAGGGTTTCTGAAATATTGTGGCTGCATATACTGGAGATCTTGCTTTGTATATTTGCTGATCATTAGTAAAGGTTGGTGCAGGGTAACAAGTATGATGTCTGATTATTTGGACTTGGTGACAACACAAAAGCAATGCAAGAAAATATGATTCTTGCCCTGTGTGTACTCTCTGCTCTCTTGGTCAGATTTCAGCCCTTTTATCCTAGCTACCACTGTACTATACTTTTGGCCTTCAAATACATTTTTTCCAACTTTCCAGGATGTCCATCTTTCCACATATTATTTGGACACTGTTTATTAGTCTATTAAATAATCAAATCCCATTACAACTCGAACATGCTTGATAAATTGACAAATACAGATAATCAGTTCGCATTCTGCACTAATTGAAATGATGAATATTTTAGATTTTATCAAAAGAAAGACTGAGTTAATTTCTTAAAAAAAGATTTAATTTTTTATTTTATTTATTTGAGAGAGGTTGAGAGTAGGAGCAGGGGGAGGAGCAAAGGAAGAGGGAGAAGCAGACTCCCCACTGAGGAGGGAGCCCTACACAGGGCTCAATCCTAGGACTCTGTGATCACGACCTGAGCCGAAGGCATACGCTTAACAACTGAACCACCCAGGAATTCCCTGGGTTAATTTTTTAAAAAACCTCGACAATATGTTTTAGAACTCTTCAACCTGGAACTCTGGTCTAACCTGCTTTTCTCTAAATCATGTTCAAAGGCAAAATCCATATTTCCCCTATACTTATCATTGAAGCTGAATGTCTTCTGGTCTCTTACAATGGCATCATTTTATAGCCATTTCCGGGTCTCAAAGATACTAATTTTAAGGTGTGTGACAACCATAGGAGTACAAATACATTACAAGCAAGGGATATTTTCTTTAATTCAGAGATTCTAGAAAGTCTATGACACCCTCTTTAATAATATATGGAAGCAGAGACAAATGCCATTAAAATATAAGATTCATACTTGCATAAGCTAAACATTTTAGTTTTTCATTTTGGTCTTCTTAGGAGTATAAACTCTTGTTCGCCACTCTATTCCTAGTGTCTAAAAGAATCTCATAAAGAAGATCCAATAAACAACTGGATGAATAAGTGAATATTGAAGGAAATATTCAAACCTCTTGACAAGCAATGAGACATATCTATTTCGTAAGTGTCAAAACTGCCATGTTAAATTTCTCAGCTGAGCTAGTGATCATGAGCTAGGGAATGTTGAAAAGTAGGAAAAGTTAGAGAAGCATTACCTAAGTCACTTATCTCTGAAAAATGATATTTGATATCTCTCTCATATACTTGTAACAGGACAAAGCAGTGCCCACGATTTTTCTATATATACTGGAAATTCGTGATTAACCACCCAGTCCTCCTGGATTAAGACATGCCAAACAGTTCCCCAAAACTAAAAACACATATTGCTTTCAATAACCACATCCTACAAAAGTTTTTGAGAATTCCCTTCTCTGCCCACTTTTTATTCTCCCACTTTCACTAATTGCAACAATTTATACAGACTTTTCTTCCCATAACTACCTCTCTTACCCACATCTACTTGCAAAATAATAGGCCATTGTTGAATTGAAATACATTTCATAGATAGCATCAGAGCAAGTTTTTCTACTAAATTTTCTTACTGGCATATCAAGTATGATTATTTCCAATGTGGTCTGAAAAATTCTTTTTTCTCTTCTCTTTTATGATGCAGCAGTCTCATCTTGTGGTCATATAAATGATATACTTTTAAAGAGCTTTATGATTTGAGTGTGAAAAGATGATATAGCAGTAAGTTTTAGTTCCATATTTTCCCATTCTACTCATTGTTTCTTTCATGCATCTGAGTAACACATATGCATATGAATTCAAAGCTTTCATGGAAGTTACAGTCCTTGCATTAGGGCCTACTACTTGCTGAAGTTTTATAGTTTTGTTAAGAGCAAAGAGGCAGAACAATTTTTATGGCAACTAAATGCCTCTGTGATACAGAAATGATTTGAGTCATTTCCAATTTTGTCAGCTCTGTTTCCAACATTTAGAATAACTCCCAGAAGCATGAAACTACTATAACTTTCAATGCATCTCAGTGGAGAAAGCAATATTACAAAGATCCTTTGTTGTTGTTTATGGGCAAAATGAACTATTTTTACCTATTTTATTACTTATTTTATTAAGCCATCACCAATATTCTACTGAATAATTCTACTGGAGTAATATAAGTATTTTAGTTCTCTCTCTTCTCCTTTTTTCTTCTTTTCTTCTTATCTTGTTCTTTTATGTGGAAAGGAAAATGGAGTCTTCAAAACAAAAACCTTAGCTAGGAATTATCCAAATTACTACATAGAGACTAACATACTAATAGCTTCCTACTTATGCAAGATGCATGCTCAAGAACCATGGAAGTAATTTACCAAATCAATCTGTTAACCCAACTGTAAATTTTATCATCATGTAAATTATACATATGCTTAAATATTTCCAACTATTGATCATCCAGAAGCCATTTAAACCCACACAATAAAGTTCACTTGAACTTGAGGCATATGATTAAAAAAATATACTCAAGAGACTGTATACTTCCTGACTGCAACAGAAAGAAACTTGAAAGAAGAATATTTGAAGTGAAGGAGGGGAAAATCTGGATATGAAAACTCATTATTATTATTACCATTAGAGTTGTTACTTTTTAAGTATTGTTATTGATACTTTTTGATGATATTTTTTGAGTATTGTTATTTGATACTGAGTATCAAATAACAATATATTCAATTTATCATTTTATTCACATATACCAATCAAAGAAACTATTTTCCTCTTTTTAGAATAATAAAAAAACTGTTTTGGAATTAGTCATTTTTTGTATTTCAACATAACCTCCCCAGACTATGCACACATTTTTTTTTTTAGGAAAGGAAATCTAAATAATCATATAATATCTTTCTTTTTAAATATGAATTTAGGAAATGAATATTCCCTAATATACAAAGAAGTTCTGGAGACTGGATGTTTTAAAAAGGCATTTCCTTGATTCATCTTTCAAATTTGTGGTGCAAAATTTTGAAGCATTTCACTAAACTATTATTCCTTGATTTGAGGAAAAAAAAGTTTCAAATTTTTGTCCCAGTAAGAGTTTTTATTGTACCTGCCAACCAAATGAGCCAAATACCATTTTTTTTTATTTTAAGCTCATAATTTTTAAAAAGCTAAAAAGTAGAAAATGTAGTTGTTTATTTAGTGGGAAATTAGACAACTGGGTAGGTTTGTGATGTCAGAGAACCCAAGAGCTTGAGGTTATAAAGCTAAGATAATATAATAAGAAGTTGAGAAAACAACAAATCTTGCCAGCTTTCTGTCATAGCTAATAGGACCTGGACTGTATAATTGTTCATGGAGTCAATATGAACTGCACAGCTTTGGGCCCTATTTTTGCTATGGTTGAATTATTTCTTTAACTAATTAAAAATTAAGAAAAACAATAATAGCAACACAATAAAATTTCTTGGGATACATACAAATCTGGTATTCTTAAATTACTTCAAGTTTTCACCTCAGTTGTCCTGAAACCATAGCTTTAGTTTGTTTTGTTCCTTCTTAAGACACAGATGGTTCACAAAAATAAAATAAGTAAATGTATTTTGAAACTTTTGTAGTATCTTTTTAATTTTAACTTATATTTTGATATTTAAAAATTATAATTTCAAATAAAAAATAGAATAATGGGTTAGAAAGAAAGGGTTAAAGAGGGATATCTGAAGCATAAATTTAGCATTGTTGTTGGCAATATAGTATGAAACTTAATTTTTTTTCCTTATGGATTGTAAAGCACACCTGCCTATGTTTGCATTCCAACTCTTGTATTTAAGACCTGTGTATCTTAAATCTCTTTATGACTCAGTTTCCATATCAGATAATTATGTTATTTTATAGTAGCATTTTCTGCAGTTCCCTAAAGAATAAAGTAGATGAGAACAGTAGCAACATACATCTAGTGAATTATTTAGGAAATAGTGGCAATTTAGATAAAAGAATTGGTTGTAATTTCATGTTTATTTAAAATTTGTGTTTCATTGTGGGGATATAAACAAAACCAAGTTGAAAATTATGACCTTTTCAAATACCATCTTGAAATGAAACATTTTAATATGTTCAAAAGACAATTGAAATAATTGAGAGATATTACTGATTTAGTCATTTGTTATTCTTTTATTACATTTATATTATGATGTCTAAGCTTTTAATTTGCTTTAATAAAAGTCAATTTCATTTGTCTGTATCCACAGTAAAAATATTTTTCCACAAAATGTGCAAGGATTCTAGCAACATGTTATTGACTAGAAATTTTTTTTTAAAAAGGAGCATGTGCAAAGCTGAAAGCAAACAAGGGAAGAGAAAATAAGATATCAAGACCACCATGGCACCTCCAAAAACCAAGATGTATTGTGTGATTCATTAAGGACAGTTAACTTTAAATATTCACCATTGATGTCCTGTCACTTGACTTGGAAAATGCTAAATTTATAGATTTTGTCAAACATGAAATCTTGTTCCATTGCAATAACATTTGTTATATTGTACCCCATTGTATCATTGCAACCCCACTTTTTGTTTTCTACATGATTTAAGAGACTAATGCATTGAAAAGGATTATTAAGATATGTTTAGCAACACACGTCTACAGATGTAATTTTGTGATATCGGCAACTGAAAGGGATGGGGACAGAGCTGTAAAAGAGCAGTTTTTGAAAAAAAAGCAGTTTTTGTATGTTATTGAAATCAAGCTGCTATAAATTCAAATTAGAGTATTATAACATTAGGATGTTAAACATAATCCACATAGTAACCACAAGAAAAAAAGCAGCTAGAGAATATACACAAAAGGAAGTGAGAAAGGAATTTAAATATTTCACTAAAAATAACTAAACACAAAAGAAAATAGTAATGTAGAAGCTGAGAGACAAAAATAGTATAAGATTTATAGAAAACAAACAGCAAAATTATGCAATTTAGTTCCTCCTTATCAGTAATTGCTTTAAATGTAAATGGATTAAACTCTAATCAAAAGATCCTGATTGGCAAAATGGATGAAAATATGTGACCCAACTATATGCAATCTACAAGAGACTCATTTTATTTATTTTATCTTTGTTATTTATTTTTTTTTTGCGAGACTCCTTTTAGTTCCAGACATAGAAAGAGATTGAAAGTGAAAGTATCGATAAATATATTCCATGCAAATAGTAAGCAAAAGAGCAATGGTGGCTACTCTAATAGCAAAAAAAATAGATTTAAGGCCCCCCCACCAAGAAAAAAAAAGAGAAAGTTACAAGAGACAAAGAAGGGCATTTTATATTATTAAAAGATTCAATACAGCAAGGATACATAACATGTACCTTATAATAGACCATAAAAATATATGAAGGAAAAATTAACATAATTGAAGGGAAAAAGAGATCTAAAATAATAGCTGGAGACTTTAATACACTGCCCTTAATAATGGATAGGAAAACCGCATAGAAAATAAGTAAGGACATAGACTATTTATTTATTTCTTTAAAAGATTTATTTATTATAGAGAGGGGGAGGGGCAGAGGAGAGAGTCCCAAGCAGACTCTATATTAAGCATGGAGAGCAATGAGGGGCTCAATCACCTGACCTGAGATAATGACCTGAGCCGAAACCAAGAGTCAGAGGCCTATCCGACTGAGCCACCCAGGTGCCCCAGAAAATAGACTATTTAAACAACACAGTATATCAGCTACATCTAACCAACAATAGCACATACATCCTTATGAAGTACATATGGGACATTTTCCAGGATATATAATATATTAGGCCACAAATTAACTCTTAATAGGCTTAAAAGATACAAAGTGTCTTTTTGGGCCACAATGATATGAAGTTAAAAAATAATAACAAAAATAAAATGGGAAATTTCACATTTTGGAAATTAGTACCTTCTTAAAACAACCAATGGATCAAAGAAGAAATCAAAAGTGAAATGGCAAAATATGTAGAAATTAATGAAGATGAAAATACAGTATACCAAAATTTGTGGGATGCAGCAAGAGCAGTACTAAGGGGGAAATTTTAGCTATAAATGCTTAGATTAAAAAAAAACAAGATCTCAAATCAAAAACCTAACTTTACAACTTAAGGAACTAGAAAAAGAAGAAACTAGACCCTAAGCTAGCTGAAAGGAGAAAATTATAAAGATTAGAGTAGAATTAAATGAAGCAAATAATACAACAATAGAGAAAAATCAGTAAAACCAAAAACTGGTTCTTTGAAGAGTTCAACAGAATTGACTAACTTTTAGCTATATGGACTAAGACAGAAAGGATGACTCAAATTACTAAAATCGGAAATGAAAATGGGGATGTTATTATTGAATCTACAGAGATAAAGAGGATCATAAGATAGTACTTTTAACTATTGTACACCAAAATATTGGGCAAGCTAATGAAATGGACAAATTCCCAGAAACACAAAACTTTCCAAGACTAAATGATAAAGAAGTAAAAAATATTAATAGAGAGGGAACACTTCCTAATTCATTCTATGAGGCTAGCATTACCCTGACACCAAAGCCAAAGACACTCCAAGAAAAACAAAACAAAACAAAACAAAAACAATTATAGACCAATAGCCTTTATAAGAACATCGATTCCAAAATCCTCAACAACATTCTAGCAAACAAAAATCATCAGCATATTAAAAAAATTATATACCATGAGCAAGCAACTTTGTTCCTGGAATGCAAGAATGCTTAAACATACAAAAATTGATCAATGGAATCTACCACTTTAACAGAAAAAAAACCCACAAGAAACAGGAAAACAGAGGGGGAAAAAAAGCCCACATGATCATTGCAACTGATGCAGAAAAGCATTTGACAAAATTCAACACCCTTTTATGGCAAAAACACTAAAAACCTAAGAATAGAAGGTGACTCCCTCAATATAATTGAAACCATATATTAAAAACCCACAGTAAATGTCATACTCAGTGATGAAATACCCAAACCTTTTCCTGTGAGATCAGGAACAAGAAAAAGATGCTCGCTTTCACCACTTTTATTTAACATAGTACTGGGACTTCTAGCCAGAGCAATTAAGCAGGAAAAAGAAATAAAAGGCATCTAAATTGAAAAAGAAGAAGTAAAATTATCTCTGTTCACAGATGATATGATCTTATATATAGAAAACCCTAAAGATCCTACTCCCAAATGTAGGGGAATTCAAATTCATAAGAAATGAATTCAGCAAAGTGGCAAGAAAAAAAGTCGACCCACAAAAATTAGTTGTAGTTCTGTTCAGTAACAATGAACCATCTGAAAACAAAATTACAAAATCAGTTCCATTTACAATTGCAGCAAAAAGTACTGATAGTTAGGAATTAACTGAGATGAAAGTCTTGTACAATAAAAACTATAAAGCAATTGCTGAAAGAAATTTAAAAAGACAAAAATAAATAGAAACTCATTGCCTATCAACAGGAAAATGAAAAAATCAATTTTGCAGTGTTCAAAAAATGGAAAATTATACAGTGATGAAATAGAATAAATTACAGCTACACATGCAAATACAGATAACTCACAATCATGTTGAGTGAAAGAATTGGGACAAATTGCTTCTGTTCCATTTCATTTAATATAAATATTTAATTTATGTAATTATGGAGAAAAAAACGAAAGAGTGACGTGCAGTTAGAACGAAAGAGTGACATGCAGTTAGAACCATAATAACTTTTGGGAGAAGAGAGAAGCTTGCAATTTGAAATGTGCAAATATTAGGCTTCTAAGGTGTTGACAAAGTTTCTTTTTGTCTTGCTTGGTTGCTGGTTACATGGGTGTCTACTTTAAAAGACAACATCAAATTCTAAGTTGTTTTTGTCTTTATAGAATTTTTAAATATGTTTTATTTTTCACACTTAACTGAATTAAATAAGGAAATGTTATAAAAATTAGGAGAGATGAACTTTGAGATATAAAGAACAGATCAAAAATTAAATGTATAATATGAGCTTCAGAAATAGATAATAACAAAAGGAGGGAAATATTAAAGGTCATTCATGCATACTGAAGAAAGTTACAAGACTTTCAGTCAAATTGTAAATCACAAAACTGTAAGTCAAGTCTTAACTCTTGCTCTGGCACAGGGGCCTCTTAAAAAGAAAACAGACGTCAGGCCAAGAAAGTGCAGTCACTACTGGATACTAAAGTGGCTGGAAAATGAGGAAGTACTGACCATAAATTACAAACATTTTTCTTGGTTATTTACAGGAATATAAGATTGAGAAATGCTTGGCCACTGGGGGACAGTTATGGACAAGGAGAGATCTGAGATTAAATGACAGTACCAGTCAAGTAACTTTTAAGTTCTCCTTACAGTTTCTCTCTTCTTTTACTCCATCTTTGCAGAGATCAAAACCTTGGGATAGGTATGATGGATAAATATTAAACAATACTGTCTCATTGTGAAAATCTGAGTTTTACATTTGAATATTTTATATTGTAAGAGAATGAGCTTCTTGGTGGTCAGGGACATTTTTGGATTGTTTTGTGAGCAATCTGGAATTTAAAGTTGTACTCAGAGTATTAATACCAGACATCTGGAACATCGTAGATTTTTTAGAATATAATTTTGCTGAAATAATTACATCGGTGCTATGGTTATGAAGAAGATGACAATGTGACAATCCAAAGTATGATGCTCTGGAATAAGAATTAATTTGAGATGAAGAAATCTGAGAATCAACAAATAATCTCCTTATCTGATGAAAAAGAGATCTTCCAAAAAATAAAAAATAAAAACCAAACCCCAATAATTTAATTATCATAAATCTCCTCCCTGGGAATAACATCAACCCAGGATAATTGACTCTTTCCACAGGAGAGGAGATTAAAAAAAAAAAAAAGCACACCATACCAAGACAAACATTGTCACAAACTATACCTCCTGTATGTTCTCCTAAGAGCCCACTTATCTTTCCTAGAAATTATTTATTCTCCCATATGTAGCCTCCCTCCCAGTCTGTTTCCTCTATTAAAAATTAATAAATATGTATGCCTTTTCTCTTATTAATTGGTGTGTTGTTTGTTTAATTCACAGGCCCCACAGCTACTATACCTAAGAGGATCACAGAGAAGTTTTCCTTCTTCTACAGTTAAGAACTCTTAAAACTGGTTAAAAAATAATGAATAAGCTGTTTATACCCATAAGTGATAAGCCATTTGTATGAAAAATTTTTCAAAGTTTGCACATTTGTTTGTATTTGTACTTTCTTTTATGAAAAACTGCACAAATAATTACAGAGGGCATATTTTGCATTACTTTTGCTTTATGGAGTAATGGTTTCCAAATGTAATCTAATTATTTCATCTTAATGACTTCAAATTTGTGTACACTTTTCACAAACTAGGAATTGTAATTATACTAGTATTTGTGGAAATTTAATTTTATCAAACTTATGCTTAATCAGTTCTTTAATTATGATTGGGTTAACCATATGCTAGACTCTATAAATGATGCACTAACTTCATGACAAGTAATATTTCTTGTTTAGAGGCATATGAGAATAAAACACATAAAAATAAAACTTTATCCTACTTGAGGTTTTCAAATCTGAATTAGCTTGTGTCTATTCTAAGTTCCAAAATGCTCCTTACCTATAGTACTTTTTTCTTCACTCTGTGCACAATCATTCTTTGAAAAAATTATATTCAAGATACAATCCAGCAATTGCACTGCTAGGTATTTACCCAAATGGTACAAAAATACTAATTCAAAGGATACATGCACACTGATGTTTATAGGAGCATTATTAACAATGGCCAAATTATGGGAAGAGCCCAAATGTTGAACTGATGAGTGGATAAAGAAGATGTGGCACATATACATACACAAATTAGCAAAGCTTCTGATATAATGTTGGCCATCATGATCATTGCCGAAAATATACACATTGGGAATAATAAATATGGTTCTTATCTATTTATTTATTCACATGTCCTCATATATTTGCATAATTATTACTGCAGGTCAATAATTCCTTATTTGAAAAACATTTTAAATCTAGTTAAGTTTAGGTGACATCTCCAGCAGGGTCTGGAAGAATATTCAATGTCAATTACATTAGAATTTTTGCATTGAACCTATGACTATACTAAATGTGCCAAACAAATCTCAACAACAAATCACCTCATTTCATTTTAGGTCATGTTTTGTACAAAATGCATTTGCCAAAAATTTTTTTTAAAACTTTAACATTTGGGGACTTTAAAAATTTCAGAATTATGAGTAATTATGATTTTCAGAATGATGGTAGCTATATAATTTATTTCAAAACGCACACTTTTAATGTAAAAATGAGCACAATTAATGCTTATGTTAGGACCACAATTGGTTACTGAGACTGCCCCAGGAAAACCAGGATGGATAGTCATAGAGACTAAGGATCTTTACTACCAAAGAATTGTTTTGGGCATTTTGGAAATAATAATGGTAAATTATATTTTTTTGCTTGTTTAAATTATTTACATTCCTGCATATTTATTTATACTACAGCCTGATTCCCTTAAGAAGATAAATGAATGACAAGGTGCTCTACTTTTTAAAAGATGGAATCTGAAAGCAATCTGAGTTTGAATTATTGTTTTTGCCTATTGCTACTTATGTGCCATTGGCAAGTTACTATGAGCATTGGTTTCCTCATCTGTAAAATGGTTATAATAGTAAACCTGTAAATAATAAATCTCTAACAGGTTATAATACTATCAGACTCATAGGTTTGTTCTGAAGACCTAATGATAAATATATTGAGACCTTACTGAACTACCTCCCCTGGTAGTAGTAGTATCCTATTTTCTTATATCCTAAGGAAACAAGATAAAATAATTATTTTAAGGTAAAATATAATTTAAAGTGCATATGTATACAAATAACTCTAATGAATATTGTGATTTTCTTTAGTTAAACTTCTCTTTCCAGGCATATGGCTATCATATTTCAGTGCAAATTTTGTAGGTATCCTTATAAGTTTTATGGGGCAATTTGATTTTTTGGCCAGTGGAAGGTGAGCAGAAGAGCATTTGACACTTTTGAGCAAAAGGCTTTAAAAGCTAGTACATGGTTTGCCAACTTGCTGTCCCTTGGCATGATGACTAATGATGCTCCAGATCTAGAGGTTCTGTCAGAATGAGTCCCATGAGAGAACATAGCGAGAGTAATAAATAAACATTTATTGTTTTAAGTCAATAAGATTTCGAGGTTGTTTTCTTCTGGCCCATAACCCAGCATGACATGATTGAATATATGTATGTGTTGAGGGTTTAATTTTGTCCCCGTCAAAAAGGTATGTTGAAATCTTAACCTCCAGAACCTATGAATGTGACCTTACTTGAAAATATGTTTATGCAGATATTATCAAGTGAAAATAAGGTCATATATTGGATTAGGCTGATCCTTAATTCAGTGATTGATGTTAAAAGAAGAGGAAAATTTGGATACAGAGACATACAAAGAGAACAGATGTGATGAAGGAGGTAGAGAATGGAGGGAAGCAACTGCAAGCTGAAGACTGCTACGGATTGCTGGCAGCCGAGAGAAGCTGGGAGAGGGGCAGAGAACACTGTCCTCCAGAAGGAGCTGACTTGGTCAACACTTGAGATTTCAGACTTCTAGTCCACAGAACTGTGAGAAAATAAAGTTCTGATGTTTTTGAAGCCACCCAGTTTGTGTTATGTTGTTAAAGCAGACTTCTCTTTCTCTTTCTTTTCTTTTCTCCTTTCTTTCTTTCTTTCTTTCTTTCTTTCTTTCTTTCTTTCTTTCTTTCTTTCTTTCTTTCTTTTCTCTCTCTTTCTCTCTTTCATCTATCTATCTATCTATCATCTATCTCTATTCATTAGTAGTTCTCAATTTTCAGTGTGCACAAGATCCCTTGTGCTAGCCCAGATATTCTGATTCATTGGTCTTGAGTGGGGATCAAGGATTTGCAGTTTAATTAAATTCCAAAGGTGGAATTTAAGATTTTATTTATTTATTTGAGAGAGAGAGAGCATATGAGAGGAGGGAGGGTCAGAGGGAGAAGCAGACTTCCTGCTGAGCAGGGAGCCCGATGCGGAACTCGATCTCGGGACTCCAGGATCATGACCTGAGCCGAAGGCAGTCGCTTAACCAACTGAGCCACCCAGGCGCCCCCAAAGGTGGTTTTGATATTGGTAGTTCCCAGGACCGAGTATAGGGAAAATCAGACAATTAATAACATGATTCAGTGTAGACGAACTTGATTTTATTGGCACTATATGGGTAAATAAAGAATCCTTTAGCAAAGGGATGTCATGAGTAAAGGTACTATAGGAATAATGTTTGAGATATTCCCAGAAAGAAAAGAGTCTAAATTTGGTTGATGCCCAAGGTTGTGTTGTCAGTTCTGCAAAGATAGGTTAGGAGTAGACTATGAAATTCATTAAGTATTTAGTTCTATATTCCAATCTTAATCCAGAAAGATCTGGAAAGACATTCATTTTATTTTATGTTTTTGGGGAACTAGAGGTGGCAACTCATTAATTGCCTGAGGAATGCAAGAAAAATCTTTACTGAGCTGGGGTGTCTCCTCCATATACACTGTCCTGAAAAACACTGTTTAGCATTTCGCATTGTAAGTAAGACTGATGATCTAATTGCAAAGCATTTTCCTGGAAATAGAACTGAGACACTAGATTTCAAAATTAGATCTCTTTCTATAAAACTAAGGGCCTTGATTACTAGGTGATTTTGCAGAGTTTAAGGATAGATGATTTGATAGAGTCGAAGAGAGGAGTAAGACCAACATAATAGCATGCAAGAAAGGAAAATAATACTCATTGTATTTTGAATGTCAGCCATTTGCCAGCTACTGAATTAGGAATTTAATTATAGAATCTTTATTTAATGCTCACAATAATATTCCAAGGTAAAATCATCTAATTCAGAGATAAATTCATTAATGTTTAGAAATTAAATACCTCGTCTAAGATAGTAGAGCAGAGATTTAAATCTATGTTTCAATTCCTCTAAGCTTGGGTTCTATGTAATACTTTCATAGGGATATTTTAAATTCATTCCACAACCATTAACTTTTGGCTTTTTATTAACCCCTTTTAAAATAGTTTAATTCAGTGGGGATATTTCAATATATTAAAATATCAGATTATTGATTAATATTATTTTAGTAAAGGTTAAAATTTCTATATTTATGCTCTAGGGTACAAAAACTTGCCACACAATCTATCAAAAAAGGCTTGCCAGGGGCAAGGATTTCTTTAAATCCCTGTGCTGTGATTTTGTTTTTTTAACTTGGCTTCATTGTCCCTTTGCTCTTTAAATTTAATACCCCAACAGTGCTTTGAGGTAGTTTTTACAACTGTGCACAATTCTTCCTCAGCAGTGGAGTGGTATATTCAGTGTATAGGTAGGACCCTGTAAAAACTGCCTCAGAAGATAGGTTTTGTAGGGTTCATTTTCACTAAGATGGGTCTAACTTGCTGCTTGAAATTGACAATTCTGTGCCTAATTGAGCATGCAGTTACACTTCAGCGTGCACTAGCATTTTCATGGAGTAGCTTAGACAGCATAAAGCTCCAGGGCATTGAGCACGATAGGAGCAATGTAAGGAAATTTGGCAAAACCTTGTAAGTCTGCATTGAATTTCCACTTCAGTTACTACTCTCATTCTGCATTTTCTGCCTTTTTTTATATCTGCATGTAATCAATCCAAAAGCAACAAAGTCTAATATAATGAAATGATGCCTTCTATTTGTAGAATAAGTATTATATAATATTTACATCATTCCATATATTTTCTCATTGTACTTGTAAAATAGACTCAGAAGTTCACATATAAAATTTGGTGAATTTTTCAGGCTCCTGAATTTTAGATAACAGTAACAGAATTATTTCAAGTGAGACTTTCAATTTTACTCCAGGACTGACAATATAAATTTATATGTCATTTTACTTTTAAGCTCATTTGTTTAACGTTAGTTGCAAAACCAGAAAACATTTGATTATTCTCTGAAAATACTGTAATGAAATGTTTTAATTCACTAGAAAAAAAGTTATAATAGCCAGAATAGTCTTCCCTACCTATTTAGCTATTTTTTTAAATGTAAGGAAATGGACTTCTCATTAAACTTGGAAAATTAATCACAAAAAATATACCCAATCTGTCATGAAATTTCATTAATATATGGAAATAAATAAAAATGATATAACTCTTCATCGACAGAAAGGGGGAGGGAATGAGAGTAGATAACAAAGGTCAATATATTTTCATAAATGGAAAGCAGATAGATAATTGATAACTGGTTGCTTATCAAGGTGAAACAAACTACAAATTCAGTGCCCACAGAGGACAATATCAAGAAGAAGGTTGATTCTCTCTTTAGAACCCCAGAAACGCTCAACAACAGTAACATTAAGAACCTTAAAAGGTAAGGATAAAGTGTGTTATGAAATTAATCATTGCATGAGAGTTTGTGAAAGAAGCAACTCAACACTAAATCTCCACCGCCTCTGCTGCAAATTCATTGAGCTCCACCTTCCATACCATCCATCCAACCTTTCAAGAGGTCAGAAAATTATTCCTTCATGATAATTGGTACAACTTAGAGCTCAGGGAAAGCAGGGGCAAAATAGAAGTCTAATTTTATTATTTGGCTACTAGTATGTTAACCCCTGGCTTATAATTTAAGACAGAAAAATTGGAGATTCTTCATGGGTAAATAAATTGCAGGAAGATAATCTCCCATCCCACACAACGCCCACCCCCTGGCAAAAAACAAAACAAACAAACAAAAAACCTGGAAAGGAATAACTGACAGTACAGAATCTTCAAGTGGAAGGGCTAGTCAAGGGTTGGTGAACTCTTATTGTAAAAGGCTAGATAGTAAATATTTTGGGTCTTGCAACCTAAAAGGCAAATTAGAGGCAATTATATCTATCTATATCTATCATATGTTACATATGATATGATATGATATATTATATATGATATACTTATCTATATATATCTCAAAGGAGACATAAACTAACAAGTTGGTAGAACAGAAAAACAAGTATGTGAGGATGATACCTGTGCAGATGAAACAGAAAGTGCCAGAAGTGCCTGACTGTTACCTCAGCCTCATTATAATTCAAAATCTCCCTTTGAGTATTTATCCCAAACCCTAATAAAAGGAGCTTGCTTCCCTCTGTTTGGAGGGTATGGTCACGGCTTTGGAAATTATTCCCCGTAGTCTCCTTACTTGTACACATAAAGATGACTTCATGAGGCAACTCCACCCGGTGTGGTCTCTTGTCTATGACTCACCAAAAAAAGGACCAACTTTAGTCTGGTAACAGAATCCGTCCTCTATAATTTTGTCACATTGAGCATGTTATATAAATGGAATCATACAGTATATAATCTTTCAACATTGGCTCTGTTCACTCAGAGTAATTCTTTTGAGATCCATCCAAACTCATTGCATATGTTAATAGTATACTCCTTTTTATTGCTAAGTAGTATCAAACAGTTTGCTTAACTGGTTGCCCCTTGAAGGGCATTTGGTTCATTTCCAGGTTTTGGCTATTACAAATAAATCTGTTATGAACATAGGTGTACAAGTTTTCATGTGACATACATGTGGTATTGCAGAGAAAATATCTTTCTGTTTTTGCATGGTTAAGGCTTTACAAACAGACTTTACTAGGACTTGGGTCAAAGAAGTCTTGGAAGTTACTGATAGATAAGAGATTTAACTCTCCCATGGTAAATGTTTGCATACAAAGCAGGATGAGCCATGGATATATTGGATAGGTTGTAAACTAGATGACTCTGGTTTTATTTTCACCCTAGGGACATTTATCTATAGTCCAAAGGGAAAGTACCCATGAGCTTTCCCCTTTTCATCCCAGGGAGAATTTGTCTACATTAGAAGAAATGGTTTCCTTTTTTCTCTCAGAAGTTGGAGAGAGGGAGACTATTGCTTTGCTACATAAATTCTCAGATTCATATTTTTGGGTTCCTAACCTACAGTGCAGTCATCATGATCTTTAGGGTGATATTTATCTTGTTCTCTTTGTATCAACCCAGAAGATGGAAGAATTGGGTAAAGTGGAAACAAACTAGTTATTGTGTTACTTAGTAATTAAAATGTCTTTGACCTAAAATACTTATGTCTACTTTTAGGATATTACAAATTAATATAGATATTAAAAGTTACAATGTTTTTACTTATCTGGAATAAAGGTCCAAGATTATGATTGCTGGTTGTATCATAGGTATATCAATACCATTTAAAACACCTCCCACTATTTTCCCAAGTAGATGTACTCTCTCACAGTCTCACCAGCACTCTGTAAGAGTTACAGTTTTTCTAACTTCTCACAGCATTTGGTATTACAACTTTTTGAAAAAACTTTGGCTGTTCTAATAAGTATATAATGATATCTCATTATGGTTTTAATTTGCCTTTCCCTAATGTCTACATATTGAATCTCTTTTCATGTGTTTACTTGATATCGGTACAGGTTTCCCTCACTATCTGAAAGTTCATATTATGCCACTTCACTTTTCCAAAAGACTGACATCAGGATTTATTTCTGCTAACTGATAAAAATCCAAAAAGGATTTTGCTTTTATGAAATAGTGATTGCTTCTTCACTTTACACCATTTTGACTTACAGAAGATTTCACAGGAATGTTCTACTTTGGGATAGCCTGAGAAACCTGTATATCCTCTTTGGTGAAATGTCTACTCATGTCTTTTGCTCATATTCTAATTGTTATGTTTGCTTTTTTACTGTTAAGTTTTGAGAGTTCTTTATATATTCTAGATCCAAGTCTTCTGACAAATAAGTGGTTTGCAAATAATTTCTCCCAGTCTGTAGCTTGCCTTTTATCCTTTTAACAGTCTCTCAGAATAAATGAAGGTTTTAAATTTTGATAAAATTTAATATATCAATTTACTTTATGTATTATATTTTTGGTCCTACATCTAAGGACTCTTCCCTAAATTCTGGGCCATGATGAATTTATTCTATCTCCATAACCAAAGTTTTATGTTATTTTGTTTTCTACTTAAATGATTCATTTTGAGCTAATTTTTATAGACCCCAGAAGTAAATATTCATCTATATGTTAAACTAATACTTGACAAGGGAGTCAGGAATAGTCAGTGTGGAAAGGATAGTTTCTTCAATAGGTGATACAGCAGAAACTGGATATTTATATGCAAAAGCATAAAATCATGTTTCTATCTTGTACCATTCACAAAAAATAACTCAAAATGGATTAAAGACTTAAATGTAAGAAATGAAATAAACTATAAAAATATTAGAATTAAAAATAGGGAAAAAGCTCCCTGATATTGCTACTGGCAAGAATTTTTTTGGATGTGATACTAAAAGTACAAGCAACAAAAGCAAAAAACAACAAGTGGGACTCTATCAAACTAAAAACTCTGTGAACAGCATAAGAAACAATTAACAAAAGGAAAAGGAAAACTCACAATCGGAGAAAATATTTGCAAATTATGTATTTGTTAAGGATTTATATCTAAAATAAGTGAGGAATTCATACAACTTAATAGCAAAAAAAATCTGATCAAAATGGATAAAGAGACTGAATAGACATTTTTATTCAAAAAGACATACAAATGGCTAACAGGTATATGAAAAAGCACTCAACATCACTAATATCAGGGAAATGTAAATCAAAACCACAACGAGATACCATCTCACACTGTTTAGAATGGCTATTACCAAAAAGACAAGAAATACCAAATGCTGATAAGCATGTGGATAAAAAGCAAACCTTGTGGAATGTTGGTGGAAATGTAAATTGGTGTACCCACTGTAGAAACAGCATGGATGTTCTTCCGGAAATTAAAACAGAACTACCATATGATTCAGCAATGCAACTTCTGTATATAAATCTGAAGGGAAGAGAAATAGAATATCAAAGAGATATCTGTGATCCCATGTTCATTGCAGCATTATCCACAATAGCCAAGATATGTGAATAACTTGTGTCCACTGACAGAAGAATAAATTAAGAAGGTGTGATCTATATCTATATCCCTATCTATCTCTGTCTATCTATCTATCTATCTATCTATCTATCTATCTATCTATCTATCTATGCAATGGAATATTATTCATCCATGAGAAAAGAGAATATCTTTCTATTTTTATCAGCATGTATTGACCTTGAGGGCATTATACAAAGTGAAATAAGTCAGACAGAGAGAGATAAATACAGTATGATCTCACTTATATGTGGACTCTAATAAGCTGAGAATGAAACAGGTTGACAGGAGCTAGGACATAGGGAAAATGGGGAGATGATGGTCAAAGGGTATAAACTTCAAGTTATAAGGAGAGTAAGTTCTAGGGATCTAATGTGCAGCATGGTGACTATAGTTAATAGTACTGTGTTGAAAGTTGCTATGAGAATAAATTTTAAATGTTCTCACCATAACAAAAACAATATGGTAATCATGTGAGGTGAAGGCTGTATTAATCTTATTGTGGTAAACACATGATATATACTTGTATTAGATCATCACATTACACACCTTATACTTACACAGTTTTACATGTCAAACATATCTAAATAAATCTGGAAAAAGTGTTAAAATACAAATATTTTATTATTATCAAAATAAAGATGTGGTCAGGAAAAGGATCTTCCTTCTGAGACATGAGCCATTCTATAAGTGCAACAATACTAGGTGATTGGTGAAGCTTGGATCCCTTGGAAAGCTTTAAGAATACAAAGGATGTATCTACTGGAAAAGGAAGGATTAGAAATGTGAAGTAATAATTTACAGATTAATTTCCTGCATAAAACAGAAGTGATGAGATAAGAGTCACTGCTAAAATATTAATTTCGGAAAAGAAATGAGATTCTTCTGTATTTTAGGTGAAGAAAGAAGATATGAAACAGATATTATAAAAAGAAGATTAAGGAAATTGAGAAATTATATTCAATGCCTATGACATACATGGCCCTCAAGGCATGTTACTGAATGATTTAAATAGTAAGTGCTATGCATTTTGAATTATTATTTAATAATTGCCAACATAACTACTTTTAGTAATTCTGTTTTTAGAAAAATACATTTGAAAATAGATGCCTATTCTTTTTGGTGTGCTGTAATCATTTAAGAATTAAAGTATTCATGGTCAGTTAGGCTTTGATGATGAAAGGCCCCACTGTTTGCCTCTTAGCAGCTATATAATTTTTACTTTGTAACTAAGAAAGAGAAACAGATTCCGTGAAGTTTGCCTAAGAATGCAAAACTGAAATGTTGCCTAAAGAAGATGAGACTTAATTTTTATTATGCCAATATATAGAGTTGATTAATAAAATGTATGATTTTTATCTGGATTTTCAGCTCTACAGTGTTATGTATCTTTCTAGGATTCATTTTGTTGTTTTTGTGTTTTGTTTTTTTAACATAATATTATGAGAAAGGGAAAGATAGAAAAACACAAATAGAGAAACACATATGGATAGAGAGAGAATGGAAGACGGAAAGAGAACCTATAGCTGTAGGAGAGGCTTTGAGAAACTTCCTTAAACATAATCTTGAACATAACTATTGTAGAAGGTGAGGATCAAATACTATACTATATGCTTATTGATCTTGATGAACATGGAGTGTAAGAAATTGAGGAGATATGGAAAGAAAATGAGAAGAAAAAATAATAATTGTCCAAGTTCTTGATAAACAGAACTTTTATTTAATCTCAAGTATTATATTTCTATTAAAGGAATTAAATCTTGAATGTACATCCACATTATATAAAATTTAAATCTATAAATAAATGTGTCTCGAGTTTGATAAATTATTCTTAATGACAATTGTGTAGAACATATGATTTCACCATACCACTTTAAATTTTTAAATATTTTATGTGTGAAATAAAAAATTATCCTTTTGAATTTGCTTCGGTAATGAGACCCATTATTTTTCCTATCAGAGCCTATAAATTGCATTGTAATTTTTTCCTTGTTATTATAAACTTCTCTAATCTTACCTTCCTTCTCTGCTTATAAAGTGTAAAATTGGATCCCCTAATATTAAAAATAAATTTTATTGACCTTAAATAGTGAATATTAATCACTTTTCTGCAGCTCCTGGCATCCAAAATTTAAGCTCCAGTGAAGTGACTTACCCTGTCATGGTATTATTAATTAGTCCATTCGCTCACTCATTATTCATTATGGCCCAAAGCAGTTTTGATCCTCAACTGTTCTCCCATAGCTGAATAGTTTGGCTAATTGGGGCATGAACTAAACTCCTTAAAGTGTTTTACATTTGTTTCTGAAGTAGGACAATGGGTTGGTTTTAATGTATTTTTTCCCAAAATATTCTCAAGTCAAAGAACAGACTACACCTGCCTGACGTGCTTTTGCTCCTGTTCTCTAAGTGCTATTTAGAACTTCTCTCTGACATTAGAAGAGATACTCTTTCCATTTGAGCATGTCTTGATGTGTCTAATTCTTTTTTTTTTTTCAAATAATGAGGGGTAGAATGGATAAAATTTAAGGTGTTTTGAACTTCCAATGTTTTATAAGTCCAGCAATCTCAACATACCTATTGCTTTGATACTACTATATAAACCAAACTATGGACCAAAAAAAAAAAAAAAAGAAGAGAAAATGAAATTTAGTGTCATTATAGAGGCCTCCAAGTCTTTCTATTTTACTCACAACAAAATCTTATAGTAAATTTATTAACGAACAGCAGAGTTGTTATATTTATATTTCTCTTAGGTTCCTTAAGCTTATTCATACTCTGAAAGAAGTGCTACTAAATAATTAATGTCCAAAATACAATCAGGAGGAGAGATAAAAAGTATCAAACCATCAGTTAATGGTTATATAACATTATGAACTGATTTTAATCTCTTCAATAGATTATTATTATTTTGTAGGAAAACATGATGGGGCTTGCAACTGGACTCAAATGAATGACAGTAATTTAGTGAATTGAATATTTTTTTTGTCTCATCTGAGAACTGAGAAAATAAAAGGAGGGTGTGAAAATGGACAATCTATGTTGTTAATTATCACAGATTCTGTGGGCTAAAAAGAAAATATTTTGTTGCAATACAGTTTGCAATTATATCCTTTTTATAGCTCCAAGAAATGATCAAATCCAAGATCAAAAACATGTTTCACAGTGGTGAAAATATGGAAATATGGTGTGTGGGGGAGCTTATGGAGTACAAAGATATGTTAAAGTATAATGTAAGTCTTGTTAGAGTCTGACCCTTTTAGAGTCAACCATATTCCCAATTACAGGCTTTTCCTTACAAAGAACCATTAATTTGTGTTTTATATGAAGAGGCAAAGGAAGGACTATTATATGAAACAGTCTCTGAAATATCTGCATTACATTTGGTTTGAAACATTCCTTCCTATTGTTTTCTAAGCTCTTAGCATATTTTTAGGTATAATTTATGAGGACTGCTTAATGATCTAGGCTTCACCAGAAATAATATTACTTGGTTTCCTCTCCACATCTGGCATCTACAGATTAGTAGACACATACTAATAAATTTACTGACATTACATTTAATCTAGTGTAGGGATTCTTAAACTTGGTTGCATTTTAGAATTACCTAAAGAGATTAAAAAAATAAAATACTGATTTCAGCTATCTTTTTTTTAGTATTTTATCTATTTATTTGACAGAGAGAGACACAGCAAGAGAGGGAACACAAGCAGGCAGAGGGAGAGGGAGAAGCAGATTTCCTGCTGAGCAGGGAGCCCGATGCAGGGCTCACTCCCAGGACCCTGACCTGAGCCAAAGGCAGACACTTAACGACTGAGCCACCCAAGCACCCCTGATTTCAGCTATCTAACCAGAAAAATTAAATCAAGGGGCACCTGCGTGGCTCAGTTGGTTGTGACTGCCTTTGGCTCCAGACATGATCTGAGGGTACTGAGATCAAGCCCCATGTCAGGCTCTCTTGCGCTCTCTGTCTGTCTCTCAAATAAATAAATAAAATCTTAAAAAAAAAAAAAAGAAAAGAAAAGAAAAATTAAATCAAGAGCTCCAGGAGTGGGGACTAGTGTTCCAAATATAGAACTTGGCTTCAGAACCATTAAAAAGTATAAAATATTTTAATGTAGATGAGATTATTTCACTAGTCTTTTCTAATGGATGAAGAGATGCAGTTAAATAAACTGTAATATGGCTTAATAATCCTAGAGTTACTATGATTTCAGACTTAAAATGTATATGTGTAAAATACATTTCCCCAATTCCAATGTAAGCCACCCTACCAAGGTAATATCTGTCATACATTTATTGAAATGTGTTTGAAAAAAATTGTTATTTTTTTGATTAGTGAATTAGGGATATGACACATAAAAGGACCACCCGCAGAAGTAGATAAACCTATAAAATGTATTTTTTTTTTATCAATCACTTCTTAAAAACCTATTGACTTGGTCTCTGTGGTTCTATTAGTTTGTTCTCTGTCTTTAGCCATTTTAAGAAGATTATATTAAAAAAACAAAAGTAAGTCACATTAAAAAAAATAAAGCTTGGAGCCTGATAGTGACTTCTGATTGATGTAAAAAAAATAATTGAATACAGTGGTTAAAAAATGTTATTGGGATTAGGTAAAGAAAAGACACAGTCCCTGACTTCTGGAAACTGATCTAATTCTCACATCTTGACCTCAATGTCATCACACATTTATTTGATGCTTACAGCTAAGCCTTACTATTCTCCTGTTGAAGATAAACAGTCTCACAAAGCATTTACTTCAAACAAGGGCACTATGTAGCCCAAAAAATACCAAACATCTTCTTTTCTCACTAAATGGGTAACTGCTATTTTTAACTCAGTTACAGTTTTATTCTTCCAGTTTGTCCTATTATACATAATTATTGAGATACACAATGATAAACTTTCTCCAGCTTTTTGACAACAAGCTAGAGTGAAACCCTGCTTCCTGAGGCTCTCCCCAAAATTACCCAACCAAAGCCCAAATCCTTAATGGATTCTTTGTAATACTTGTTTACTAAGACACCACCCCATGCTTCCCCATCTTGTACATTTTCCCTCATTGAAATGAATAGTAAATCGATCCTATTTAACTACAGGTATGTATCTGGTGGTCTTTGGATGAAGGATATTGACAAGTTCTCTATAAGTGAATGCCTACATGCTGGTTTCAGCAGATGACGTCACTTTATAAACACATTTTTATTTTTTTAAAGATTTATTTATTTGAGAGAGAGAGAGAGAGAGAGCACAAGAGGGAAGGAGAGAATCCCAAGCAGGCTCTGTGTTGAGTTTGGAGCACAAAGTGGGGCTCATCTCAAGACTCTGAGACCATGATCTGAGCTGAAATCAAGAGTCAGATGCATAACCAACTGAGCCACCCAAGAGCCCCTATAAACTTATTTTTAATCTTGTAAACTCAGAAGCTACAATTTTGCTCACTGAAATAAATAATTCACCTTTCATTGATTGCATTCTCAACCAACTGGCTGATGCTAGGATGAGACATGGTATTTCCAAGAGTACCTGAAACTCAAGATCCTTTGGCTGGCTGATTTTTTTTTTTTTTTTTCAGCAAGCAAGATTCTATGGGAAACCAAACTACCAAATTTTATCTGTAATGTGTTTTGATAAAGCATGGAATTATACCTACTGGAGATGGGCATGGGCAAATAATAAATTAAACATTTAATAGCATCAAAAAAATATAGTCTGAACAGGGATATTAAATCCTTTGAATGGAGGACACTCTTCTTTGGACATTGCTTCAAAGAGAACTGCCACTCTTAGGCTGACTATTCTCTACCTAGCTCTGTTTTCTTTTCTGATTGGTATAATCATTATTTAGATAGTAATATATTAAATCAGGTTAATTCAAATATCATTAGCTTAGAGCTATTCTACTTCTCTTAGATTTGCTTCTATCTTCCAAAAATCATTATGTATTGATACAGAGATTAAATCTCAGCAGGAAGATTATTTATTTGAAGACACCAAATTTTTGCCACCTCTCCCTTTTAGTTCCTACAGTTAAAAAGAATTTTGTGCCTATAATAATGTAGTACAGCTTGAGTCTTTGATGTTCCTTGATTATCCTGATATTTCAATAGATATTTATATAATTTTTCTCTTCAGTGTTGTTGTAAATGTAGAGCATGAAATCATCCATAATACCTGGTTTGCTTAAACATAACACAGAGGTTGCTGGGGCGGGGGAAGGTTTCGGAGAAGGGCATAGGCCTTTGGAATGCTGAGGTCTGCATGACCACTCTGCCATAGGAATGCCATGGGGAGTTGTCTTCTCCGAAGCTTTCTTAGCCCAAACAGCCACCATGTGATCTAAGAAATGTTTGCATTGTCCCTTAGGCTATGTTTAGAACTCTGGAGAACACGCAGATTAGCATATCCTATCTTTCAGGTAAACAAATCCTCCCAGTTCCAGTAAGACCCCTTGTCACACATCATGTGCTTGAGAACCAGTGATAAGGACTTGTGATTACCCTGAAGGACCACAAAAAGCAGGAGCAAAGCAGAGCAAAGGGTCTTCGTCTCTGAGCGTTGACCCCCCCCTTGCCTTCTCCTCTCTTTCCCGGCAAAGTTTGGAGTCATCTTTCATCTGTCGGTACAGGGATTGCGGGCCATTCCAGGCATAGTGTACATGTCTCAAGCATGTCAAACTCTAAGGTATACAATTCGTTCTTTTCAGATTGTTTAATCAGCAAATTTATTACTATATGTACTATATTTTTTTAAATGTATCTTTCAATGCATGCAACCTTAATGTCCACCACTCTTCTATCTTTCTCTGGTCACCTTTTATTTTCATGTCCATATGCAGGAAACCTCCGTCCTATGTAATTGCAAGGGTTTCCAATTATTTTGGTTGTCTCTGAGAATGTTGATATACCCTTGTTATCACATTTAATTTTTACTCCAAAATGTTTGAAGCTTCTTCCTAACTATCTATAGCTATTTTGTTATAGCTTACTCTCTGGGATGTAGTGTGAGGAGTAATGACTTACAAGTTACAAGGAGAGATGCAAATACATAGACTGTTTAGATACCGCTTGTTAAAATTTATAGTCACAACACTAAATACTTTAAATGCATTATTTCAGTTAATTCTTATAACTTTCTTATGCTGAACTGTATACAAACATTGTTAAGAACAGCATTTTACAAATTAACAAACTGTATATTAAGGTGAAATTACTTGCTTAGAATTACACACAATATATGATGGAATTTATTTGAATCTAGTACTTTAGACTTTGGAAATTATTTACTCTGTAGAATAAAGGTGCTAAGTAGCATTCTACTAGTTGTGGAGTTTAGATTTATTCTATGATTTTCTTTGAAATAATGATTAAGAGAAAGCAAAAGCTGTGTTCAAATTTTAATAAAATAGTATAATAGACAAATCCTGTTATTTTTATTCATAAATGTTAATTAATTCAATATTAACTGAGTACCAACCATGGGTCAGATACCAGTCTTAGCACTGGGGTTATAAGTGATAAATAAAAAAAAAGAGGCAAGGAAATAAAATAATTACATAAAGGGATTAATAATAAATAAAGACTAATTTAAGCAAAGTTGTTAATTTGGAATAAAGAGGAGGAAAGATATGGAAAAATTTAGACATAGACCTTGAAAAGAACTTGTTGAATGACCAGTTGTGGAGGTTATAGTAAAGATGTATAAGGGATGACTTTCATTTAGAATAGCAATTGGAAGGATGGTGGTGTCCCTTATTGATATGGGAAATTCTAAAAGAAAGACCAGGTTGAGGGGAGTGGCAAATAAAGAATTTTGAGGTGTTAAGTTTTAGGGGTAAGATCAAGTAAATATTTAGAAGTAGGAGACTGGAGATCAAAAGAGAGGTTCATGCTTGAGATATTATTGCATCAACATAAGATGGAATTTAAAGTCATGCAGCTTAATGAGGTCATCCTGGGAGTGAATCTTGATAGAGAAGTGAAAGAACTATGTAAGTGAACCGTTATGTGCTTTTCAAACATTTAGCAATTAATCATTGAATATAAAATTAAGAGCAGATCTCTCTCTCTGTCTCTGTCTGTCTCTTCATAGATAGATAGGTAGATAGATAGATAGATAGATAGATAGATAGATAGATAGATAGATACATTCTTTACATTATATGTATACATGTATACATTCTTTACATGGTTTTCTAACCACATTGTTTTTGTATCTAGGATTTTCATATGGCAATTTAATTTCATAATTATCCTCAGAGAACTTCCTTTAAGATTGGATAGAAGTCTAAGATTTTATTTTTTAACACTTAGGTGCATCCTAGCACTTAGTCACTCAAAAATGAATTGGGGAACTTGGGAGGAAGACATAAAGATGAGGGCAGGAGAATGCACACACATGCTCACATGATGTCAGAATTTGCAAATAAACTCTAGATTTGTCACCTTTTTGGAAAAGATAAAGACAAGTTCCTTTGTTGTAAAACGTAGGTCTAGAACAAATAAGATCTATATATTTAGAAGTCTTAGTTCCTCCCACTTTTATTGTCCTTAATATTCACGAATCAACATAATGATACTGGTGTTTTGTCTGCCTTTGATTCATTTGTTATCTAGGAATAATTGCTCTTGTTCTAAATCCACAAACTCATTTTTCTTCCATTTGAAACACAGAGATAGAATAGGCGTAACATATAGCTGAAAATGAATAAGGCTACCAGGTTAAAATCATAGATTTTTAAAAAAATACACCAATAAAAAATTACCCTGATTATACAAACGCAAAGGCAAACTTCTGTTGTCCTTGTCAACATATTTTGGAATATAAAGCATTCTTACGTATTATAAAGGTTAAGCCTTGTGCATTGACCTTGTATATAAAAATGTGTTATTTAAAAATAGTTCATTTATCTTTTGAAATCAAATGAACGTATCAGTGAATGCACTTTTATAACCTGGGAGTCACTATAAATTACTTATTTAAAAAGTTAAATATTTTTATATTTCTATGCCTCTTAAATACAGAAAAGTATATCTATTTCATAATTACATAATATTTTTCAGAACTGTCAGCATAAACTGAAAAGTTTGGTTTTCAAAGATATCATGGACCATTAACACTGGCTTACAGTTGCCAAATAGTCAAATACTAGTTATTTTTAGAAAAATGAATGTAAAAATATAAATTTTAAAGAAAGGTAATATTTTTAAACCAATGAACTCTTTTAAATATTCTGGAAGCCATTTGCTGGTGTACTTCACACTTCATCATAATTGGAAACCAGTAGATTACTGCAGAGAATAAATTGAACATAGAAAGAGCCATTAACACAGTGAAAAGTTGTTTACTACAATTTTATTTAGCACAGGTGTCTTTCTAATTATGAGATATTATGAACATTCACGCATTCAATATCTTTCAGTGTTGTCTTTGAATGAGTTAGGACACTCATTAAAGATTATTAAGATAACAAGATGGAAGTGTTCTCAGTGAATTAAGACTTTTCAATTGTGCTTATTTATGGGTTCATTATTTGATTACTTGGAGCACTTTTATGTCCAAGCAGCATGTTATCAGAACAACACTGTTAAACAGATGAAGAAATGAACTTCAATCATCACATATAAAAGAAAAACGGAGGGCGCCTGGGTGGCTCAGTTGGTTAAGCGACTGCCTTCGGCTCAGGTCATGATCCTGGAGTCCCGGGATCGAGTCCCGCATCGGGCTCCCTGCTCAGCAGGGAGTCTGCTTCTCCCTCTGACCTTTCCGCCTCTCATGTGTTCTCTCTCTCTCTCTCATTCTCGTTCTCTCAAATAATAAATAAAAAATCTTAAAAAAAAAAAGGCATGAACTCCTTATCTCATTGATTCTAAGCCAATTTAATGACTCTTAAATGGAGACGTATGTTTTAATTGCTATTGCCCAGACGGTAGATCAAGACCTACCATAGTTTTCATTGTATATATGCTCACATTCAAACTTGAAAATAAAGATAATCCCAGAGAGAATAGTAGAACATTATTTTAAGAAATGCTGCGTCATTAAAACTGTTGATGACATTGAAGTGTATGAAAAACAAATTGGACATTCGTTATTTGAATGAAAAGGTGATTTGAGAGAGTAGGGCTCTGAATATGAAGAAGATCTAGGATCCTTTATTTTGCACTCCTCTTTTTGCCTATATCCCAGGGAGGCATATAAAAACTAAAAAAGGTAAGTCTAAACTGAATGTTTGGATACGACACCAAAAGCTTAGGCAACAAAAGGAAACATAAACCTGTGTGGCTATGTCAAACTAAAAGCTTCTGAACAGCAAAGGAAACAGTCAACAAAATGGAAAGGTAACTTACGGAATGGGAAAAAAATACTTGCAAATCATATATCTGATAATGGGTTAATATCTAAAATATATAAGGAACTTATACAACTCGTTAGCAAAAAAACCAAACAATCTGATTGAGAAATGAACAGAGGATCTGAATAACTTTTTTGTTTTTTGTTTTTTTAAGAAGACATACAGTTGGCTAACAGGTACATGAAAAGGCACTCAACATTACTAATATCAGGGAAATGCAAATCAAAACCACAGTGAGATATCACCTCACACCTCTTAGAATGGCTATTATAAAAAAATAAATAAAAACAAAACAAATAAAAAATAAATTTTGGGGAGAATGTGGAGAAAAAGGATCTCTGTGCATAGCTGTGCGAATGTAAAGTGGTTCGGCCACTGTGGAAAGAGTATGGAGGTTCCTCAAAAAATTAAAAATAGAACTACCGTGTGATTCAGCAATAATACTTTTGGGTATATATTGAAAAGAAATGAAATCACTATCTCAAAGAGATACCTTCACTCCCACGTTCACTGCAGCATTATTCACAATAACCAAGATAAGGAAACAATATAAATGTCCATTTACAGATGAAGAACTAAAGATGGATACACACACACACACACACACATGCACGCACACACACAAACACACACACACAAACACACACAGAGAGCTAATTTAATAATTTACATAGTTAATAATTGACAACTTGGGGAAAATCAAGTGTCATTGCCTAGAAGTACCATACCCATTTTGTTTCACTGGTTTGACAATAAAAGTGTATTTTCATTTAGTTTATTTAAAATACAGAGTACTTACAAAATAATTTATAAACATTTCTATAACTATCTTTGCAGGTGAACTATCTCAGAAATGTGCCAGATGTAGACAACACATCTCTAGAGATATATTTTAGTTAAGCTGCTTAAAGTTTTTAAAAATTGTAAAAATGTTTGTGATCCACTGTGCTACTCATAGGGTGTGTGTAAAGATTAAATGATATACAATCATAATGATATAAGTATGAGGATCCAATTAGTAATGATTTTCAATTACCAATCAAAATGTCCTCCTGATTTTAAATTTTATATGAGCAGCTTAAGATAGTGTAAAATTCTAAACTGGTAAAAACATTTATTTCATTATGTACATTTAAACTATGAAAATTTCTAAAAGTCAAATATAAAATATATTTTCTTAAAGTGTTCTTTGTACTATGGAAAGACACACATAATGTTTGGTGATATGCATATATTTGATGAAAAATTAAAATGAAGTCACAGGGCACCTGGGTGCCTCAGTTGGTTAAGCGACTGCCTTCGGCTCAGGTCATGATCCTGGAGTCCCGGGATCGAGTCCCACATCGGGCTCCCTGCTCAGCAGGGAGTCGGCTTCTCCCTCTGACCCTCTTCCCTCTCGTGCTCTCTCTCATTCTCTCTCTCTCTCTCTCAAATAAATAAATAAAATCTTTAAAAAAAATGAAGTCACAGTATCATGTACTTTTATTCTCATCTTACAGATGTTTTAAAAGTAATCAAGTGTCTTCTGGTCTTGAGAACTATTTTTTTTTAAAGATTTTATTTTTGACAGAGAGATAAAGCACAAGTAGGCAGAGTGGCAGGCAGAGGCAGAGGGAGAAGCAGACTCCCCGCTGAGTGGGGAGCCCTATGCGGGACTTGATCCCAGGACCCTGGGATCATGACCTGAGCCGAAGGCAGACACTTAACTGACTGAGCCACCCAGGCACCCTTGAGAACTATTTTGGATGTGAAGCATTTTAATTGTCAGTCAATTCCCCATGGTTCATTTAAATTATCAATAACTGTAGGGTCAAAATCAATCTAGAGGGAATGAAGAAAATGAAATCTAAAAAAATTCTAATAATTCCAATTATATATAATAACACACACACACATATATATGGCTTATGAAAAAATGAATTTCACCTGCTGTAATGAGCATAATGTCTTATATTTCCAATGAATTATATGTACAAATTAAAACCATATTTATGATTTAACTTACAAATTCTACAAGTTTACAATTTACAAACACAATTTAACACTAGAGATTCATGAAGACAGTTTTCTTACAGTTTACATGAAAAAAAATCCTCATTTTAGTTTGCTTAATAACAGAATTATGGCACTTGAAAAATTACCTCTTTTAGTAAATTTTTTCACCTAGACTTATGAGCTGAATGCTCTATAGATTTAGAAATCTTTAAGGAATATTTAATAGTAATAATGCATTGATTAAGAATCATCATTTTAATGTCTACAAATAATGCAGGTACATAATAAACTAAAATGTTTATAAAGGTTAAAATCTTCTAAATAAATAATATCTTTTTTCTCCATTCTGTATAATGATTGCTATTTCTGTTTTTCTCTGATTTTTCTTTCTAAAGTAAAAATTTTAAAATATTAACAAATGGCAAACATCCATCTATCTTCCCAAGTCGCTGCCCTAGTTTGTATTCCCACCAACAGTTGCAAGAGGGTTCCTTTTTCTCTGCATCCTCACTAATACCTGTTGTTTCCCGTGTTGTTGATTTTAAGCCATTCTGACAAGTGTGTGGTGATATCTTGTAGATTTGATTTGTATTTCCTCAATGATCAGTGATGTTGAGCATCTTTTCATGTGTCTGTTGGCCATCTGTATGTCTTCTTTGGAAAAGTGTTTATTTATGTCTTCTATGCATTTTTTCAAGTTTTTATTTAAATTCTAGTTAATTAACATACAATGTAATATTAGTTTCAGGTGTAGCATTTAGTGATTCAACATTTACATACAGCACCCAGCACTCATCACAAGTCCCGTCCTTGATGAATAGATAAAGAAGAAGTGAGATATCTATATATCTATATATCTATATATCTATATCTATATCTATATATATATAATGGAATATTACTCAGCCATAAAAAAGAATGAAATCTTACCATTTGCAACAACATGGATGGAGCTAGAGAGCATTATGCTAAACACAGTAAGTTAGAGAAAGACAAATACCGTATGATTTCACTCATATGTAGAATTTAAGAAACAAAACAAATGAGCACAGGGACAAAAAAAGAGAGAGAGAGGTAATCCAATAAATAGGCTCTTAACTACAGAGAACAAACTGATGGTTACCAGAGGGGAGGTGGTTGGGGGTGAATGGGTGAAATAGGTGATGGGAATTAAGGAGTGCACTTGTTGTGATGAGACCAGGTATTGTATGGAAGTGTTGAATCACTATATTGTACACCTAAACTAATATTACACTGTATGTTAACTAACTGGAATTTAAATAAAAACTTAAAAAATATACTTACAAATAGCAACTTCAAAATAGACATACTTTCCTTTAGTCAGTGTATACAACTATCATTATTAGTTTAATCATATTTCAAGGTTTTAGATAAATATGTCACTTAGACTTTTAGTTTTGTGACATGCTCATTCAATTTAAAATTCTCTTTGAATAATTGCAAGTAGTAAAAAATAGTTAAAATATTATTTTAATTTACTTTTTCCCATTGGGCCAGGGGTTACTTGAAAATCTATCAAAGAATTTAGCTATAAATTTGAGTTTATAGGCCATCAAGTACACAGTCTGTTGATCAACACATCTTATTCATTATGAGTCTGTTGCTAATAAAGACACATAAAGTATATGCAACAAAAAAGCAAGATTATGATCTTCAAAGATTATTGGATTATGATCTTCAAAGATTGAATTTGAAGAAATTATAGTAACCTTTAGACTAACTGAAATATCCCTTTTTAACACCGAATTTCTCAGACACAGAAGAAAGAGTAAAAAAACTTATTTTGAAGTAAAAGCTCAAGCTATTTAAATGCATTAAAACAAAAGTACAATGTACATATATTTCACGAAGTGGATTTAATAGCTTTTTTCTCAATAAAAATTAAGTGATTCTGTCTTGAAAAAAAATGAACAACTTTCAAAAACTCTTTAAGGGCGGTGTCTAATTATGAATAAGCAGTATATTTTAGTAATTTCATATTGATTTGACCTAAATTACCACTTCTACACTAAAAAGACAGATGTATCTATTCTTTGTATTGCAGAAGTTAACAATATATTTATGGATTTAGTGTTTCCTTTGATTCTCTTCATGTTCTCTTTGTATGTAGCCAATAAGATCATTACTCCTCATCCTAAAGGTAGAATAAACTAGGAAGAGAATGTTTCAGAGAATTGTGTTACGTCAGCTATAGAAAAGTTTTAATATTTTGGGGTGGGAAGTAATGATTTCTAAAACTTAATACTATTTTTAACAGAAAATTTATCAATGTGTAATTTTTAATTATCTATGTTATTCTTTTCACAGTTTACATGGATATTCAGTATGTCCTAAGCTTGAATTTTATCCTGGAAAAATGATGTTGTAATGATTAAGAATTTAAAATTTACCAGGAACAAATGGAGCCTGGAGTTCCTTTTCTGAGCTTAATAGACTGTATAAAAGTTTGACATTACTCGTATGACCAAAAAAAGAAAAAAGAGGAAAACTACAGGTCAGAAATATATCACATCAATCCATAAATTCAGGATGTTCAAGAGTAAGCTAGAAATGAGTCCTGTAATTCAATCCAAAATGTCATGATATTTTCAAGTTGTGGAAGATGATCTCTGACAGGAAATATTTGACAAATTGTGACAAGATAAGCATGCACGGTGGTCACAGTGCCTCCTGAAGCTTGTACTGTTACTCCCAGTCTACTCCTGCCACTGGCAATACTACTTTGCCTTTTGGTAAGCAGATTCAATAGCTTCATACAAACTGAGTAACATTTATCTTTCAGAATTCCTTCCATCATGCCGTTCAGATTTCCCACCAGTTGTGAGCCTACATTGTGAACTTAGAACTTTGTCTCTTACTCAACACTGATAAAACAATTGCCTTGGAATGACTTCTAACGTATCATTTTCCAAAAACTATTTATTGTTCATAATGATTGAGAGGCACTTTGGGAGTTGCTTGGCAGAAGTGGCAAGAAAATACAGCTCAGATCTAAATAAGATTTTCGAAACAATCTTCTAGTAGCTGGCTATTGATATTTAGGTACCAATAACATGAGCGTTGACTTTCAAGTCATTTTATAGGTAACTTTTTTTTCCAATACTGTTTTCATTCATTTAAGAAATACTGAGTGCCTTCCATGCAACAGAAACTGAATTACATATATACAGTATAAAAAGATAGAGCTTATTTGTTAAATGTAATAATATAGAAATTACCACGATGGCATGAGAGAAAAAAGAAGGAATATATGTCCAATTTTGGAGAATGAGGTTAACAGGTTTGTTTGGAGGGAATTATGCCCAGTCTTAAAAGGTTGGTATGACTTAGATGGGCAGAGTTGATATTATAAGACAGAGTTGCCAAAAATTTTCAGAAATGTGGAGCCCAGGATTGTAAGCAATTGATTATGCAAAATGTATTTATGGGGAATATTGTATAACATGTTACAAAACAGGGACTGAATCATGAAATCAATGAGGATTCATGAAAGGGTGTCATAAAAAGATAAGATGGTAAGATTTGCACTTTAGATAGAATATCCTGACTACTTAATGGAAAAATATATAAGGACAATGAGGTGACGAAGTTGGAATTAAAGCACTTTTTGAGTACCTTTGAAATTGAACATAGAATTTTAGGCAACAACAATATGCTTTGGTTGATCTTAGGAAAAGAGGGCCACTAATACAGTTTGTAAAAATACGTTAGAAGATCCAAGAAAATTAGAATATCATCTGGACCTCAATTTAAAAATTCAATTTCATTAGAATATTTCCAAGCTCTAATTTTCAAATATTCTTTATTTCTAAAGGTAAATGAGGAAACTGAATGATTCACTTGGGGAAAATGTATTTCTCAAGAAAAATGAGGATAATGTGACTTAGAAACAAAGAGAAAGTACAATTTTAAGGGGGTACTGATAAACAGTGACAAATAATGAAGACCAGCATGGTATCTTGTCAAATGTCAAGATGATAAAGTTTCCTGATGATTATATAACAATAAAAAATATGAGATTTACAGCCGATTCAGTAGCAGTTAGTATCCCCAAACCTACCTAGTTAATAGATTGTGGTCATGAAATATTACCCACTCCAAAGAATGAATGAATAGTTCTCAAAAGATGGGAGTAGACGTACTCCTATTCTTCCTGCTGAGTATAACTAAAAATCCTGGCAATCATATATTAAACAAATAATAGGAGATGTCAAAATGTAGAAAGAAAAAATAGACAGGGTAGAGACCTTGGGACTCAAGGAACAACAAGCTTGACAGTTCTCTCTATTATTTTTTTTTCATCTATCTTGACTCTGACCTAAAAAACTGGCAACCCAGAAACACCGGTAGAAATAGATAAAACAGGCTCAAACAAAAGCCTATTATCTATAGCCAAAGGATCAAAACTGTGGCAGCTAAGCAAAATAAAAGATATTTAGACAGTAACTGTTTTACTACAGCCAAACAGTACAGAAAAAGCTGTGTTTTCACCCTCACCGCACCAGCAAGGCTGAGTAGGAAACCTAGACTTCTACCCTCAAGGGGCTGGAATGAGGAGCCCCAACACTGACTTCTACTAGGGGGTAGTAGGGAGGTAAAAATATTTATCCCCACTGGCACTAAAAAACCCACCACCTCAGTGTTAGTAGAGACAACATGGGAGACTGGACTTTCCCTCCCAGCCAGCAGTAATGAGGCACCTGTCTCCTCTGACTGGGGTGATGTGGAAAGAGACCCAGTAGAAATGCAAGGGTTTATCCCCTAATAGTAATGAAACCAGCCCACTACAGTGTCAGTGGAGACAGCGAAGGGATCCAGAGCACCACTTCCACCACTGCTGTCATGGCAGACCCCCTCCTGGGTCAACAAAAGCTGAAGGGGGAACCTGGCAGTCATGAAGTGATATCCAACTACTCTCAGCCATTGGGTTGTCAGAGAAATACAGCTAAAACTGAAAATTTTAGTAAGATCCGTAGTCTCAGAATATAATATTAAAATATTCACACCTCAGTTAAAAATCACTCATCATACCAAAAACCAGTAAGTTTGCCAAACTAAGTGGGGAAAGGTAGTCAATAGATGCTAACACCAAGAAGACAATGTTAGAATGTGACAAAGATTTTAGACCAGTAATGATAAAAATGCCTCAGTGAGCCACTGTGAAAATGTTTGAAACAAATTTCAAAAATAGAAAGACTCAGCAAAGAAATACAGATGTATTAAAAAATAACAAAATGGAAATTTTATACCTAAAATACAATAACCAAAATAAGAATCTCAGTGGGTTGAAGTTCCATTTCCCAGGATGTGAAAGGAATGAAGAACTCTACAGACCCACACCCAAGTGAAAAAATCAGAGCTGAAAAACAAAACAAACAAACAAAAACAATAGCAAACAACAAAAACAAAAATCCCAATGATTTAGAGCCTCTGGAAAATGTCCAAAAGGCATACAGAAAATTAATAAACATTTATTTTTTCAAGAAAGCTAATAAAACTCAGTAAGAGCAATAAGATTTTGTAGCATTTGAGACAAAAACCCCTCTTTCCCCCCATTTCCAACCAGCTCAGCTGAATGAAACCTCCACTCTGGTGAGCTGGCCAAAAAAGAGAGATTCCCTTTCCCCTCATTCCCATTCAAGACTTACCGTATTTCTCTAGGAGAGAAAAGTCGTTTTTCTTTTTTTTTTTGTTATGTTAATCACCATATATTATGCATTTCTTATTCCCTCCATCTCCAAGTTGAAAGGCTAAGTTTATAGTCTGTGAAGCTGGGAGATCAGGGACTCCCTTCCTGCACTGATCCTCTATCTATAGGACAGGGCTTCTATCCCAGACATGGCAAGCCCAAAATATGATGGCTCCAAACATTCTCTTCTCAGCATGCTCATAAGCCAGAGGTTCCAGCCAGGAGAAGAAAACTGACAACACCAGAGCACCCTCATCCCCCTCCCCCACCAATCTTTAACACCCAGAGTAGTTGTTTAGATTACTTTTCCAGGAGGAGACATAGTTCATAAGAAGAAAGAGTGTCTTAATAAAGTACAGATTAAGCCATAGGCCAACCAGTTCACCAAGAAGAACTAGGAAAAGAGATAGTTAAGAAGAAACTTCCAGGAGTCAGAACAAACTGCAAAGACTAGACTCATACACTAGCAGTGCTCAAATATAATTGGATCTGACAGATGAGCAATGTACATCCAGGCACTATGGAAACAATCTACTTGCAATTAGGGTAGCTTAATGGGCTGGGTATAACATCAAATGATGCAGACAGTGTAACAGAGATGAAGGAAAGAGAGGGTCAAAGAAGACCCTGCTAAAACCACTCTCATCCTAGGGTGACTGACATATTCAAGGCTATACCCTCTGAAGAATAACACTGAGGACTCCATACTTCACTAAATAGACAACTAAAATAACCCAACCAATTCATAAAACAAATGAAGAAGCAAGAACAACAAAAAGTACACCTTGAAGTGTAGGGAGGTAATCAGTACCTGGAGTTGCTGCAATCTATTACCAAATAAGCCCATTTGTTTACTCACTTTACCACACTTCAACTATGGTAACATAGATACCCAGGTACTTTTCCTCAGAAAAAATCATAGATAATCTCATCTATCAATATTCTTTTTAAAACTATTTAAAAATTGCATTTTGTTTATTACAAATTTCTGTTCTATGTTTACTGGATGCAAGATAGGTATTAAATACTGTAAAATGAGATCTGACTTCTGCCTTTGGACAGGACAACATAGGAAAACAACACAGAAAAGAAATAAAAAATACAATAGCAGCAGAGCTATGCACTGGGGGTGATATAAAGTAGGCAATGCATTCTTAATGACTTGTTTCTCTTGTTTTGAAAATAGATGGGGACTAACTAAAGGCATATGTTCTAGAAAGGCAAGGAAAGGAGGGTAGTAATTATTTTTTGTAGTTAAAGTTATTTCTGGAAATAGCATATTTTAAAAAGTCCTTATAATAAAAAACCAAAGTAAGTTCATGCTAAAGAAGTGTATATGGAATGAAAGGAACAAGTGAAGTTGTATGATCACAGATCAAAAAGGTAAAACAAAGTTCTGCAATCCTGGATTTGTAAAATAGTGTTTTTGTGTCCTGACAATTTTAACTATATAAATATGTAAATGCCTGACTCTTTCTTCAAGCCAATAAAAATTCAATTTCTGAGTATGAGTACAATGATCAATTTGTCCTATTATATTAGCATGGATCAGACAACATGGGAATATGCATCGATAAATATTTGTATAAGAGAAATGAAATCAGTATAATATAATTTTCACAATTTATAAATTTTTCCCAATGTGAAAACAAATATATCAACTTCAATTTTGCTTTGTTTCTTTACCCTAGGTTCTCTTTGGTAACAGAAAGCCATTATCCTACAACACAAACTAGACAACTGGCAATCTTTCTTAATTTTTCTCTGCCATGTCAGAAGTTCATAAATAAAATACTGTATTTCTTGAGGTAGGTAAATTCTTCACAAATAAACACAACCAGGAGCCAAAATATAACACATTTCTAAAGGAAATAAGCTACTTCTATATACCAGGAACTGATTTAATATTTTCTTAACCCATTTTGGAAAAAAATCTTTTGAAGAAGACAATAATGAAAAAATCTTTGTTGTGGGTTATTGTCATAATATCTTTTGTGTTAGCAGAGATTGCACTCACCTAAAACTGTTGGGCTGCCAAAAATTTTTCAGCTTTGCAAATGGGCAGAATTAATCTTGATGAGTTATATTAAGAAGGTAATATTACATTTTTTGGTAATTACTTGCCTTATGCTTATTCCTTTTGAAAGATCAAATATTTTGTGTCTCCAAATTTCAATCAATAAGTATATGTAGGATGATTATCTTAACAAGATTAAATAGATATACCTTATATAGGGTTTATATTTTAAAATAAGGGGCACTTGGGGGCTTAGTTGGTTAAGCATCAATTCTTGATTTTGGCTCAGTTCATTATTTCAGGGTCCTGAGATCAGCCCTGTAGCCTGCTCTGTACTCAGCATGGAATCTGTTTGAGATTCTCTCTCTCCCTCAGCCCCTCCCCCTACCACTTGCACACATTCTCAATACATACATACATACATACATACATAATAAAGTGTACTAATCCTTTCCTGAGAATAACCTAATTAAGAATACCCCAAATTTTTCTTTGATATTTAATCAGATTTAGAATTGCCAACAACTTAATATTTAGTTGCAGCAAGAGTTAAATCTCTAATGCTTATGTTCTATTATAAACCATTCCTCAAATTAAGGCTGTTATCCAATCAACTTCACTTCACTAAGAGGTTTTAAAATTTGTGTTTGTCTTTACCAAATAATAGCCCATGATTAAAACTTATATATTATTATTCAGATTTGAAACTGAGTGAACAAACATAAACATTGATAAATGAGTAGATTAAGTATTAAGTGAAGTGAAACCAATATTAGTGAAAATGTAAGTCTTGCATTAATCATAAATAATACAATTACTATCATTTTATCTATTGTTGTTGTTGGGTATATAAAAATATTCTACCATTCTTGTTTAAGTTGTACTTAAAACTGCAATGGGGACAAATCATGTGGGTATTATTCCAAAGGAATGTGACAACAGAGATGAGTTCCAAAGATTATAGGATAACACTGAGATTTCAACTACAATAATTTTATGTTATATTACATTACATATAAAAAGGCAGCAGAGAATAATGCTTAGCCTGGACCCTGGAGCCAGAATCCCTATATAAAGTCCTGTCTCTAACACATACTAGATATGTTACCATGGTCAAATTTCCTATCTCTCTATGCCTCAGGTTCCTCCTCTGTAAAATAGAGTTAATATAGGTAACTGTTTCATTGAACTCTTAAGAAATAAAATAAAATAATATTAGTAATTACTTAGAACATTGTTCACAAAATAATTTTAAGTTTTGTGCAAATGTTTGCTAGAAATATTCATACTGTATTAGTCAAAAGAACTCCAAAGAACCCCATCCCTTCAGCTTTCTCCCAGAAAGATTGGAACTTTGCCTGCCCTCTTAATTAGAGAGTACCTGGCCACAGGACCATTCAGGCTTGGTGTTTAAAATTAGATGCATTTCCTGCAGCTTTTTCAGAGTAAAATTTAGATCCATCAAATGAGAAGTACCAGCTCAGTTTCATAGTTATAAATTGGGTGATAATTTCTATTGCTTCTGACATAAAAGTTTAATCAATTTGGATTTATAAAGCATTTCATTTTTATTGACTCTCACTTTTTAAACAACCCTGAAAGAAGTTGTGATATTGTAATCATTCTTTTGCAATGTAGAAAATAGAAAACTAATAATCTCTAACCCATGACAACTGCAGAATAGAACAAAATAAATACTTCTTTGTAGTAGATGTGGATATTTTTCATAAATGTATACCATTTAGCAACCAGTTGCACATGAGACGGAGGTGACTTAAGAGTGTGTTTTGGTGCCGTACGTGTTCTACAATCAAAATGAAGGCAAATGATTCCATAACTAAACTATTACATAATGTATATATAAACATACACATATTTTATATATATGTATATACATATGCACATATAAACATGTATATAATATGCACATATGTTGTATACACACATACTTCACATTAAAACTATAGTTGATTATTCAATAAACTGGAATTTCATCAAATATCTTAAACTTGTTAGTAAATGAAATATTTAATAATTTGTATGTTTGTCATTTGTGATGACCAAAGTTGATCACTTATTTTCTATAACATTACTTAGGTGGGGTTGTTATATTTGTCCTACCTTCTTACTAAAATATTTCTTAATAACATTTGAGTAACAATCACTTTAATGAATTTATTAATAATCACAATTTCATGGCAGATGACTGCAATTGTTTATTCCCTTTAATCTTGGCAATACCTTCATATGTAATAGCAAAAAACAAATTTTTATTAGCAAAGTGATTTGACATCTATAATATATTATATTACTGGCAATATTTAGTCTTTTTAATATGATAGCCTGTATTCCACATTTTAGTCAGTAGTCTTAAAGTTAACACTCAAATTTTTCTTTTTTAAGATTTTATTTATTTATTTGACAGAGAGAGATACAATGAGAGAGGGAACACAAGCAGGAGGAGTGGAAGAGGGGGAAGCAGGCTTCCCACTGAGCAGGGAGCCCAATGCAGGGCTCGATCCCAGGACCCTGGGATCATGACCTGAGCTGAAGGCAGATGCTTAATGACTGAACCACCCAGGTGCCCCAACACTCAAGTTTTTATATATTTCCAGCACTTAGTTTGATTTAAGCAAATAACTTACTTGAAATTATCTGCATAAATAAATAGTTAAATACTTTAAAAATGATTAAAAATATTCTGGATTATTCACTCTATGACACTAATTACATACTATCTTCAATTGCTCCCAAATATTTCTATGTGTGAATCTTTTTTCTCTAACTATATACGATTCCCTGAAAGAAAGTAAGAAAGGTCATAGCTAATATTTTATATCATCAAAAATTAGAATAGTCTAGTGTGCTCTAACAAATAAATCATCTCTTTTTTGTTCTATATTAAATGGCTTTTAACTTAATTTCCTGAATTCAGTCTCACAAAGTTCTGTCTCTTGTTTTTGCATATTTAATGTAGTATAATTTTGATAATATGTAAAACTATTCATGTCATCTATCCATCAAAAATGTCTCTGTGGGTCTTATTTGTTTATAAGATAAAAAAAAATCACAGAATGATACAAGAATTTGATGACCCAAAACTTTGACACCTCTACTGTCTCCTAGAATTGTTTTTTCTGTGCAGAAGACTAATGTTCTCCTAACTCTTCAGTAAATTAGTAAATCACTCATTCACAGTAAGTATCCTCTACCATTATTTTTCTGATATCAAAGAAGAAGATGACAGTGTCTTTGTCAATATATAATCCAGTACCTCACTTTATATCACTCACCATATGGCACTGTATTAGTGTATGTGTTAATATATGCACATGTCTATCACATATTTATATATAGAGAGAGGATATAAAGATATCTATCTATCTATCATCTATCTCTATCCTATTATCTATCTATCATCTATCTATCTATCTGATGTATCTATGCATCTATCATCTATCTCTCATCTATTTATCAATCTATCATCTATACACATCATACACACACATATGACAGAAATCATGAAATGGTGAGTGCTTCATTCATATTTTTAGCGGTGGTCTGTAATTGTCTTAATGAATATTCATTTGTGTTAATAGGGAATATGCTAATTTCAATTTGTGATTGAATTTGTGATTCCTTATGCTTTACATTAATCACTTTATAAATATTCATTGAGTGTATACATGTCAGGAACTGAACTGGGTGCAGAGATTTAAATGAGTCAAAGGCATACCTCATCCTTGCTTTTGAGAAACTTGCAGACCAGTGGAATACTAGTGTTAATTAAAAATAAAAATAGTACTGCTAGTGTAAATTAAAAATAAAAAAGTACTACCAATAAATATATATATGTCACATATACATATAGATAGATAAAAAGATAAATTTTAATATAATTTAATGTCTACTGTCTCTAAGGAATGTATATTTTCCCCCATTCTCCACTCTTGATGCACTTACTCATTTTTTGTACTTTTACTTTCTATCAATCTATCTTTCTGGCCTTATTTAGAATATTAGCTCCATTTTTAACACTGTTAATAGGGTTTCCTTCCTCACTAATTATCCTACTATTTTTCACTACCACTAACTTTACATTCTTGGTAGATGCATGAAAGCCTAGTATCACTATTTTCCCATTTTAAAATGACTAGATAAACTTTAAAAACTGTATACCAGCAATTACAGATATATGCTTTCCTGAAGCATTTTATCATTGATTACAGAAATATTTTATTTATCACTGTCATTCTGAAACATTCTTTATGGTGACTAATCAATACATTCTTTCCTTTCCCCTGCTACGGAGTTACATACTCTGGATCCTAGTCTTACCAATGGCCATGCATACAAGTTTAATAAAAATATTGAGGACAACCAGGAAGTGAACCTTCACTTGCTTTCATACTCATCTCAAGAGCTGTCTCTAGCATCAGATCCTTTTCTACCTCAGTGAAGAGTTGCAGCTCTTACTCTAACGCTTAACATTTTATTTTTTTATTTATATATTTTTAAAGATTTTATTTATTTATTTGACAGAGAGAGACACAGCAAGAGAGGGAACACAAGCAGGGGGAGTGGGAGAGGGAAAAGCAGGCTTCCTGCGGAGCAGGGAGCCCGATGAGGGGCTCGATCCCAGGACTCTGGGATCATGACCTGAGCCGAAGGCAGGTGCTTAACCAACTGAGCCACCCAGGTGCCCCAACGCTCAACATTTTAAAAAATGATTTGTGCCCTTGTCTTTTTTTGCCTCCATTAATCTGTAATTATTAAACCAAATTAAAATCATCTCAAATCCTTCTTTTAAATAATTTAGTGAATTAAAATATGCTGACTTTTATTCAGAACTATTTTAAATTGAATCAGACTCTTTTTTATTAACTTAAGAGGAACATAGTTTTACTTATAGATTTCTACCAAAATCAGTGTGGATTCAGTGACAGAATATATGGGCAATAGAAAATAGAAAGGAACTCTGTAGAAAAAAAAATCTTCCTTTGTAACTAATTTAGAGTTTGCCTAACTGATATGGTTAAGGAGTTTTGGTTCCTCCAACATGCTCCTCATAGTGCTTGAAGCCAGGGATCTGTAGCCAGATATTGGTACAGAGATGGTTTCTGCCTCTGTTACTTCTGGAATATGTCCTGATCTCAAACATAAAGGACTGTAATTCCATAATTCTATTACACCATGTTTTTTCTAGATTCTTTGGCAAAAAACATAGTGGATTACCTGGTGATTTTGAGATTAAAGACAAAAACATAAGTGTTTAATTGACTTACACATGAAAGTTAAGTCAGGGTGTTTTTAAGAAACAACAAAACAGGGGCACCTGGGTGGCTCAGTCATTAAGCGTCTGCCTTCAGTTCAGGTCATGATCCCAGGGTCCTGGGAGAGAGCCCCACGTCGGGCTCCCTGCTCCACAGGAAGCCTGCTTCTCCCTCTCCCACTCCCCCTGCTTGTGTTCCCTCTCTCACTGTGTCTCTCTCTGTCAAATAAATAAATAAAATCTTAAAAAAAAAAGAAACAACAAAACAATTCTTTCCTTATATTATTAAGGAGTCCAGAGAAAGTGCTATCTAGATGATAAGCCCAACGTTGTTCAGTTACACAAACAATTTAAAATCTAAAATTTATTTGCAAAATGGCAATTCACCTAGGACACTCAGTCTTGTACATATTAATGTTTATTCTAATATAAGTATGGCTATTTGGGTATTAATGTATCATGTACATATATATATGAATATATATATATGCATCACAAGATATAAAATTGATTAATACAATTTTAAAACTACTTTATTTTATGAGCACATAACATTAACATATTGAGTAAAGTTAGAAAATTAAAATGCATACCCATAAAACTTGGGTTCCAAACTATTTCATACCTCTTGAACTGTCACCATAAAAAAGTTGTAGAGTCCTTATGTTTTGATGTCTAACATTTTTCATACTGTTTCCATGATGCTTAAATAAATATTATATTAAAGTGCTTAGAAGATGGCAACTATCAGCAATTTGGCATAGCAATATCCTACTAAATATTTTCAATGGTTTTTCATTATCTACAAGAAAAATTCCAAATATTTAAAAATAATTTAATAATTATTCAAGGTCTGACCTCAATTAACCTTTTCAAACTTCTTTCTGCAAATACACATCAAACTGAATTATACCTATTCTTTAAATATTCACAATATCTTTTTAGATTCCTGTATAGTAGTCCTCCTTTATACATGGGGGATATATTCCAAAAGCCCCCGTAGGTGCTTGAAACTACAGATAGTTCATACCTCTATAGGGGGTATAGTATATACTATGTTTTCTATATGAAGATACATATGATAAAGTTTAATTTATAAATTAGGCACACTACGAGATTAACAATAATAACTAATAACAAAATAGAGCAATTATATATACTGTAATAAAAGCTCTGTGAATGTCGTCTCTCAAAATATCTCACTGTACATAAACACCCTTCTTTTTGTGATTATGTGAGATGCCTACATAAAATGCCTACATGATATGGGGAGCTACTGTATTGATAAGCTTTTTGCCTCTTATCTTTGCAAATTCGAATAAAAAATCCCAGGCTACATGTCATTTTCTATAAAAGAGTGAGTCCAAATATTGTCTCCTCATTTAGAAACCATCTCTCTATTTAGCTCATTCCATTGTGTCTTTTGTACAGTCTATACAAAAGTCAACATCTTTGATAACTTTGTACGGTTTTGGGCTTTGAAATCTGTATTTTAGTTAAATTTTTAAACATGCCCCTTTTCAGTATATATGTATTTGCTAAAATGGGCCAATAAATATGTGTATGTTTGAATAGATTCATCACTTGGCATATAAATTATCATAAGTTATGAACGTCCATCACTAATTTTTTGTAACAATGTGTGCCTGGGAAGGAGATAACTCAAGTGACTTCTGTCTGTATTGGACTGGCATCAACCTGGCAGTGGGTAATTATTTTCCACTGTTCCTTAAAATTTTAGTAAAAGGGAACAGAAAAGCCAAAGAACAGAAAAGCCAAATAAAATTAAAAAGTTGCCCAAATAATTGATGACCTCTGGGAGGATTTATTTAAAAATAAACAAAGGTAATGGGTTAGGAAACTATTGGAGCCAAAATCGAGCATTAATCCTTGAAGAAAGGCAACCTTCCTCACAGAGAAGCTCCCATATAGGGCAGGGCAATTCTCCGGAAAAGGACACAGCTGTGTGCTTTCAGGGGCCAATACTTATGACAGCTGAGGGATGGATTTACTGAGCTGATAAAGGAAAGTGAACAATTCTTGGTCCTTTTCTGAATTCCTTTAAGAATTGACTATTGGGATTTTGATTGCAATTGCAGTGACTACACAACAATTTGAGTAAGTATTGAAATATTTATGTTACAGGATTACTTTATTCATGTATGTTGTATTTAACTATTCTTCTATAAACTTTTATATTTCCCCCATAAAGGTCTTGGACATCTTTTGTTAAATGTACTGATTTTTTTTCCCCTTGGAACTGCACTGATTTCACAGAATTGCATAATTGAAAGGACTTTCAAGACTCCATTGAGCATATTTTTGTATAGATTTAATAAAGGTAAAAGACATGGGACAGTAGCAGAAAGAAAACACAGGCACAGACTGGAGTCCCAGGAGATTTCCAGGTGAAGGTTCACACATTAAATTCTAAGTCCCACAAAATGTGCTTTGCCTATAGACTAGCAATCACCAAGAAGAATCTGGTTTTATAAGAATTTAGTGAAGACTTACAATGGGTCCTTTTACGCTTCACTGGTCATGCAGCCATGCCAGCCTGTGTAACCAATAAACACAGGTATAAGCTATCAAACTACAGGTCACTAAACTATGTAAGCAAGCTGGCCATGGGGACTAGGGAGTTTCAAAGTTTGAATAACATAAGAAATTACTATCTAGGTAATATTAGCTTAGCTTGGCCAGGAATCAGTACTAGACTTCCAAGTATTCCTGAATAAAATACCTGTCCCAGTTCATCTATAAATTAACCTTGTCTTAAAAAAGGCGATCTTCCTGAGTTTTGTTCCATTTCTAAATCACTCAATATTATTCTCTTTTCTAGATATTTTGCAATATTTATAATTAAAAAACATACTAATTACATAGTTTAATATGGTTTAGGTATGGCTTTAAGAAATATTTGAGTTTACCATATAATCCAGCACAAATTTATTCATAATCCTGCAAAGCCTGACAACTCTTTTGTCTTCTTCCACTACAAAAGTTGAACTTTATAAAGTGAATCAATAAATTAAATCAATGTAAGAAGTAACTGATTATTAACAAAATCTAGTTCCTCTATTTTCCATCAGAAGAATATGTTGTGAGGTTTTAAATGCAGTTTCCCAGGACATTTGATCAATCATTGATATCAGTATTATTGGAGGTTTTGTTAAAATCAATCAAATTAATCACGGCAATGATTCAAGCATTATACCCAATAGAGATATATTGTGAGTTAGACTATGGTCATTGCAAACTTGGTTATTTTTCTGTGTTGACCAATGTTGGTTTAACCACCAACCATACTGTTGAACAAAGTCTTCTGTTTGTATTCAGGAGGCCACAGTTGTCACATTTTACTTTATAAAAGGGTATCTGCAATATATAACTAAGATTAATATTATTCTTTTGTTCTCATCCTCTTGTGAGTTACTAATATATATTAGATTTTCATTTTTGCATTATTAATTTACTAACTCTCTTCCCATCTGCAATTACTTCTCCTTTCCATGTGTCAATAATTTTAATCCAGACCTTCCAAATAAGGGCAAGACTATCAGGTTCGGTCAGAAGATTTACCCATTGATCCAACAGCAGTATGAGACTGCCCAATGCTACCACTTCATCCATTGCCAGTCATGATTGAATGAATATAAGGCTATATTATAATCATTCACTGGTCATCATAGAGCGACAGAGGCAGACACTTCTAACTCAGTTTATACAACTGAGAAAAAGAAACAGCCCATCCTATCACTCCCTCAAGAATTCAAGATATTATTTAGAGATGTAGTCATGGTGTCATGGTATCAATTGATTTTTTTCTCTCTAAATCATAAATGCAATCCAAGTCCTGTCACCACAGGATCAGGCACAATACAAGAAAAAATTAGGGAATACAATTATGAAAGTTTCAGTGTCATTCCCCATATTTTTTGCTCTACTTTCCTTCCAGTATCTCAACAATTCATCCAAAGCTGGTCACCTTTTACTACCACATGTATTAGGTTTTACCACATGAATGAATGAATATTTGAACATACAAACCAAGATACCCCTTTAATTTTTTATCAGCACTCCCCTCCCTCAATTTAATATGTGGAGTTTGCCCATTCCAATATTCAATCAGTGCACTACAAGTATCACCACTTTGCAGTGGTAAGGTATATAAATCCATGGTAAATGATGCTTCTTAGCCCATTGGTGCAATATACCTGCATCATAAATGGGTTTCTTGATCATATGTTATAAAAGTAGAAGATTCAACATAAGATGCTTTCTGTTCTAGATTTCTGTTTGTGTTAATGATGTTTGTTTCGGTTGTTGGATATACATATACAAAACCAGAATGATTATCTATCTCAGTTAAGATCCACCCATAAACACATGGAAACATGGTTTATAGGCCCATGTAATCTACAAACAAGGTATGGAGTGGCCTAGACTATCCTGATAGACACCCATGGCTGCCTTTTTTCTCTAATTTTCTTGTTGACTATAGAAAAAAAAAATATTAGTTACAATTTAAGCTTCTGACAGAGATAATGGGGTATGTTTTTTGTTTGTTTTGTTTTGGTTCTTGTTTTTGTTTTTCCTGCTTGTTGTTGCATCGTGTAAATGTCTCCATGGTGACGGCTACTCATCCCATGTACCTAAGTGGCCACCACCAAAGAACAAATAGGGACATTTTCTAGTTGACCCCACTCATCTTCAGAATTTGGATGAATGTTTTTTGATGTGCGTGTGTATGTCCTAACTTTATTCACTCCTCCCCCCGAAGTTCACAAAGTTTTCCATAATATAGGGTCCCATAGTAGGATTTCCTTTATTTTCCAGTCATTTAAGATCCATCTTCCAGACAGTATTGCCAGTCCATTGTGTATGGTCCAAAACCTATAAAAATCCATAATCTATCATTCTTGTTATCTAGTTCCTATGGTGCCATGAAGATCCCTTGTGTGTGCCCATTGAGAAGATTTGGCTTTTCCTCCTTCAGCTAAAGTGTAGTTATCACCAAGCCACACTGTAGTTGCTTTCTAGGCGGAGTGCTGGCTACCTACCTTTAAGCAACCATCTGCAACCCTCGCTACTGATTCAGCATCCTCCAGTAACTGATTCTATCTTTAAGCAAGATATATTTTTATTTGTTATAAAAATATTATTTATAAATATCCAAGATCCTAAGAATTCCCCTTCCAGCCTACCTATCAGAATCTAGTATACTATGGACTTATATTTTTCTCTCATTTATTTCTGCCTGTTCTAATTCCTTCCCCTTAAAAATTCCTTCCCCTTAAAATCAGGGCTGTTCTTCTCTTTCAAGATGGATACTAATTTAGGAAAGAGAATGGAGGCAGGATGGGACATTAGCACTGAAGCCACTCTGTGGTCACTGGATGAGCTCCTACCTCAAATTTGGTTCAGATAACAATACTGAAGAGGCCATACATACACCTGGAAGAGATTAAAAGTTTTATTATTTACACAATGAGGCATTCTAGGAAGAGCAGGACATGCCTCCCAAATTGGTCTTAAAATAGTATGAAAGAGCAAGAAAATGAGACTGGCTTGGGTATTTTATTGTTTTTAGGTGTTAGTGCCAGGCTGAGAGTTCCCATGTACGGGCAGGGTCTTTGATGGCTTGAATTCTCTGTTGGCATCATAGGAGGGAGCACCCAGACTTTTTTTTTTTTAAAGATTTTATTTATTTATTTGAGAGAGAGAATGAGAGAGAGAGAGCACGCGAGAGGGAAGAGGGTCAGAAGGAGAAGCAGACTCCCCGCTGAGCAGGGAGCCCGGATGTGGGACTCGATCCCGAGACTCCAGGATCATGACCTGAGCCGAAGGCAGTCGCTTAACCAACTGAGCCACCCAGGCGCCCCAGACTTTTTTTTTTTTAAGATTTTATTTATTTATTTGACAGAGAGAGAGACACAGCAAGAGAGGGAACACAAGCAGGGGGAGGGGGGGAGGGAGAAGCAGGCTTCCCGCCGAGCAGGGAGCCCAATGCGGGGCTCGATCCCAGGACCCTGGGATCATGACCTGAGCTGAAGGCAGACGTTTAACGACTGAGCCACCCAGACACCCCAACACCCAGACTTTTTTATGGGCTTGCTCAGATGTAGAACGGAAAGAAAGAGGAAGGACTGAGACTTAAAAGCCGACAGTAGTCAACCAGCAAAAAATGGACTCTCATTATAATGAGAAAATCAAGGAATTAGAAAATATATCAGGCTATTCCTTAGCCTTCTGACATTATTATATTATTTTTCAGGGAAATAGAAGATTTCTGATTTTTAAACTGTACCAGAAAAGGAAAGATAACCTGGTTGGGGAAGTACGTTGTAATGTTAGTACGGAAAGTAGAAGTATTGTGAGTTCAGAGGAGAAAGAAAAAAAAATTTACAGAAACTAATTTAAGCTGAGAATCATAAGTTCAGAAAAATTATACTTTTGAAAGAAAAGTTATCATTACTTTAAATTGCTTGAGGCATGAACCACTGAAATAATAATATTTAATACACAGTTTTCTTGGGTCTTAAAATTTGATATCATAGAATACCAGCAACCAGGGTGACACATTTAAGTACTGCCGTTAAGTTTATAGAAGGCGAATCTATTATGGAATTTCTAAAGTGTTTCATTATATTAAGTGTTAAATAATTGAGACACTGAGAAATGTGTGCCATATAGTTAATAAGCAGCTTGCTTATTTTTTTATAAGCTAAAATTTAATGGCACAATCTCTCCAAATTGTGAAAGGAAAAAGGGTACAGAAATAATCTTAAATCATGTTCCAAATATAATGAGATATATGGAAATCCCATGAAAAGATAATGTTTTAATAAAACAACTTAATCCCCACCTTGAGGCAAAAGAAATGAACCATGTGTAGATTTACATTTATTTATTTATTTATATTTATTTTCTCCAGCTTTATTAAGATATAACTGACATATAATATTAAGATGTGCAATGTAGTGATTTGTATATATTGTAAATAATTACTGAATAAGATTAGTTAACACATCCATCACCTCGAATAGCTACAATTAGTTATAATTTTCTGTGTGCGTGTGTGCAGCAAGATCTTTTAAAATCTACTCTCAGCAAGTTCAAATATACAATAGTGTTGTTAACTATAGTCACCATGCTGTGCATTACCTCCCCAGAACTCATTCATCTTACAACTGGAAATTTGTATCCCTTAACCACCTTCACCCATTTCTCCCACCCACTCTGTCTTCTGTCAACCACGAATCTGTTACCTGTTTGTTGTGGTGGTGGTGGTGGTGGTGTTGTGTTAGATTTTATCATTAGAGAGAGAGCGTGTGTGAGAGCACGAGGGACGGGGATGGGCAAAGGGAGAGGGAAAAGTATACTCCTGCCCAGGAGGGAGCCATCCATGTCCCGGATCCCAGGATGCTGGGACCATTACCTGAGCCAAAGACAGACACTTAACCAACTGTGCCACCCAGGTGCCCCTATTCTCTGTTTATATGAGTTTGATTTTTAAGATTCCACATAGAAGTAATAAGGGACTTATACAACTCAATAACAAAAAAATGTATAATTCAATTAAAAAGTGGGCAAAGAACCTGACCAGATTCTTCCAAAGAAGATATTCAGATGGTTAACAGGTACATGAAAAAGTGCTCAGCATCACTAATCATCAGGGAAATGTAAATCAAAACCACAATGACATACCGACTCACACCTGTTAGAATGGCTATCATCCAAAAGACAAGCACTGACAAGGATATGGAAAAAGAGAAACCCTTGTTCACCACTGGTATGGATACAATGGAATACAGTACGCATATTCCTCAAAAAATTAAAAATAGAACTACCATATGACCCCGGATTTTCTCTTCTGGGTATATATCCAAATGAAATGAAAACAGGAAGTTGAGGAGACATCTGCATTGCCATATTCATTGAAGCATTATTGATAACATTATTGATAACATTATTATTGATAACAGCCAAACTGTAGAAACAACCTAAGTTTCCATCAACAGATGAATGGATAAAGATGTAGTATATGTGCATATATACATACATACATGTATATATAATATAAATGAATATAATATATTAAGAAGATACAGTATATGTATGGATATATACCTGAATATATATATATATATATATTAAGAAGATGTAGTATATGTATATGTATACATATATGCATGCATATATATTGTATATACACATATATATGAATATAATATATAATATATTCAGCCTAAAAAATGATTTGCCATTTGTGACAATATGGATCGACCTTGACATCATTATGCTAAATGAAATACATTCAAATTTAAATATTAGATTTAGATCTAATGGGTCTGAAAGCAGCTTTTATGTTAAACTATTGTTGCTCTTCTGTATATGGCCCATGATAGAGCTATTTATTTCTCTTGAGTGATTTTTCTCCATTCCCTATACTAGTCAGATTATAAATTCTTTTCTGCTTTCTGAGGCATGTGGCTAAAAGCTTTGAGACCATGTTTTATATTCCTATATTCATGCATATTGGTTTACTTTCATTATCCTCTTCTGCAAACCATGAAGATATGTTTTCTAAATGCATATCAACATTAAAACTTCGGCTTTAAGGCTTGATAAACTATGTTGTGGTCAATTACCCATGTGCCATCATGGTATTAGTTTCTTCTTGCTCTGTCTTTATTTCTCATTTCTAAAATGCAGGATTTTTTCCTTTTCTAAATGTTGTTACATTTTCGGATTTTGTTATCTCTATTCCACATTTTAAAATCTTCCATGAGAACTCATTGGTATTTTTTTCCATAACTTAATTACTGTGACCAATCATCTGAAAAGAAGAAAAGGGAGGAAGGGATTGGGCAGAACTCCAATGTTACTGACTATGAGAATAAACACATAATTTTAGGAACATTTATATTACTCATCTTCTTCCAGACGAAGTCTATTCCTCATTCAAGACACTTTCCATAGCTTGTTCTATATACCTCCAGGCCGTTTACCACTTACTCTACTGATATTATTTGTTGCACTTCCACACTAGATTACAAGTTAAATGAAGACAGATTTTCTATTTGTTTTGTTCACCATTGTATCCCTAGAGCCTACCACAATATCTGGCACTCAAGGAGTACTTCAGAAGTTGAAGGAAATGGTTAATAGTTCACTCTCAGCCCTGCTTCAAGAGCTATATATATAGGAGCATATACTGAATCTGGGGAAAATGAGAGTCCTGCTAAACTTTCTATGTGCTAAACCAAGTGTCTTGACTATTTGTCAAGATTGTTTAAATCTGTCATTGACAAATAACCCATAATTCTTTTTTAAAAATTTATTTGTCAGAGAGAGAGGGAACACAAGCAGGGGGAGCAGTAGGCAGAGCAGGCAGAGGGAGAAGCAGACTCCCTGCTGAGCAGGAAGCCCAGCGTGGGACTCCATCCCAGGACCCTGGGATCATGACCCGAGCCGAAGGCAGACGCTTAACAACTGAGCCACCCAGGTGTCCCCCCATAATTCTTGAGTAACCTGTAATTAATGTATGACCTCTATTTGATACAATTAATGCTGTAGTGAAGAATAAGTGATAGTCACATAATCCTGACATTATCCCTTCATGGTTCTATATAACAAAATTATTTGTAGTAGGAAGTTTTCCTGATCTGATAACTGTTTTTTTAACCACTCAGCTCATTTCTGTGACCATGCAAATGCAATGTGGTAGGATTGAGATTATTATATTGAGATTAAGAATGCTCAGTTGGGAATAACAAGACCTCTACCATGTCAGTGCAATGCATGAATGCTGTCAGTCTACTGTCCTTTTCAAAGATAGGTAGCCAAGATACTAGATGGAACACATTTTATCTCATGAATTTGATTTTCTAAGAGAAACCAAGGTCACTGCTACACTGTCAAGAGCAAAAAGTATTGTATAAGTGTTTTGGAAAGTATGAATAAAAAAGCATAGGAAAATATGGTTGTGGTTGCAAAAATAAGCATAGCAGCTAGTATTGACTGAATATATATAAGAACAGATATATCAAACTAATTAATAGCATTGCATAAAACATGCATCCGATCTGGTATTTTGTATAGAATTTTGTTACATTTGGTACAGCAAACCATTTAGGTTAGCAATGGTTACTATTAATTGACACCCTTATATATTTAAAACCTTGAGTTGCAAATTTTTCCGGTAGATTATATTAATTAATGCTCAGATAATCTCCTACAGATAGTTACTGCTATTACTGCTTTAAGTAGAAAAAGAATGTGGTTCAGAATATCCAAGTAAAACAGATTGGAAGTGAAAGAATTAAAATAAAATTCAAGCCTAGTATGGCTAGACAAACTCTAGATCTTAGAATCATTCTGTAATATCACAGTAGTGTATTAAATAGGTAACATATTAGTTTTATAAATGTATTTTGGTTTTAAGTCCCATTTATGAATGGATCCCAAATTGAAAATTTGTCAAAGCATATTAAGGATTACATGATGTCCTTGAAATTTGTTTTGATAAAACATAACAAAGTATTGTTTCCACAAAGATTCTTTAAAATGAGATGGTCAAGTATTTAATTTAATTTAGATTATAAAACATAACAAGCAAAGCAGTTACTTCAGTGGGTATACCATAAAACACACAAGTGCATGTGCATGCATATATAATTTACTAAAATAAGTTTTAGTGTGATATTAATGGAAAGAGTATAATCCTATACTGTTAATTTTTTTATCTTTTCAGAATGTATTTTTACCATCTTCTGTCCTTCAGTTTTATTAATAATTGAGAGCCGAATGAGTATGGGAAAATGTTATTCTATATCAATACTAATTTGTAATTAAAAATGCTGTGTGTATTTTTGTTATCACAACTTTGAAAAGCAGTAATGAAATGATTGATTTTTTTGACTTTTATTAAACTACACAGGTTTTTAATGAAAATAAGTGGTGCTATATTGTTAGGGGAAAATCTCTTATTTATTTAAATTCAAATTATTCCATTTTCGGATTTAAATCAACTTGTTAACATCCATATAATATAGTAAGATTAAGTGAGATAAATATAAGGCAGATTAAGTTCAAGTAAAATAACGTTAGCAAGTGAAGTGGAACATGTATGGTGACCAATAATGAAGAAAGATTTATAAGAAAATTTGGATACTCCTTTCATGGGGATAAGGGTTAATAAATAGGCAGTGTTTACTCTATGCCAGGCACAAGTTTTTTATAATTTATATTTACTAGTACATTAAATCCTCAAAATAATCTCTGAGAAGGGAATTATTCCCATTCTATAAGTGAAGAGACTGAGACAAAATAAAGTTCATAACAAAGTTCACAACCAAGTGGTGGAATCAGGCTCTGCCCAGGCAGTCTGGCTCCATAGGCTAGGCTTGTAATCACTTCAATTTACTTTTCCTATGCATTGTATTAGTTTTCCTCTTTATGAACAAGGGAAACATTTCACATAAACTCTACTCAATTCATCAATATGAAAAAGGTAAGCTGTTTTATGAAAGATTGCTTTTCATGATATAAATATATTCATGTTCCTTTTGTTGTTTTAAAGTGATAATATTTGAAGCCCAGCAGAAGTCCCTGAGATAATTATAAATGTTTATCAAGTAGGTTAAGGAGGCTCTGTACTCTACACTAGTTAGCAGGTGACTAGGGTATGCTATTTGTTCAAAAATAAATTTTCTGAAAGGTTACTCTACCAAATAATTGAGAAAATAATTTTTAGTATATGTATTACATATAGGTCATGAACTTCTGGGCAAATAAAACAAGAAAATTTGATCAATGGAAATGGCAAAAATGGCAGAAGACTACAAAGCAAGCATTTACCTATTACATTAGAAATTGATCTATCAACTAATATTTTACTGAGAAACATTATATGATGAATGAGTTCTTTTTTGACATTATATTGAATTAGTGAAATATGTAACTGTCATTTTATTGACACTCAGCTACTCCCTGGACTTTAGAATTAGTAAACAGAAAATGGAAACATTGAAAATACTTTCTATGTTATTTTATTTATATTTTAGACATGTTTTATGATATTTTAATGTTTATATGAAATAATATATATTAAATAAGTTAATGAAAGAGTGATAAAAGCAGAATGTAATAACTATTTCACAATATAAAGACTACCCATAAATTGAAAATGATTTTTACACTCAGGATGCCCTTTACACTTATGTTTTCAATGTATTAAATTGTTAGCAAATAAATTCTTAGCATGTTTTGCTGCTACTGGTTTAAATTTATTGCAATCCTGTGAGTAGAGATTGACATTCTAGATGCTCAAAGCCAAGCGAGTTTTTTTTTTCTTTCCATCTTACATTAGATAATACAGCACTTTTCGTCCAGGTGCATTGTGTTTAATTAATAAATCTGTTATTATTTGAATCATCAATAATTTTAATGGCTACTGATAGTCTGAATTATAATGATTTTGTTCAGTAAATTGATTTCTAGGCATCTCAAAAGGACATCACTACAGTAGTTGAAATATTACTCTGTCATTAACAATTGATTACGCAGTTGGCATTTCCAAATTTTATTTTGGTATGCATTTCATAAGCATGCCATTTTTATAAGTGAGTGACAAAAAACTGTAGAAGCTATGTAAAACTATGTACAGCTATCAAGGAGAATATTCTTATTAACTAAAATTATAGAAACATATTTAAACAATGTTTATTATAAAAGCATTAATTCACAGTTACATATATTGCACATTTTAAATTTAGTGGCTTGCATGATTCTGCTTCCCTTAGAATTGGCGTAAATTTAAAATAGAAACTAAAATCCTAAAATCTAAATATCTTAACCAACTACATACTTAATTATAACCATATGAAAGAGAATTACATAAGTAATTTCCCCATTATGTAAATGTAAAAAATTTACTTATGTAAATGTAAAAAAAAACATTTTTCAATGCAGATAAGAAGTAAATATATCACACAGATATTACAGGATTCAGTATTAGGAAAATAATGGGGTGGACAAGTGAAATCAGTGAGCTTTTTTGTGCCATTTGAGGAAAATAATCTGCTGGATCAAAAATGGCCAGTTAGTATGAAAACAGGTAATGTAAATAAAAGGAGTAAGAAAAGAGCAATACAAAGTACATGGTTCAAGGATGCCTATTTCACTTTTTAAGAAAATAGGTTTGTGATGGACATAACCATATTTCACTGGCAAGAAATCTAAAAATGTCTGATATGGTAAAAATCAGAAAACAGTAAGGAATCTATGAAATAACCAGCATGATCTGCTTTAGCAACTTTAGAGCTTGTTCAAATAACTCATGTCACATCATGCTTACTTAGTTCCCCTCTACACATCCTCTGACAGTCAAAACTGTGAGCACACTATAGTTTCTCACAAATATGTGCTCTCTCACATTCATTGTATGTCTCCTCCCCTCCACTATATTCTCTACTTCCTGGCCTTCGAGCTCTGTGCTCTGTCTCTGTTGTACTTCATGTCTAGAGAAAACTGATACTGAAAAAAAAATCAGTTTTAACATGAGTTTGCCAAGAGCTCCACAAACTCGTTGGAAATTAGCAATTACTGCTATTTTAGATACAGCTGCCCCAGAGGAAGAGCTGAAGTAAAAAGGGGTACAGAGGTTTAAGTCAGTTTACCCTGACTTTTTCTTTTGTAGGATTATCACTGAACTGTCCTCCAAAGCTTTTTGCCCAGAAGCCATATTTTCCCTTGAGCGATTCTGCGGTAAGTTCACACAAAACCAGTTCTAAAATGTTAAAATGTATTCAATAAGCAAGATTTAAACTTAAAAGATCTCTGAGTGAGCCAGTTTTCATTTACCTACATGAATTTTACTACTTGTGAAAATGTTTTACATCACTGTTCATGTATAAGAATGTTCATAGCAAATTGTAGTAGCTTCAGTCAGAAAAAAAAATCACATCCACTAAGAATAACACTGAAAAATAATATTTTTATATTCATAGAAACTCCAAACAAGGATGAGGATTAAAGAAGTGTAAATGCATGTAAAAACAGGGATGAATCTTGTAAGTATAATATGAAGCAAGAGACAACACCCAAAATACTATATGCAATAAGATTGTATCGGTATCAGTTTAAAAAGAGCAAACTCAACCATACAACTATTAAACGTAAAACAAAACATAACAATTCTCACAAGATAAGTTCAGTGGATAACCCCAGTAAGAGAGATGTCAATTTAAATCCCATAAATTTTAATAAAAATAAAGAATATTGACATAAGTGAAATAGGTAAAGGGGATTAAGAGTATACTTGTAATGAGCCCTGAATAATCTGTAGATTTGTTGAATCACTATATTGTACAACTGAAACTAATACAATATTGTATGTTAATTATACTTGAATTCAAAATAAATAAAATTTTTAAAAAATAAAAGAAAAAGAATATTGATGTTTTTAAAATTTTATGATGAGGGCACCTGGGTGGCTCAGATGGTTAAGCGTCTGCCTTCGGCTCAGGTCAGATCCCAGGGTCCTGGGATCGAGTCCCGTGTCGGGCTCCCTGCTCAGCGGGGAGCCTGCTTCTCCCTCTGCCTCTCTCTCTCTCTCTCTGTCTCTCATGAATAAATAAAATCTTTAAAAAAAATAAAATTTTATGATGAATGCATTTTAAGATTCCTAACTTTTGAAACTCCTCTGATTTCACTATGCATTTTAGATAAATCTAAATTGTGCAGTTTTACCCTATTTGAGAAATATAACTTTCAAACATACCGTAATCTAGAAATTTAAACCTACTATACTCTCCCTTCTTAGAATCTGTGCTTTATAGTTCTTTTAGGTGTAATTCTCTATTATTCTAAGGAATCCTGTTTATGTGCAGATGAGGTATGGGGAAAGGGGAAGCTTTCTACAGTCCTCTAAGTAGGTTTCAGCCTACTTAAAAGTAAGCCTGTGTTTCTGGTCTGTGAAATTCACAAATACATCTCAGTTTCCCCCCAACCTCTTGTTGAGAAACGGGGCTAATGTTGGTTATTTCCCTACTTCTAGTGTTAAACTCTGGCAGATAAGTTTACTTTGATGGCAGGCAGAGAACAAAAAGTTCTGGACATATTCCAAAATGAATATTTTTCCATGGGCATTCCCCACGACTCAGTTTTCCCCTCCTCTTGCTGGAATCATGAGACAGTTTCTTAGATCTTTATCCTGGGAAGCTAGAAGAGCTCCTAGAGGTAAATGTCACTACAGTGACACCCATGGCTGTGTCCCCTGGAGTTTTTAACTCAAATTACTCCACACAAAGCTCCCAACAGTTCATCAATTACCACCATTTAAATGTTCTTTCCATTCCTGTTTCCACATCTTCTGCTCCTGGTAAGCTGTGATTCTCTGTATTTGCCTGTACCTCTAGTTGTAGGCAGGGGTATGACTTTGTCATGTAACCTCCATTCTCTGGCATATCTAAGCAGAGTTGTTGATTTTCAATTTGTTCAGCTTTTCTCTGGATGGAAGGATGGACATGATGTTTTTCAAGCTCTTTGTATGTCCTAGCAGAAATAGGAACTTCTGAATGTGTATATTTAAATAAAAATTCAAAATTTTCAAACGGTTTAGAGACTTTAATATATACACACACATATATATATTTAAGATTTATTTATTTGAGAGAGAGCAGGAGCACGAGTGGGGGAGGGGCAGAGGGAGAAAATCAAGCAGACTCCCCACTGAGCAAGGAGCCCAATGCAATTGGATCTCAGAACCCATGAGATCATGACCTAAGCTGAAACCAAGTGTCCAATGCTTAACAGACGGAGCCACCCAGGCCCCCCCGAGGAATTAATATATGTAAAGAGTCAAAATCTATCAAATTTGGCAACTGGAAGCAATTTCAATGGTAAACACCACATCCCACAATGTTATGATAGGGAAACGTCGTTGTTGACTACATGGTTGACTACATTTATTTAGTTGCTTACAACATAAAGAATCCCGTCTAAAGCAATGAAATAATACTTTTTTTCATTTTCCTCAGTCTAAACTCTATTATTACAACAGCAGGCGTCATACAGCATGTTTTTTTTTTTTTTCAATGATCCTGTTTTGGATGTGATTCAGTGTAAATTCAGCTAATATAAACCCGTGGCAACGATTAGGAAGGAAGCTAGTGTCTTACTTCTTGCTTTTAGGCAAGAGTATTTACAAACCTTGAGTACGAAAACATCATTTAACAGTAAAAGAAAATAGGTACTTAAGTGAATTCATAAAATATATCACTGCATAATAATATAATGATTTTTCACTAGGAAAACCAAAAGAAATATATGAATGATATGATGGTCTTGGGAAAGGTGAAAGGGAAAGTGAGGCATTAAAATTCATAAAGTTACCATTAAAGGGGAAGTGCAGGTAAAAGATGGCAAAGTCAGAGAAGCTAAACAACAACAACGACAACAACAATAGCATTAGAATAAAAGGAGAAGAGAGGTAATAGGACCACCTGGTGAAATTTTTATTTTGCAATTTGATGATCTAAGAATATATAAGCTAACTCTTATCCTGTTAAAATTGCTATCCTTTATCTCCCCCAAATATCCATAATTCCACTAATTTGAGATTTATTTTAGTTTATAATTTCACACCTTGGAGTACTTTGATTTAAATATGCTCATCAGACTCTCAAACCTCAGGACTTAGAAGTTAGAATGCTCTTTGCTTACACTAGACTATTTTGAGAAAATAAGAATTTTAATATTGGAAGCTGGCCATCCTTTCATCCCAACTGTGCATATGCATCCGTTCAATGACCAACAATTTTAAAGTGTTACACATTCCATGGGTCTACTGGATTTTGAAGAAATCCAAAATGTTTTTAGGAAGTTTAACCAGTATGGTTAAAGGGGACTATCTTAATGTTATCAGTTATAGTTACTCACTAGAGGCTGAGATATAAGTAAAAGGCCATAGAATTATTTGAGATAACTGGTATAATGAATGAATGCCACCATTTATCTCACATTTAAGAAATTATATTTGAGTAAAAATAAGAGAAAGTAATGTTATTACAGAAATAATACATACATACTATACATAGTGTTAGAGTCAGTATTCCTTCCAAAAAGAATTATCTCTAGGTAACTTTACACAGAGGGTAGAGGACAACTATTAATAGCAGAAGGTCTGTCACAAAAGATATTCTAATTGATTAGAGCTCTTTTATTTCCCCATCTCTTCTTCTCAGGTGGCTCTCAAAAACTCTGTTTTAAGTGTATGAATTTGTAGACATTTATCTGAACTGTCATTATGTATGACATTTTTGAACATCAGTCTAAATTCTTATCATGTATTTTCTATTTTCCTTATGTGTTGTTTTGTAGCATGGACATATGAGGACAAATTAAGAAAATTTGAGAGAATATTATTTTTAGTAAATTACTAGTTAAGAACCTGCTCAAAGTCTGAAGTCTCAGTGTTTTAATAATTAGGTAACAATAGTTTATAATTAGCATATCCAGTATTAGTATGCAAATACTTTTATTAAAATAACTTTACAAGATCTTAGTTTATAGTCCTTGAATTACAATGAATTTATTTATTTATTCATTTTTATTATTTTTAAAAATATTTTATTTATTTATTTGACAGAGAGAGAGCAGGAGCAGGGTGAATGGCAGAAAGAGAGGGAAAAGCAGGTTCCCCACTAAGCAGAGAGCCTGACTGGGGGCTAGATCCCAGAACCTTGGGATCATGACCTGAGCCAAAGGCAGACGCTTAACCAACTGAGCCAACGAAATGTTCCAAATTTCAAAGAATTTAAAGCTTTTGCTCAGTAACTATTTTCCATTGGTTAGTCCAACATTAACATAATCTTGCCTGTCAGGATGGATATTCTTTTTCTTTCTTTTTTCCCCTAGATCACTTTTCACAGTTTTATTGAGGTATAATTTATGTAGTATAAAACTGACCCACTGAAAATGTTCAATTTGATAATTTCTAATACATTTTTATAGTTTTGTAACGTTCGCTACATTTGCAATTCAGAACCAACTATATTGTTTTTCTTCACATATCTCTTCTCCTTTTGTTCCACCACCAAACATAAAGATATAAAAAAAAGAGTGGATGAGTTTCTTGAAGAGTCTCATTCATATGAAAATATGTTTAAATTGAACCTTTGATTGACTATTTTAATAAGTCCAATAAAGTTAATGACCTAAGTTGTCTGAACAATTCAGCTCTATGTAGTGTTTCCAGTTAATGAGTTTAGCTGAATTTAAAATAATGTCTTAAATATTCTATTTTCATGGAGTCAGTGATACCTATGAATTAACTTTATTGTATATTTTAACATATAGCTGATCTTCAACTTTTGGTACTTTTAATTTAACTTAAAGATGTTAAATTCTATTAAATAAACTAGTCATCATATTTCACTCTTCAAACCATTACAAAATCATTTCTAAATTTCTAAAGCAAAGACCACATGAGTAGTGACTAAGAAAGGTAGTAGCAGGACTTGCTTTTGGGAAGGTCAGATATACAAGGTCCAAAGTCTTGAAGATTTGAAGTATTTATAAATAAAATGTGGCTATTAAAATGATTATAAAACCATGGAAAATTTATTTAGTTGTATTAGTTTGTATTGTTTTGAGAGACAAAGAATATATCAACTTTGGCTTCCCTACTCAGGCTTTAGAGCATTATGAAATCCAAAAGATTTCCCTAAGAACTTTTATGTTCTAGGACATCAAAATTACTGCATTATTTATATATACATATGTATTATATGTATATATTTGAAATATTGATGTATAAGTAATTCAATGCATTTATACGTGTACATATTTATAGGGTTCATTGGAAGGGGCATAATATACCTTGCAGTTATCATACATATAGTTTTTATTACTTGTGGCAGAAAATCACTTTTGTTATAGATGCATATCTGAAAATATAATGGCAATATAAATAAATATACAATCATTTGCTTTTATGCTAATTTTCAGTAAATCTAAAGCAAGATTGATTTCTACTAATAATAAATGATAATAACACTCATAAAATGTTATAAAATAATAATGCAAAGGTATTCAACTCCCACTGACAAGATAGGAATATCATAATTCTGTAAATATGGTAACAGTTCAAGTGGTAGAATTAAATTTACTGCAGACAAAAGTAAACATTAAATACATTTCTAAGAAGGCAAATGAAAAGTTATGTAAAAATTATCTGTAGTCCTAACTACTTGTACATTGATTCTAAACTTTATTGAGATTTTCATGAAGTTCTACTAAAGTTACAGGAGATAATGTGACCAATATTAGCCTACCTACAACTTGTTCCTCTAGTATAAAAATCCTGAACGTCATGCCTGAATCAACTCTAACATAATCCATTCTATTTTATAATCCCAATAATCAACAACCCCTACTATTATGTCACAGTTTCAGATAAGACATTTAATCTATTTTGTGACAGGAAAATGAATTCAAATGAATGATTGGCATTATTTTAAAAAGTTTACTGTAACTTAAAATAAAAATTGAAATCTTAATAATAGAAATTAGTTTAATGTACATGCTTTAAAAGTGACAATAACTTTTTTAGATCAGCCTCAAAAACCTCCATGTAGATAATTAAGGGGAAAAAAAAGCAAGGTATTTCCTACTTATAGGATATGTCAACTTAAGAGGCATCTTTGACAAAACGTTGGAAAAATCAAACAAAAACTCTAGTGCAATAAATGTTCTTCAATTCTTTAAACTACTATATAATGGCATATATTCAGGCTTGGAATATCATACCATTTTTTAAACCATAGCAATACAAGTTGATATCCAGACTTCACCTTGAGATTAAAGATTCTTCTGAATTGCTTTTGTCATAAATAACTGTTTATAGCATCACATCAACTTATTGTTGCCTGAAATCCTATTCTTTATTTTAGTGCATTTTGTGGCTTTACTACTGCCAGTAAACATAGGGAAGGCTGTTTAGATTCTGTCTGCATGTTATTTAAATACACACACACATGCTCTGCTTTTATAGGTATCTTAAGTCAAGTGTTCTAACACATGCACAAATTCCCTTGTGAACCTTCCCTTCAGGAGTAATTTAGCCATATTCTGTATGTTAGCATAATGTACAACTTAGAGTAGTAGTTGCTAATTGTAATTGCTGGTGCTTGCTACCATGAACGTATCACTCAAAGTTTGTTCAATTTGCTTCCATGCTGAGACCCTTCTTCTAGGCAATTTACTAAGAACTTTACATCCTTATGAACTTAAAGCAATTTATGAACTCAGGTTTCTTATTAATACAAAACAGTCATATCAAAACAGTGAGAAGAAAATAAAGAAATATCTAGGGAAAATAATAGTACTACAGAGACTAACCAAAAGAATTAGATTAGCTAAATGAAAATGCAAAAACATATTACAGAACCATATTGTGCCTTATGATACCATAATTTTAAAGCAAGATCATACTATATGGGAAACCTTGGGTGTAATACCTGATAATTATCTGCTGTGTCACCTTGGGTATTAACTCTGAGAATATGTTTCTTTATCTAGTGAAGAAATATAAATGCAACTTCTTTATAGTAATGGATTATTCTGTTACAAAATCAAATATAAAAATTCAAGGTCATTCTGTATTTTAGGTGGTCTTTCCATCTCTTACATTCTGGCTAAATCTGCTGAAAGTTAATTTGTACATGAAGAACCAGTTTTAAACCACCTTATTATTGATTGTGCAAGGGTAAGGTAATATGTCACTATCAGTTGCATAAATGACTCAGAAAGAAATAAAGGACAAAGATCAAAGTTACTGAGAGAAAAAAACAATGAGAAACTCCCCAGGAGGTTGTTTGTTGTCATTAGTGGAGAAAAAGACACAACCACAATCTTTTTAAAAAGAAAATCTACGGGTATTTGCAGTTATACAGTAACCACCTATAAACTGCAGCCTGATTTGAGTTATACAGCTGTGAAATACGTTGCTGACAAGGTGACAACCCTTCTTTTGCCACATAAGGACACTTAATTGTCATTATCAAAATACTCCAATAAAAAGAGCAATGGTTATATAAATTGAAAATTTCAGAAAAGACACATGTAAAATGTGGAGCATATATAGGAAAATTTCAGCTTCAAATCACCAAGTATATTTTTACTTCAATAGCTCATAAGTTAACTGGAGATTTAAAAAAAAATAAAAATAAAACGTGTTTATTTGATGTGGATGGAAGCTACTCTGGAGTCATGGGAATTATGATGTTTGTGTTTGTCACAGGCCCAGAATAAAAGACTCCTTAATGTTCCAGCTGTTACGGGCCCATTCTGAAGATGATTCAGTCTTGCTTTACAATTTAAGAGATTATGCATAGATTTTACAAAAATAAAATTTTTTACTGGAGCACTAAGGAGGCCTGAAACTCATACTCCAAATAAGAAATTTGAGTTGAATGTTGTTGTTGTCAATCATCTTGCTTATTGAGGCAATTGACCATGCCATTTCACCCTGGAAAAGAATGTTCTGGGAGCTTGTGTATGGATGAGCTTTTCTCCATCTGTTTCTCCTAAGACAGATTAGTCTTTACTTTTGAGGTTCTGAAAGAAGGAGAAAATTTACCAAAATAGGCCTGAAAAATTAAGAAGAGTAATGTCTAAGTTACTTTTGAAAATTACTTTCTTTTTAAAAATGAAATTGGTTAAAAATCCTGTTTGATGTTTTGATGTCTGTCCTTTGGAATTCTGAAGCTTTTACACATTGCCTTATAAAATAAATTTATTTAGGAAATAGGAAAAATAAAGAAATTCTTCCTAATAAGCTAGGAATCTCCAAAAGATTAACATTTTAGCTAAAGTGGTTATTCAAATCTATGAATTATGGGAAGTTCATTTATTTAACTATTATTTTCATTGTGGCCAAATAGAGTCATAAGTAACTTGATTCACTTAATAATGTGAATTGAGGTAAGTTAATGATTTAAATATTAAAAAAAAAAGTTTAGGTTATAACCAGTCTCAGTGAAGGCAGGACATTTCAAGTATAAAAACAAAGTAATAATAATTAAAAAAGATTAGATGTAATGAGAAAATATTTTAAAATTCCATAAAGTATAAATGTAAATGCAATTAAAAGTCACATGCTATATCTAAGGCACTTTTTAAATTAATTAATTAAAAAATCTAAGTACAGAAATAAAAGTACCTAAGCAGGTGATTTTGGAAAAGTAGAGGTAAAATAATAATAAATAATTATCCATCCATCCAGTCTTGTCCCAGTCTAGTAATCAATCCATCTACTCAGGATATATCTACTGGGCCTCCAGTATGTTTCAGGCAATAAGCATGGAAACACATTTATTCTCATTTGTAATAAATGACATTTCTAAGATAAAGTAATAACATATTATTACACATTATTGTAACAAAATGAATTATAATGAAACCTAATAGGTTGAGGCACTCAAGCAGGTTTCATAGAATGAAGTGCACATAACCATTTTCATAAAATATTCATTGAAAGCAAATTGGTCCAAACTTTCTTCAGAGAAAGTCATCACATCTTATGTCACCTTAAGGAGGCAGTATTTAGAGCCCTATTTATAGAAAGTGTGTAATAGTTTTCCATGGCTCAACTTGTGCATCTTGTCACTCCCCCACCCCACCTTTTATATTGTTTTAATACATTGAATAAAGAGTGTTGGGCAAGAAACAATTAAGTTACCAGATTGAAACTATTTGAAATCCTTTTCTGACTAGCCATCACAAGATGCACCAGCTCAATTGGAAAATGCTTCTTCCTGGTGGCTCCATTTCAAGTTGGCTAACTGGAAAATTTTCCCCTTGATAATGCCATGATTACCCTCTTAAAACAAACACATGAAATCAACCTGTTTTATGAATAAATAGGCTAAAACATTATCCTTTGTTTTGTTTAGCTTAGCCAAGATCTGAATACATTTACATTGAAATAAGTCCTTAAGCAGGATTTCTAATAAAGTCTACAGATAGACTTCTCTTTATACATCTATTATTGGCAAATTATTATTTTGTGTGCTTTTGTTTAATTAATACCCATTTTCTTAATTATGTGTATTAGTATATGAAAATATTTGCAAAGACTGGTTTCCTGCTATGAATTTTTTTTCTTTGTATTTTCAAAGATAGAGTTTACACATCAATTCGGGGATATTAGTTTTCCCTAGCACCAACAATACTTACATTTTAAATCTGATTAAAGCAAGTTACAAAGTAAAATGTATCTCATTTCAGATTTGTTTGTTCCAAGTAAAGAAACAAATTTGAGACACTCTAAACAAGAAAATGAAACTTCTAATGAGCAGTTTACTAAACTACATGTAAGAAAGTATTGTAATCATAACATTCCTACAGTAATGAAATTTCAATTTTTTAAAATTCTAAAACCAAAATGAATATGCATAGACTAAATAATACAAGCATTAATTTTAATATTAATAATACAATGAATGATAAGTAATATTACCTTTAACTAAGATCACCGTGTATATTTTTCTCATAAATATAGTAATTTTAATAATGTGAAGGAAATGACAGTAAAGAGTTAAAATAGGAAAAGCAAATCAGGGCTGAGTATATATTTAAGTTGCATAGCAAACTATAAAAGCAACAAAATGAGAAAGTAAATTCCCTGAAATCACAAGAGTTTTTAAAACAAGATATACAAAAGCATATATTTTTAGAAAGATTAAAAAGTCAAAATATCAAGATTTTAGAAAATAGAATATTCATACAAAAGCATAATGCATATTTAATGGACAATATATATCTAACAGTTATAGTTTGCCTTTTTTTCACTAATTTGAATGTAAAGTGTATTTGAAATTTCAGTTTCATAAGAGAAAACATAAATACTTAAATGTATGTTATACTGAGTATAACCAATAAAATAGGATGACAGTAGAGGGATAAGAAGATAATGCCAAATGTAAGGTTACTTTTACTCAGCATGTTTTACTATTTCTATTTTATTCTCTTTTTCCATCCAATCTTATTTCACTTAGCATAATACTCTCTAGCTCCATCCATGTTGTTGCTTGGCAAGATTTCATTTTTTATAGTTGAATAATATTCCATTATATAAATATATTATTTCTTTTTCCACTCATTAGTCAATGGACATCTGGGTTCTTTCCATAATTTGGCTATTGCGGATAAAGTATCATGGGTTTTTTTTTTTAAAGATGGAAAATAGAACAACAAAAAAAAAAGGTAAAAAAAAAAAATAGGACCTCAAAGAAATCATACTATGTCATGAAAAAGGCAACAATGGGAGAAAAAAAAAAAGAGACATTATAAAACAAATAAAATATGGTTGTCAAAATTAAAAATGTAATGAGTGGTCATGTTAAATGGGACAAGATCGTACCCCCCATGATAAAGATTCTTAAAAATACATTGATCTCCAAAAAATACATTGATGGTTCTGTAACAAAGGAACACAGAAGACAACTGAAAGAGTTCTCAATGGCCAAAGCTGGGGCAATTTGACCACCAAGATGAAGTAGGTATAACATCTCAAAACATAACATGAATATCCATGAGTTGATACTGATGTACATACATAACTGAATAAATAAACTAATGGGAGAAAAGAGACAAATCTTTGATGCAGAAGAATTCCAAATCCAAATTTATGTAGATACTCTGCCCTTAAAGTAAGGATTATAAACACCCATTCTTTAAGTGTTGGTTGTGCATACTTACTTCTTTCTCAGAAGTACAGTGTGGAAAAGTGATCAAAGCCTAACTTTAAAGTGTAGAAGTCTGACAAACAATACTTCAGCCAGGTGATCTAGATCAATATCTGCAGTGTAAATCATGTTGATGGTATGCACCCTTGATGTGATGAGTTGAAAATCTCCCTTCACCTCTGTGGTCTTTCTCCCAAAAATCTATAACCCCAATCTAATCACAAAACAAAAGCACTATAAATAAAAATATAAGCACATCTTGCAAAATACTTGGCCAGTATTTTTTTTAAGATTTTATTTATTTATTTGTCAGAGAGAGAGAGAGAGGGCACAAGCAGGGGAAGCAGCAGACAGAGCAGGCAGAGGGAGATGCAGGCTCCCCACTGAGCAAAGACCCCCCAATCAGATGCGGGACTGGATCTGTCTTGGGATAATGACCTGAGCAAAGGCAGACACTTAACTGAGACTCCCAGGTGTCCCAATACTAGGCCAGTATTGCTCAAGACTGTAAAGGTCATCAAAAACAAGAAAAGTCTGAGAAACAAGAGGAGTCTATGGAGACATAATGACATAGGTAATGTGGTATCCTGGATGGGATCTTGGACTAGAAAAAGACTTTAGGTAAAACCAAAAAAATTACAATAAACTATGGATTTGAGTCAATAATAATGTATCAATATCAATATTGGTTCATTAATTTTAAGAAATTTAACATACCAGGGGCGCCTGGGTGGCTCAGTCTGTTAAGGGTTCAACTCCTGATTTCGACTCAGGTCATGATCTCAGGGTCCTGAGATCAAGCCCTGAGTCAGGCTCTGCACTAAGCATGGAGTCTCTTTTGTCTCTCTCCCTGCCCCTGCTTGCACGCGTTCTCTCTCTCTCTCCCTCTCTCTCTCAAATAAATAAATAAAATCTTAAAAAAAAAAGGAAATGCAACACACCAATATGTGAATAATAAAGGAAACTGAGTAAGACAGTATATGTGAACTCCACTACCTTCTTAATTCTTCTGTAAATCTAAAACTGTTCTTTAAAATCTATCAATCTAATAAAATAGAGACCAGAAATAGCCTTATTTTGATTTTGATAAACTGACTTTTAAAAAAGATCAAAGGCATTCAGTAGAGAAAGAATAGTATTTTCAACATATTCTGTTAGAAAAACTGGGTACCTATATGCAAAAAGTTAACACTGATGCATACTCCACACTGCATAAAAATGTATTCAAATTGCTCCTAGATATATATATGTTAAGTTTAAAATTACAAGACTTGAAAATTTGATAGGACTTGTCATCCTTGAAAATTATTTATGATAGGACTAAACTCTTTAATCTCTCCAGAAATGGGGTAATATTTTGTTTTGGTCTGTAGAGACAACTGGGGGACTTGTACTTGGTTTTTCATATCATAATAATTCTCACTTTAAGGGTTGGGAAACTATGTGCAGATATGCTTGGTACTGAATATATCTGTTCCAGTTGTATTCCAGAACTGGAGAAATAGACACAAGGAAGAAAAACACCAATGTGTCCACTGAGAAACAGATCTAAGCCAAAACACCATTAATCTGATTTCTGAAAATTTCTAACTGGTGGAACTCAATGACATTTGAGTTTTCAGGAGTTAGTTCAAATTCTGAGCCAGTGTGCAGCAATCCCATAAAATTGTGATTTCTCTTGTTTCCCGTATAGTTGTTTCCCAATGGATAGTCACACTGTTAAATGATTATTTGGGAAAGACCAAGAGAAGAACTTAGAATATAAATTTCAGCAATCATACCAGAATCATTTCTCAAATTAACTCATTAAAGAGATTCTGAGTCTTAAATTGGGAATAAAGTTCCTATGATCTTTTGCTAAAAATCTTAAAGATTTTCTACTTACACAGATCACAAAGACTTTTAGAGACTGTCCATCTCTTCAGTCTTAAGGCGACCAAGATTAATTTGCCAATAACATTAAACATTTCTACTTACCAAAACATTCTATAAAAAATGAAATTTGCCAAGCAGTGACATGGATGGAGCTAGAGAGTATTATGCTAAGTGAAATAAGTCAGTCAGAGAAAGAGAAATACCATATGACTTCTCTCTTAGGTGGAATTTAAGAAGCAAAACAAATGAACATAGGGGAAAACAGAGAGAGAGAGCCAAACCAGGAAACAGACTCTTAACTGCAAAAAATAAACTGATGGTTACTGGAGGGTTGGTGGGTGGGGGTATGGGTTAAATGGGTGATGGGTATTAAAGAGGGCACTTGTGATGAGCACTGGGTGTTGTATGTAAGTGATGAATCACTAGATTCTATACCTGAAACTAATATGCACTGTATAATAACTAGCTGGAATATAAATAAAAACTTGGAGAAAAAAAAGAAAAGGAAAAAATATGCTAGTATTGTATTCATTCTAAATTGTCCTATGGATGTTAATTCTTTGGGCTTTTGTTCCTGCCTTTTTTGGGTTTGTTTCTTGATCTTGTTTTAAATCTTTCAAGATAAGCTCCATCATTTTATTGATTCTATAGTTTGTCTTTCAGTTGTAGGTGTGTTTAAACTTCACAAGTCCTTAGTCAGTTTCTGTAGTAATTCTTTGTATATTCCAGCACTAAGAGTATGTTGTAAATTTTGAACTTCATATGTTTCAGATTTAGGTCTTCAATTTCTCTCAAAGGAGTAAGTTTTTAAAGCTCAAAGTCACAGGTAGATGACAAACACCATTGGTATCCCTCTAGCTAAAGGTGTGGGTTAAGGATGTTGGTCGATTTACTAATTTCTTTTTAAGTTGAATAACAGTACTTCAAAATTTGAGGAATGTCACTCACATTTCCCTTAGGTGAAGACATAAAGTCATTCAATGGTCTCAGTCAATCAAATTCCATGGTTTACAGTACTCTGGGCTCTTCTTAGGATGTCAATATCTTCTCTCCTCTGTAGTTCTGAGTTCCTTCTCTATTTCTAGCACTTGTTATTTCACTTCATTTTTAACTGTAAGACAGAGTCTGATTGCAGTTTTGGTGTTTGACTGCTGACATATTTCAAGTCCAAGACTTCCTTTTACATCTCTTGTCCTACACCTTAGCAAGCCCATTTAAAAGTCCACAGACTCCTTTCCTTGGTTCTGGTGGAAAGTTGAAACCACACAAAATCCAGGACAATGAGTGGGGACTCTAAACCTGAAACTACCCTCTAATCACTATAAAATTCCAAGCCATTTGTTTCTCTTTGTTCTATTATTTAAAATATTTTATTTATTTATTTGTCAGAGAGAGAGAGAGAGTACAAGCATGGGGAGCAGCAGAGGGAAAGGGAGAAGCAGACTTCCCACTGAGCAGGGAGCCCGATGCAGGGCTGGATCCCAGGACCCTGGGATCACAACTTGAGCTAAAGGCAGACACTTAAACTACCAAGCCACCTAGGTGTCCCTCCTCTTTGCTCTATTCAGTCATTTTTGTACTTTAGTGTAAGTCTGCCTTACTTTCCCAAGAAAACCTTATAATGTGAGTAATAAATGTCTTTATACCTCTTGGTACTTGGATAGCATCATCTATCTCAATATTTGAACTGAATTCCGGATTCTGGGTGGATCTTGCTTTCCACTGGGCAACCACAAGACACTAATCCAGGTGTAGCTTAGGAGCAATTTTCATATTTAATTTATATGGTGGCAGGAGCCCAAAGGTCATGCCATCATTTTGTTGGACACAAATGTACAAATATTTTCAATTTCAATCGTTAGTTTTAGAAGGTAAAATAAACAAGGAAATATATTGCATTTCATCCATTATATTGACAAAAGTAAAAAAAAGATAATATAGTATATAGTTAACATTGTAAAGTGAGCACTCTCCTACATTGCTGATGGGATAGCAAATTAGTACCTTCCTGAGGCCAATTTGTTAATATTTGAAAGACGCATTTATAATGAGAAACACAAAAGATGTAGGGGGGAAATGTCCACAACTGGACAAGGGGGAGGAAGTGACTAAGCCCCCAAATATTTTAAAACTCTTTAACTCTGAAAATAAACTTTAAAAAATGGTAAAATAAAAAAATGATAAAATCAAAGGAACACAATTTAGGCATATGCTAAAAATGTATGTTGTAATTGAATCTAATATTGTATAATTTAAAACTTATTTTAAACCTTACCTCCCACCTCCAAACACACACACACACACACACACACACACACACACACACACACACACA
>NW_027397067.1:55364799-55451837 GCF_003265705.2 Callorhinus ursinus
ACACACACACACACACACACACACACACACACACACACACACACACAGAGAAAAGATGGGGGTTGGGAAGAGAGAGAAGTGAATTCACCAGTTTTTTTTTTAAAGAGTCAATACTGAAAGAATATACATAAGTGTAAAGAAATAGCCTCAATATCAGTTTGTTTTTTATTTTGTATTTCAGACTTAGAATTATAATTTAAAAGCGAATTAAGGAAATAAATGTATACTTAGTCCCAGTGACAATTCCACCCAAAAGCAGCCAAATAATTTTATACTGAGGTTTTATTCTGTCCACTATTATTTCACATATTGAAGGTAGTTATATAAGATTTTCTTCATTAATTTCAAGGTTTTGTGAAGAAAGAGAATTGCATATTCTTACTTTAAAGAAGTTGTGTCGTTAGCCAGCTTCTGTGGAAATAGGCTGTCCTACAGAAATTTGTATGCAAGCTGTTTATTGTTTTCAGGAATAACATCTATGAGAGAGTTAAAAAAAAACACAACAAAACAACAACAACAAACAGGACTGAACAGAGGGATGATTAGAACTTTATGCCATTGTGGCAAAGACCAGTCAATCCCAGTAGAGCAAAGGTGACTCTTCCAGGTTATGAATGGAGGGAAAACAACTGAACCTTTTAACAGTTTCTTACCCTCAACCCACCTTACCATGCCCATTCTGGCCAGTCATTGGATATAGACTACATCTTCAGAAAGATACACAATCTTGGTGAGGTGGCTCTCTAAAACTTAGTGCAATTTCTTCAGAGAGACTCAGATGAGAGACTACGCTCCCAGCAGCTGGAGGGATGAGGGCTTCAGTCGTGAAGGTGGCAGAGGATTTTTGAGCCCCTTGGGTTTTTTGAGATACTTTAACTTTGATATGTTGGAGTTAGAGATATTTGGACTCATTTCAAGTTGAGTGTAAAGGCACTGAAAGCTTTATCGGGCTTATAATACTCCTTGAACCCAGCTAATCCTTACTGGGGGAGAAAAGAGGAGATAAAACAATTGTACAGCTGTGTAGACTTTAAAATGCCTTAAAAGTAATGAGAACAATGTGCAAAGTTCCCTACAATAAAGCCTTTTGCCAATTGAGTTCATATCTTGAGATTGCTGAGAAAAGATGCCTGACAGTGTATGGGAATGATTTCTTTAGAAAAAGGTCACATCAGAATCAGTGCACTTGTCATATGTGTATTAGTGACAGATCTTTATCTCTAACCTAGAGATCCAAAATATTATATTTTGAAGGGGAAAGATAGTGAGTGAAACCTGTTAAAAGAATAGAGAAATGACCTTTACTATGCTCCATAAAGAAAATTGGTCACATACTTGTTTTGCAATAATAAATATACCTAACAAGTTTGCTGCAATGTCAGGTCCTTACGAATAATGAACAAAATGATAATTTTGCTTTTAAAGAATGTTTTCGTGGGAAATCAAGTTTTATAAACAAGGGCTTTCTTTGTTTATTCTCCTTTTAAAATATAGCGTATAGTCCAGACAGAGAGACATCTTTCAGGGTAGCAAGATCATGTGTTCATTAAATTAATGATTTAATTTCTGCTGCATTCTTTGACAATAAAATTTTTGCATTTTATTTTATCATTTTTTAAAGATTTTATTTATTTTTGACAGAGGAAGACACAGCGAGAGAGGGAACACAAGCAGGGGAATGGGAGAGGGAGAAGCAGGCTTCCTGCTGAGCAGGGAGCCTGATGTGGGGCTGGATCCCAGGACCCTGGGATCATGACCTGAGCCGAAGGCAGACGCTTAACGACTGAGCCACCCAGACGCCCAAAATTTTTGCATTTTAATGTGTGGGCTGATTCACATGAACCTTCCAATGAAAAATATAAAATATATTACTGTGATTTCACACTACCCACTACAGAGAAACTCTAAGTCTTCGTTTTTCATTTTATTTCATTATCTTCTGCTCAGAAATATCCAGTGACCTATGTTTGGAAACAGTTTGTGAAAAATGTGTGCATCAGAATTTGGAACATTAGGAAGTTCATGTAACATCAGTCCATCTTAGTCACCCGTATGTAGAAAAAAACAAATTGCATCCTGTCACAGCTGCCTAATATTTTGGTAGAGATAGGATCATCAAGTTAAGCAGAAGTGTTTTGTGTCTATATAAAACAATTTAGGGAGGTAAAACAATAATCACAAGGTGTTCATATAAAATGAATAAATGTGATTATGTTTAATGAAGTAGGGCAAATTTAGTTCATTCTGAATACAACAGCACTTTTTTTTCTTTTTCAAATTTTTATTTAAATTCTAGTTAGTTAACATATAGTATAATATTGTTTCTGGGAGTAGAACAGCACTTTCTTTTATTTTACTTTTTTAAAGACTTATTTATTTTCGAGAGAGAGAGACAGGGAGAGAGCAGGGGTGGGGGAAGAAGCAGAGGGAGAGGGAGAGAGAATCCAAGCAGACTCCACGCTGAGCGTCGAGCCCAACATGGGACTCAATCTCACATCCCTGATCTCATGACCTGAGCCCAAACCATGAGTCAGATGCTTAACTGAGTGCGCCACCCAGGCACCCCAGAATAACACTTTAAAAAAGTTAAAATAAGAATTAGTTTCTCTTCTCACAAGTAAAGGAGACAGAAAGAAAAGAAATAGAATAAAAAATATAATTAAAACATCCACAATACACGTTTTCAATCTTGCTTTTGATCCTGTATTAATAATTTAACATTTAAGATATTTTTATTTGAATTCCAAATTTAAAAGTAAATAAAGAAGAAAAATTAGAGGAATTTTAAAGTGCATAACCTTTTAGGATTTAAGTCCTTGTTTTAAAAAAAGAAAGAATTACTTCATATTAGAAGCTATTATATATAAGAATGAACACATTAGAAACAATCTTTGCAGTTCTTAGTCATATATGAAACATTTATTTACAAGCTGATTTAATAAGCCTTCACTGAAAAATTATCTTCTATGTGCTAGATTCTGTGCTATTAGAAAAAAAGCCATAATTTCTACCAATGTGCTTTTGCCTATATGCATACCATATTAATTTGTTAGTTTATGCATACATGCACACACACACACACACACACACACACACACACACACTTAGTTTTTTTAATGTACCAGAAGTCAAATATACTTCTTACATGAAGCGAAATATCAGAAGGCAGAGTGAATTAGGTTTTGGAAGATTTTTTTTTTAATTGTATTTATTTATTTGACTGAGAGAGATACAGTGAGAGAGGGAATGCAAGCAGGGGCAGTGGGAGAGGGAAAAGTAGGCTTCCCGGATCATGACCCAAGCGGAAGGCAGACGCTTAACGACTGAGCCATCCAGGTGCCCCTAGGCTTTGGAAGATTTAAAGTGTACTCCAACCATATACAAGATTGCTTTATATAACACAAAACATTATATTGTTTCCTAAATTCCCCTTAATCTCACCTACCATTGGATCCTCTGACCATTGCCCATTTGGATTATGGTACTGATAGTCTTAAACTCCTATTAAACCTTCCTATATGTTTGTTTGACATTACCGCTCCAATCTTCTTATGTAGAACTGATATTTTTCATTACCTGCCATCCCTTCATCCCTGTGGCTGGAAGTCACAATAGCATGCCCTTCACAGGCCACAGGAGTAAGATACGTGGTTCAGACTTGTGGCAGTAAATCACAATGATCTGACTTTCCCAGACTGTGGGGCTAAGTTCATGTCAATTAAGTAGATAACTTATCCTCTTGGCCATAGTCTTGGGCTCAGGAGTGACCATATCAACCAAGTATTTCCAAAGAGAAAATCTGAATGTGTTTGATGTATAGTCACTGATAAAGATATTTTAAGCTGCTGATTCATTAAGCCATTGGAATGTTTCTTGGTGTTGCAAACAGGTGTCATTTTTCTCAGGTATTGAGAACCTCTTAGAGAGTAAAGTCAACAAACAGAGGCAAACAAATCTACAGAAAAGATAAGGGATAAAGCACTGATACCTTCTTATGAAAAATAGGATCTAAGCATGAAGCTAGTTGTGTTTATAAAGCCACACTCCCTTTTATTCTTAAGACAGTTTGAGTTCAGTTTCAATGTCTTCCAATGAGAAAGTGATTCCTAATGAATAAACTCTATATATAGAGAACACTTCAGCAGTAGGAAATAGGCTAATCAAAAATAAGGCAGGGGATAATAATTAGAAAATTACTTCTATGATATTTGTAGGACATCATGATCAAAATGTATTCACATGATCAGTATCCAATAAGGCGATAATTTAGAGGAGTGAGATGATGAGTTTGAGAGAATCCTTCAGTCTGTACTAAATAACATTCACAAACCTTGTAAAATGTAAATCAGATTATACTGTTTCTCTTCTCAAAATACTCTACTGTAAAGTAAAACTAAAGACTTTCTAGGCTTTCATCCATCCTTCTTATCTGCTTTATTACATCCTTGACCTCATAATCTGCATCCACCCTCTTTCTTACTCTGCTCCAGACACACTGGCCTCCTTACTATCTCTGTAACTCACCAGAAAACAAACAAAAAAACATGCCTAAGGTCTTTATCCCCTCTCTTCTTTTCTTTCTAGAATGTTCTTTCTATGGATATTGACATGACTGACCTTTTAATTACATTTGAAAATTTTACTAAAATGGTAATTTTTTAAAGTCTTTCCTGATCATTCAAATTAAATATCATATATTCATATTTTCTAAGCGTCCCTACTTTATCCCCTAGCACTTGTCACTATATAATGCTTTATTTAAATTAATATTCATATTGTTTATTGTCTGTCTTCCCATGGAAGTATATATTATAAGGCTCGGGTGGTTTGTGTCAAAAGAGCAAGTTTGTGAGAACTGGGACCGTGGTGCTGGTCCTGGCAAGAAGCTACTTCCAAGGCGAAGTGGTCCTTGTGAAGAATACTAAGGATTGCCACCTCAAACCAGCCCTACAGTCATGCTCTGGTGTCTGGAATTGACCAGTATCCTAGCAAAGTGACAGCTGCCATGGGCAAGAAGAGGTCAAAGATCAAATGTTTTGTGAAAGTTTGTAACTACAATCACCTCTTGCCCACAGAGTACCCTGTGGATATCCTCTTGGACAAACCTGTCAGCAACAATGATGTGTTTAGAAACCCTGCTCTTAAATACAAGGCCTGAAGCAGGGCTGAGGTTAAGTTCAAGATGTACAAGAACAGCAAGAACAAATGGTTCTTCCAGAAGCTGCGGTTTTAGCTCTGTTTTGTTTCAATCATTACAAATTATAAATAAATATATATATATATATTATATAACTGCATCACGTGGACTATTTTTTCCTTTGCTTTTTTTTTTTTGAACATAACCTCATGATTTTATTGTCTTCGTAATATTAACAAAATATGAAGCTTAGAACTGGATCACTTGGCCCTTTCTCTTCTTATCTCCTCCCAGTTCAAAATGCTTGCATCTCTTAATAGCCAGAATTCTCTTAGATCTGCAACTGGGCTCAACACATTCAAGCCTCAGCACAATCTTCTTTGTAGTTTTAGCCTTTTTCCGGAAAATCGGCTTAGTCTGCCCACCATAGCCACTCTGCTTCCTGTCATAACGCCGCTTTCCCTGGGCATAAAGAGAATCTTTGCCCTTCTTGTACTGTGTCACTTTGTGGGGCTGGTGCTTGCCACACTTCTTGCAGAAAGGCCGGCGGGTTTTAGGAACGTTCACCATGTTTGCGAGAGCGCTATCGGCACGGAAAGAAAGAGGCTGGGCCGGAAACAGAACTTTTTTTCCTTTGCTTGTTTTTTAAATAGTTGTATCCTCAGTGCCTAGATTAGTAGTGGTTTAGTAAGATAAGTGCTCAATAAACATTTGCAAAATAATGAATGAAAATGAGATTTAAAGTCAGAGAGGGAGAGAGAGAATCTTAAGCAGGCTCCAACCCAGCACGAGTCCAATGCTGGGCTTGATCTCAGGACTCTGAAATCATAACCTGCGCCCAAATCAAGAGTCAGACGCTTAACCAGCTGAGTCACTCAGGTGCCCCTCGAATGTTTGTCATTTAAACAAATTGTCTTAGTTATTAGATTCTTTGCCTTTCTCTATACATTTTAGACTCTTTAGAATTCTTTACATGAAATTACTTGGATCAAGTTTACCTTATGATTAAATCAAGACTTCAGTAGCTTAGTTTATATCATTTATTCATTTATCCACTCATCCTAAACATTAAGTACCTATTGTGCAGAAGGCACTGTACCGTAGGATAGTGTTCATGAGCAAACAAGGTAAGGTATAACTCTTTACATTATAGTAGAACATGTATAATTAAAAAAAAAATCAAGTTTACAGGGAGTAAACATAGGAATGATAGAGAACCCTTAACTTCCAAAAATATCTAAGGGACGTAATAAGATTTCTTTTTGAGGATGTGATATTTGAATTGTAATATGGACTCTGATAATAATGCCACCAACTATTTCTAGGGGAAAAGAAGTTAAGAATTTACTATTGCCTCATGGTTTATGAATTCATAACAAACCTTTTGGGATTTACTACTTGTTGAACCTATGAAAATAAATAAAGACAATCTCACTTAAAGTGGAGTTGGGAAGCCCAGAGAGGGAGCATTCACATATTACCACTTGCCTTAAGAAGCATACCTTGCATTACCCAGTAGGAAGAAGCTTACTTTGCACACCCCAGCCGGAGGAAGGAAGAATTTCTCTTTGCTCAAGCACCAGTCCAGTCAACGAGAACTCAGTGAAACAACCCCCTCCCTTTTCCTCCTTTCCCCTATAAAAGTAAGCTCCTCTCCTTTGTTCTCTGGATTTGCCTATGGTTCACCATAGTTTGCTCATCCAAATTACAAATCCTCTGCTATTCCAAAATGAACTCATTTTGCTGGTAAAATAACTGGCTTTTTTCTTTTTTCAGATCAATAAATCAATATTGCAAAGTGATATATTGTTAGGATTGATACATTTTTCTGAAATATCCTGTTAATTTTATAAAGTGACTTGAGGACTATATAAGCAAACTATGCATGACATTATCACTGTGTCTTGTTATGCTAATGATACTAAAAAATAATTTTCCTGTTGTTTCCTTGTGAGGTATACACAAGTCATTTTAAATCAAGACACTCTTCCATGAATTTAAAAGACATAAAACTTAAGGTGGCTCATGATTATTTGTTGTATAATCCTTGTAATGTAAACTTAAGGAAAAACTTAAAAAACAATTAAGATACGCAAGAAAGTTAGTGAAGGTTAATAATTTAAATTTTCAACAAAGTTAAAATTATCAGTTTGTACTGTTTCTATAAACAAGCGGTCAAAATAGAAATATAGGGTGATTGCTAATCATAGAAGTAAATACTTAAGGTATTCATTAAAATTAAAGAGCTGCTATTATCATTGCCATCCTAATAATAATGATAGTGACAATAATAAATATAAATTTAAATCATTCTAAAAAGTACTTTTTAAATGTGAAAAAATATCAAGAACACTGCTGTGCTGTAAGCCTCCTGGTTTATTTGCATCTGTTTTCAATCTCTTCTCAATATATATATATATATTTACATACAAGCCCACATACAATTTTATATCAGATTTTTAATGACAATATAATTCTTCATAACTAAGATTTATCTCTTCCATAACAAGTATGATCTTTTTCTACTTAATTTACAATCAATTTTTGGCTTCTCTTCATTATTCTGCAACACAGGAAGTTGATCTTAATAGATTGCATTTCTGGGTACCATTTCCCCTTAGTTTCTGGTTGAATTAGCAAAAGATTCAATAGCAGAAGACTGGATGACAGGGGCGGGGAAGATATAAGGATATTTCTTCACTTTGAGCTGCTGGTGTTGGATTTGCTGTGATCCCTCTCATGGTTCCAGCTACCTTGGATTCAGAGACACCATTTTCCTATTATCCCTTTTATCCTTTGGGCCTGGGGAAGGAAATGGCTTCTGGCTATAGCTAGTCTTCGGTTTACTAAATATCTTTTGTTTGTTCCCTTAACCCTTTCCACAACTCTGTAAATAATATCGTCTTTAAATTATCTTTAGATATTTAACTAATAATAACAGGTAACTTAATTAAATATTTAATAATAACCTATTTAGATAAATTAATTCCATATGAATGTATCTTTATGATTCTGGTAGACCCTGACTAATATAACACATTTGGAAAAAAGCTTCATAGTATTTCATGTAATGAAATTGACACTACCAAGTTTAAATGAACAGTTTTGATTTCCATAATGTGTTAGATGTGGGAGCCAGTTTCATTCATTCTTCAAATACAAAGTACATGCCTATGATGTTCTAGTCTCTGATGATACTTAGACTAATAAAATATGGTTTCTTTACTCAGGAGAGAACAGACTATTGTGAAAAGTTTCCCTCCAGACTGTTATATACTTGAGATAAGCAAATTCAGTAATAGGAAAAAAAGGTACCATCATTGTAATGTGATCAAGATTATCTATCCAAGTACGATAGCAATTTGGAGTAACTGTCCTGGAGGAGCTGAAATAATTCTAATTTAATATTCTGAGGACAGATCTGGATTTGACTCATGTGTCTGTACTTCTTAAGTAAGCTAGGCTTCTAATTTTAATTTCAATCTTTGTCTAGGGGAGATGTATCATTGAAAAATGATATAGATTCAAATAATGAGAGACTCAAAGTAATGTTGTTTATGCAAAGCTGTTCTCTCCACTTTTATTTTCATGAGACCTTGAAAAGATTACCAAAGCCAAGTCATATCACAAAAGATGGGATATTATAAGACATTAAAATGATATTATCACAGAATATTTAATTGTATAAGAAAATAATCATGATATGAAATTGTTTTAAATGTCCAAAAACAGCTTTTAAATTTATACGTTTCATACATAAAAAGGATGGATCAGTAAGAAGGTTAATTGATAGCAAGCAATACTTACTTTCATCCCAACACAAACCAAGATATTCCACACAAGAGGAAAATACGTGGACGTTCAAACAAAATTTAAAAAATGTAAAGAATCCATGGAAAATGAAAGAATGTTAAATGAGGAGAACTTTCCAGTCCAGATTAAAGAAGGGTTGGATGCTTCTTTGGGGGAGAGTTTATAGAAAAGTGTTTGCCTTCCTACTAACATCTCAAAAAGGACAAATAGCAGCACCAGTCCAAGAACATAAGATTTGCCAGGGTTCCAACACAGTGATGCTAGGATGGGATGAGTAACAGGTGAAAAATTGCAGGCGGATCTACCACCAGTGAGTGTTCTTGCTAACCGCTCTGTTCACTACACTCTCAGGGATGGACAATTACAATTTTAGGAGAACGTCAGTGCCCAGAGTAGCTATACACACAAGTCAGGCACATCTGGTGAGAAAGTACCCAACAGTGGTGAGGGAAAAGGGGCGAGGTGGTTTTGCCATGTCACGTTCCAAATCTTTTTTACCTTTGGGCTTTCTGTCTCCTCCTACTTTATACAACAGACACATTTCCACAAAAAAGACAAAAGAATGGTGAAACTCAGTTCCGGTTTCTGGATTTCTGTTTTTCCACCTTACCAGCTGATAACTAAAGCTATTAGAAAAAATGAGTTCATGTACAAAAATAAGCATGAAACATCAAAAAATAAGCTCAACATCAAAGATTCTGCACATGTGAGTCATCAAAATCCTTAGTGTTAACTTGTACTTTTGCCCTGCTATTAAAAATGAGTAAGAGAAAAGCACCAAAAAATTATATCATATGTTAGAGTCTATTTTAGATTTCTCAAGTTATTTTCTATAATAACTTTTGTTATCTTCATATTTATTTTCTGTCCAAATGAATTAAGTTTCAGCTTCACATTAAAAAGTAGTTATCCCAAAAAATATTTATCACAATGCCCACATATGCAAAAATACCTAGAAGTACTAAAAATATGTGCATCCTATTTGCTTCCATTATTTTTACATAATTAGGGGAAGAGGAACAAAATAAGAATGTTAGCTGAGCTAACACAAAACACTCTTCAATAATTTCTCAAACTGTACCAACATGATTACTTCTAAGCCTATATTTTTGAGTGATAAGTAAACTTTAAGGACTCAGAGCATTATTTTTATACATGTAATCCTTCATTAATAAGTTTTCTAGCAGTACCTGCCCCACAACCCTGTGAAGTGCTTGTTTTGCATTTCTCTTTGCCTGAGAGTCTCCTTCTCAGCAGTGTTTCAGAACTGACAGTTTTGCTTGTGATGATAAGAGCTTGAGGCCCCAGTCGCATGCTGAGTGCTCCAGGGTTTCCAAAAAAACAAACCAAGACCCCACACCTCTAAAATCAGAAGAACAGCGAGACTCTGACAGACAGTAAGTACTGCCGTGAGGTAAAAAAAGAATAAAGCAGGTAAATTAATCATAATCTATCCCTACCTTTGTAAAAGATTCAGGTTCAGCTATTTTGCATTACAGTTAGCCTTTCCATTAATTTCTGGTTTTTCTTTAATTGTGGGTGACAACCTGTAGGGAGAAATGTTGTTTATTAATGAGGCCTAAGTATGTGTAAAACTTTTCTAAAACTGTTTCTAAAGCAGGTTTCTAAATGCCTTGCAATATGCCCAACCAATCTATTTAGGGATAGTTAAATTAAGATGGTGAAGACTAATGAGGGATTGAATGGGCCAGCCATTATCTTCCCCAGCAGCTTGTAGAGACAAGTAATCATGAAGAAATTTTCTTTTTTGAAAAAAAAAATCAGGACTTTTTAATGTGAAATTTTCTGTAGAGCCAGGAGAGGAATTTTTTTTTCCTCCCACAATTATTAAGCACAATCTAGTTTTCTCAAGCCTTTCGACCCGTGTTTAGAGATAGGTTTTCAAAATAGGATTAAGCAAGATGTCATGGCCTCATTCCTATATCCTCAGATATAAGAACTGCAGTCTCTCAAAATAATCCTTCTAAATATTTCTGGGTCATCTTACATGTACTCATGAGCATGGCTTCTCCTGTCAGTCATTGATTGCTACTCCAAAAGGCATGAGTTAAGGACAACCTTATCCAATAAGCATCTCATCTGTTGAACCACAAGCTTCTGAGGGTCTAAGATGCCAAAGCTATTTTCTTCCATTTGTTTATCTATTTATTACTTATTTATCAAATTAAGATCATTCTTATTTTCCCTTTGGTTATTAAAAAAAAGAATGATATTTACCTCCTTATACATTATTTCTGAAATATTTCTCTATACTTTGTTCTTTTTTTTTCTTCTATGCTCTCAGTCTGCAGAATTTCAGGAAGTTCTATATCAAATATATATAAAAGGGATTATATTTTTAAACCTTAAGAAACATTAGCAGCAAACATTACCCATAATTAAGAATACTAGAAAAGTTTAAGCCATTATAAAGGTTTAAAATGCTTTATGTATGGATTCTGATTTGAAATATTTTGTTCTTTTGATTTCACAGTTGATATCTATTTAGTCATAGGTCAAACTCAGAGTAAAATTGCATTAAATCTGTGTCTCTTCATTGTTGGTCTACTTATTTCTATTTCTTCCTTCCACGAATACATTTCACAAGGGCCTCACCCATGAGTCCAGTGGAGTGGAACAATCTACAGTCTGAACAACAAACATCATAATGAACTCAGCATCTTCTTTACCTCTGTCAGTCAAAAATTTTCAGATTCACAATATACCTGGATTTCAGTAAATTTCTTAGCCTTGATGTAAATCATATTTGGTGACCTGTCCATTTAGTTTGCCAGGAATATCCAAACCTCACTGCCTGCTTATACCTGAACTGTGAATGTGCTATACTAACCAATTTTACCTTTAATTTCAAAGATCAGTCATGTTGGTATATCCCTTTAGAAAATGATGACTAAAATGTCTGTGTGAAACTGCCAGACTTGAAACTCCATTTCAACTAAATGTTATTAAAATATGCAATGCAGAAGAGGAGAAATCATGAAAGAATTTATTATTTTAGTCATATTGGACCCATATTGGTTCTTATTTTAGGATATATAGCTTAAATATATATAAATGAATAGATTTACATAATTACATAATTGCTTTTGTAAAATATAGATTTACATAATTGCCTTTGTCTTTTTTATTTATTTTTTTAAGATTTATTTATTTATTTTAGAGAGAGAGCACTTGAGCAGGGGGTTGGGCAGTGAGGGGCAGCGGGAGAGGGAGAGAGAGAATCTCAGGCAGACTCCCTCCTAAGCATGGAGCTTGACAGGGGCTCCATCTCATAACCCTGAGATCATGACCTGAGCTGAAACCAAGAGTCAGACGCTCAACTGACGGTGCCACTTGGGCGCCCCTCTTTTATCCTTTTTAGTACTATCTGCTGGAGCCATGGTTTTTGGTGGGCTGTCTTGCTTATTGTATCATTTTGCTGTAGCAGGTTAGCTAAAGAGGTAAATGAGGATAACTACCTCAAGTCCTTTATATAAAGCATAATGATATTACACACAGTAATTTTCTTAACCTTCCTATGTTTTTTTAATGAAATGATTGAAACAATGTGCAGAAGCTTGACACCCAATTTCTTAAAGTTTCCATGACTCAATAAATTTTCTTATAACTACTAGCAACACTGACATATGAGTTTTTTAAAGAATAAATTTTTTGTCCAAAGCAGTATCAAGAATGAGTCATTTTGAAAATCTGACTTAGAGAACAAAAGTTACAGCCTTCCGATAATGACCCACAGCAATTTGCACAGATATAAGTCAGCTGAAAATCAGGATTTAAATTAATTTCTTCAGTTGCTTAATGAGCTTTGTAACAGAATCACCTATTATATTTTTTTCATAATGGTGAGGATACATAATCACCCAGATAGTTTGTCTTCTGTTCCTGCACTGTGGTTCATGGCTTGGTCAATGTAGAACCACCTTCAAGGCATGCACATTACCATCACTGCCTGAGAAAGAGTAACTGAGTAATCAAATTGATCACACAAGTTCTGGAATTCCACACCAAAAAAACCCCCACAAAAATGTATAAATAGGATCATTTAATTAAAAATTAAGAAGTATCAGTAACAAATGTTTTTCTGTAATCAAGTATTCAAAATGTTTAAATTGTTACAATGACAATAGAAATATTATACGCATGCATTTTATCTGAAAAGTACAGTGATATTTTTCTCCTTGACTTGGGGGAGAGGGGACATATTTTCAAGCCCGTAATAGGCAACAATCAGCCTATAAGAGCATTCTAAATCTCTCCTGAGCCAGCCTGGACTGCTACAGAAAGAAGCATGGACCATCACCCCAGCTTCTGCTTTTCTAATCAAGGCTGATTTTTTTCTGTTGTCTTCTCTGAACCTAATATTGCTTAATATTTGGGCAATTCTGAGGCCTCCCATTTAGCTTGTCCAGTTAAAATCTGGAGAAGGTTGTACTTGCCCACCATTTACGTATGAGCTGGTATTGGTAAGACTACCCTCACGTGCATCCCATCTATTCCACTTAAACATTCAAGTAAAGGTGATACCAAAACCGAATATCTCTTACATTGTTATTTTCCTATCTGCAAATTTCTCAAGGCCTTGCCTAACTCCCAAGCTTTACTTTCAGCCCTTCATGCTGCCTAGGGATATTACACTACACTGTGAAATGACATTCCATAATCTCATAAATTTTGTTTATTTTTCTTAGGACCTTCAACTTTCACCATAGCACGTATAGCCTCAGACACCCCACTACTGGTGGTTGGACAAACACATGTAATGACTTTGTTTTCAACCGCCTTAGCGGCTGAAACAATCTCAGTAGCCTGTGTCAGGCTGTTTTGTGTCTCTTCCCTATGGACTTGATTAGATTTATAGTTACCTGACGTGGGACAAGGGAATTTAACAGGCTTCCTGAGGAGAGGTTGCTGTTGACAATGAAGCAGGCTTCCTTTGTCCCAGCCAGTGCACTACTTAACTTTTTCATAGGGATCCTATAAATTTACTTCATCTTTTAATAGCCATTTAAATAATTCTATCTGATTCCCTGTTTCTTTACTTATCTTTCTCTCTTTTCATTCCTCTGGCTTTTTGCTTTCTTCTGGAGACTCTGGAGCTTTATTTCAGTAAAACCTATGCTAGAGTAAATCTGTCATGGCATTTCATCAATTCTCCTGCCTTCTCAATAGGAGAATTATATGTGGAGCACATGATGGAAGGCATGTCTTATTCTGAATATCTGCCATAGTTTGGGTCTGAGACATATTTTATGAAGAAACTGGTTTCTGGGATGCTGTTGCCATTGATATTTCTATGGTTCTGTGGAGGTATTCCATTTCACAGACTGTGAGAGTAATTCAAGTTTCCTTTCTTTACATAGAATTTTTTCTCTCCAATCCTCCCTAAATAGGCATGGCTATTACTCTATTGGTAGTTGAAAAACACCAACCACTACAGAATGCTGTGGACTAATATTCATAGAAGACATTCCTTTTCATTCTTCAGTGTCCAGAAATAAATTAATTGCCTTAAGTCAACTGACCTAGAAATACAGGAAAGTAGGAATTCCCTAGGCATCTTTACCAAAAGATTTTTCAGCAAAATGACTGACCTCTTTTATACTACAGCCTCTGCTTTCCAGAATTATCTGCCCATCACATTTGTCCCTGACTGATTCATTTATGAACCAGCAATTAAATAGAAGAACATCAGGATGAAGCACAGTGTTTTCTCACATCTACAACATGGCTTTTGGTTTAGAATTTGGATCTATTTTCATTTAAAACACCTGAAAAGAGCCAGTTGTTTAATTAGCTGTTATTTCCCTCTCCTCCAAGGGTTTCAGTTTCACAAAAGGAAGTTTTAAGATGTAATCAAATAATTTTACCAGTTGATTGCTTCCTCATTTTGCTTTAGATCATTTCAGCTATTCTCTAGTGGAGAAATCCATGTCATTCATATTCCATTGGTAAGATATAACACTGGTTATTTGTTACAGAGCATCTTGTCAGTAAAGCTGTGGGTAAAACCATGAGTTAAAACAACAACAACAACAAAAAAAAAAACCAGTCTCTTAGCATAACCTTCTCAGAACTTCACATTCTCTCCCCTATTACTATATTCTTTAAAACCTAAAACCTCTAAGTGGCAACATAGCTATGGTTGCAAGTTTGAGCAGGTTACCAATTGATACCAATGATATCATAGCACATTTACTTAGTGTTGTAGAAAGATAGAAGTCACAAGATATAGTAAGTATGACATCATTACCTTACTATGCTGGGAGCCCAGATATCATCCATTAAAACAAAACAAAACAAAACAGAACAGAACAAAACAAAAACAAAAAATTTAAAAAAAGTTCTTTATCTACACAAGACACTAAGATGGCCACAGATGTGTATTGATCAACTTGACACAAAATTCCCCATTCTCAATATCCTGACAATCTTTTATATTGTGCTATCATACAGGGAAAATGTCTATAAGTTAACTCTCAGCTTCCTCAACAGAGGTACAGTGCCCATTTCCATCCCCTTCACTCTCATAGTGGAAGATCTTAAGCTCTTTAGTTTTCCAGGAAACAGTAATGTGGAGAGACAGAGCCTGAATGCATTCCAAAGCAGGTCTGTGTCAGCCCAAGCATGATGTAAATCCTTCACTGTCCAGTTCCTTCTTTCATTATTATTATTTTTTCTCAATTGCTAATGGTAGTTAAAATAGCACTGTATGACATCAAGGTGATTGTATAAATCAAGTGCTGAAATTGTGAGAAAACAGCTATAGGTAACCATTCATCTTATACGAATATGTTATATATCTTCTTTAAAATTTTCATTAAATTTTTTTAAAGATTTTATTTATTTATTTGAAAGAGAGAGAGAATGAGAGATAGAGAGCACTAGAGGGAAGAGGGTCAGAGGGAGAAGCAGACTCCCTGCTGAGCAGGGAGCCCGATGCGGGACTCGATCTCGGGACTCCAGGATTATGACCTGAGCCGAAGGCGGTTGCTTAACCAACTGAGCCACCGAGGCGTCATTAAATTTTAACAAATATTAAAATAAGCTTAATATCTTAAAATAAATTCTCAACGAACCAAGGATCTTTTGACTTTAGTTTAAGAATCACCATTCAAGGGGTATCTGGCTGGCTCAGTTGGAAGAACATGAGACTCTTGACCTCAGGGTTGTGAGTTCAAGCCCTATGTTGGGTGTAGAGATCACTTAAAAATAAAATTAAAAAAGAATCACTATTCAATAAGAAACAATCTGAAGCAAATTCCACTCTTTTTATCTAAATTGCTCTCTCTGTACAATTAAGGAGAAGGGAATATACATTATAAAAATAATTAAGATTCATTACTCACATTTCATTACATTAGAAATTATCTCTATTTCATCTTTTCATGTTAATCAAACAAGCAATAATCAATCATTCTCAATTCTATCTATACTGCTTGCATTATATCACTTTGTTTTTATTATATATACATACATGTGTATGTGTGTGAGTATACTATGAGCAGAAGGGTGGCTTTGCAATTCTATGGGTATGAGTATAGTGCCAAGTGAATAAGATAAACAACATTTGATTGGAATTTAATTAATAACAACTACTGAAATTATAATAGAATTTTTGTGACTTTGAGATTAAAAAGAAAGAAAAAGAAATAGTCCCTCTTAAAACTAGTTAGAAATGTTTTGACATAAGTTAATAGAATCAATGTGCTTAACTTTAAAAAAATCCCTATTTTACATAATTATAATTCTGTTCATCATTCCATAATAGCATAGAAATTTTGTTAAAATTAAAGTGATAATTGCATATTTTAGAGAGTTGTCAATTTGTCTAGAAAAATAATATTAGAGTACAATTAAATAAAATAACCAAGAAAACTTAGATTTACTGAGATATGGTGGGAGGAGGAAACTTTTAGATACAATTTAAGAAGGTATGTAATTTTATATTATACTTGCAGGGAAGACCAGATTTTGGTTCACTGAATTTTCTTGGGAAACAGTCTAAGTGCAAGAGACAAACACACATACAAACAAAAAGGTACCTCCCTCAACACAACCACACACACACACACACACACACACACACACACACACACACACACACAAATAATTGATAATAAGATCAACCTACTTGCTAAGGACTGAATTTTGTCCTCCCCCAAGTGAACATGTTGAAGCCCTAACCCCACATTGTGATGGTATTTAGAGATGGGACTTTTGGGAGGTAAGTTTATTTAATTAAATTAATTAATTAATTAATTAATTAATTTAAGATTTTATTTATTTGACAGAGACACAGCGAGAGAGGGAACACAAGCAGGGGGAGTGGGAGGGGGAGAAGCAGGCCTCCCATGGCGGAGGGAGCCTGATGCCAGGCTCTATCTCAGGACCCTGGGATCATTACCTGAGCTGAAGGCAGATGCTTAATGACTGAGCCACCCAGTTGCCCCTGGAAGGTAAGTTTAAATGAGTTCATGAGAGTGGGACTTTCATGATGAGATCAGTCCCCTTATAAGAAGAGATATCAGAGTTTCTCATCCTTATGTGAGGATAGTATCAGAAAACAGCATCCTACAAAGCAGAAAGAGAGTTCTCACCAGAAACTAAACATTTCAGCACCTTGATCTTGGTCTTCCCAGCCTCCAGAACTGTGAGAAATGAATTTCTGATATTTATATCACCTAGTTTATGGTATTTTGTTATGGCAGCCTGAGCGGACTAAGATACTATCCAATTACTCTCTCTTGATAATACAGCCTAGGCTTACTTACCATGTGAGCTAAGAAAGGAAATTAGTTTTTCACATATAATAGTCTAGTTGAGACATCATCATTAGGTTATTTCTAATCCAGAGTTGTCCTTCAACAAAGTATTTTTGGTTATTTGTATGTTTTTTGGTCTGGTTTTTCAAAATGTTTTCTCCCTGAATCTTCTGTTTATATTGATAATACCACATTGAGTGAAATGGTATTACCAAATCATTGTTGAAGAAACACAGACGCATAGTTTAAGGGATTCACTTATTGCTAATCAATCATGTAAATTGACTTGCAATCAAGGTATCTGACTTTAGTCCCGTCTACTATTTTATGTTAAATATTTTTGGAAATAATGGTCCACATTATTCCATTTCAAAATTATTAAGACTAAACATGAAAAGTCTTCAGTTAAAATAACCAATTATTAAAATAATATGCTAATAAATTAGCTTGGGATCCCTTTATTTAATACCCTTATTGTTATGGTCTCAATGTGTCCCTCCAAATGTCATAACGCCCAAAGATAATGATATTAGGAGGTGGAAGTTTTGGGAAGTGATTAAGTAATGGGTGCAGAGCCTTCATTAATGGAACCGGTTTCTTGTAAAAGGAGGTCCAGAAAGATTCTTAGCCTCTTCCTCCATGTGAGGATACAATGGGAAGTCTGCAACTCATAAGAGGGCTCTCACTCAACCATGCCAGTCCCATGATCTTGACTTCCAGCTTCCAGTCTATGAGAAATACATTTCTGTTGTTGATAAGTTACCCAGCCTGTGGTACTTTCTTATAGTAGTTCAAACTAAAACATAAATTTGGTACCAAGAGTGGGTGCTGCTAAAAACGTAGAAGTAACTTTGGAACTGGTTAATGGGCAGGGTCGGGAAAAGTTTCATGGTTCATGCTAGGAAACACATTGCCAATGAATGTACTATTGAGGGTGATTTTCATGGAGGCTCAAAAGGAGAAGAAGAGATCTTTAGAAAAAGCTTCAACCTTCTTAGACAATACATAAGCAGTCATAAATAGAAAGTTGGTAGAAATATAGATGGTAAAGGTCATTCTGATGAGGTCTCAGATGGAAACGAGGAACATGTTATTGGAAACTGAAGGAAAGGTGATTTTTTGCTGTAAAATGGCAAAGAGCTTGGCTGAATTGTTTGTATCCTAGTGTTTTGTGGAAGGCTGAAATTGTGAACAATAAAATTGGATATGTGGCTAAAGAAATTACTTAGCAAAGTGTTGACAAACCAGCTTGGCTTCTCCTGAATGCTTATAGTAAAATATGATAAGAGAGAAACGACTTAAAGACAAAATGGGTAATCAAAAAGTAAATAGAATTTAAATGTTTGGAAAGGTCTTAGCCTACCCATATTGAAGAAAAAATGAGATGGACTAAGAAACTAAATATACATCCTTCCCGTGGACACATGTATACACAAACCAAACATTTGTATTATTTCTACTCATCTTTCAAATATTACCATTATACTTTATTTATTTATTTATACTTTATTATAGTATACTTCTTGTAATAGTTTAATTTCAAGTTGATGAAATATCTCTTTCTACCATTAGCTTTTGAAACAATTTTATTCAAATTCATAAAATCAGTACCTAGCTCCTGTTCTCAAGAAATATAACAAAAAGTATGTCTGTGTTTTTTGTTTATTTATTTGTTTTTTGAAGATTTTATTTATTTATTTGACAGAGAGACACAGCAAGAGAGGGAACCAAGCAGGGGGAGTGGGAGATGGAGAAGCAGGCTTCCTGCGGAGCAGGGAGCCCGATGTGGGGCTCGATCCCGGGACCCTAGGACCATGACCTGAGCCGAAGACAGACGCTTAATGACTGAGCCAACCAGGCGCCCTATGTCTGTGTTTTTTATACAAATACATATGTATGTATTTGAGTATATTAGATTAATGGTGTAACAAATGCTATTTTATTGAGATGCTAAAATCCATATATATTAGTAAATTTATGTTATATCTTCAGGTATTACAATTAATTTCTCATGGATTTGTATTTGTCCATATCAACAAAAACATTTGATTATTTTTGTGAGATTGAAATATTCTCTTGGAAAAAACAATGTAAGTGTAAAAAATGGCTGTACCAGAAAATGGTAGATTAATAACTATTAAAGTGATCTACCTCAAAATATTTTAGAAAAGGTAGGAAAGTAAACAGTTAATAATGATATAATGAAGTAATTGATAAATATCCTTAAATTATAAAATATAAATTATCCCTCAACCACAAAATCATATGCAAAGCTCTTCTAAGTTATATGAGTCAGGGTATATGAATCAGTGTTGTTGTTTTTTTAAATTTTTTATTTAAATTCAATTTAGTTAACGTATAATGTGTTATTAATTTCAGGGGCAGAATTTAGTGATTCATTAGCTGCATATAACACCCAGTGTTCATTACATCAGGGTCCTCCTTAATGCCCATCACCTGATTACCCCGTCCCCCACACCAACCACCCCTCCAGCAGCCCTCAGTTTGTTTCCTATAAAAAAGAGTCTCTTATGATTTGCCTCCCTCTCTTTCCCTTCTCCTATGTTCATCTGTTTTGTTTCTTAAATTCCATATATAAATGAAATCATATGGTATTTGTCTTTCTCTGACTCACTTATTTCGCTTAGCTTAATGCCTTCTAGTTCCATCCATGTTATTGCAAATGACAAGATTTCATTCTTTTTGATGACTGGGTAATATTCCATTATATATATATATTACTTCTTCTTTATCTATTCATCTGTCAATGGACATCTAGGCTCTTTCCACATTTTGGCTATTGTGGACTTGCTGCTATAAATGTTGGGGTGCATATGCCTCTTTGAATCACTATGTTGGTACCGTTTGGATAAATACCTAGTAGTGCAATTGCTGGTTGGTAGGGCAGTTCTATTTTTACCTTTTTCAGGAAACTCCATACTGTTTCCCAGATTGGCTGTAGGTTTGCATTCCCACCAACAGAGTAAGAGGGTTCCCCTTTCTCTGCATCCTTGCCAACATCTGTTGTTTCCTGACTTGTTAATTTTAACCATTCTGAACGATGTGAGGTGGTATCTCATTGTGGTTTTGATTTGTATTTCCCTGATGCTGAGTGCTGTTGAGCATTTTTTCATGTGTCTGTTAGCCATTTGTATGCCTTCTTTGGAGAAATGTCTATTCATGTCTTCTGTCCATTTCTTGGTTGGATTTTTTTTGTTTTTTGAGTGTTGAGTTTGATAAGTTCTTTATTGATTTTGAATACTAGCCCTTTATCAGATATGCCATTTGTGAATATCTTCTTCCATTCCATAGGTTGCCTTTTAGTTTTGTTGATCTTTTCCTTTGCTGTGCAAAAACCTTTTATCCTGATGAAGTCCCAATACTTCATTTTTGCTTTTGTTTCCCTTGCCTCTAGAGACGTGTCTAGTAAGAAGTTGCTGGCGCCAAGGTCAAAGAGGTTGCTGCCTGTGTGCTCCTCTAGGATTTTGATGGATTATTATCTCACATTTAGGTCCTTCATCCATTTTGAGTTTATTTTTGTGTTTGGCCTAAGAAAGTGGTCCAATTTCATTCTTCTGTGTGTGGTGGCTCAATTTTCCCAACACCATTTGTTGAAGAGACTGTCTTTTTTCCATTGGATATTCTTTCCTGCTTTGTTGAAGATTAGTTGACCATAGAGTTGAGGGTCCATTTCTGGATTTTCTATTTTGTTCCATGGATCTATGTGTCTGTTTTTTGTGCCAGTACCATACTGTTTTGATGATTACAGTGTTGTAATACACCTTGAAGCCTGGAATTATGATGCCTCCAACTTTGGTTTTCTTTTTCAACATTATTTTGGCTAATCATGGTGGTTTATAGTTCCATACAAATTTTAGGATAGTTTGTTCCAGCTTTGTGAAAAATGCTGATGGTATTTTGATAAGGATTGCATTGAATGTGTAGATTGCTTTGAGTAGTAAAGACTTTTGTTTTTTTTAAGGTTTTATTTATTTATTTGACAGAGAGAGACACAGAGAGAGAGGGAACACAAGCAGGGGGAGTGGAAGAGGGAGAAGCAGGCTTCTGCTGAGCAGGTAGCCTGATGCGGGGCTCAATCCCAGGACCTTGGAATCATGACCTGAGCCAAAGGCAGACGCTTAACGACTGAGCCACCCAGGCGCCCCTAGTATAGACTTTTTAACAATATTTGCTCTTCTAATCCCTGAGCATGGGATGTTTTTTCATTTCTTTGTGTTTTCCTCAAATTCTTTTGTAAGTGTTTATAGTGTTCAAAGTACAGATCTTTTACTTCTTTGATTATGTTTACTCCTAGGTATCTTAAGGATTTTGGTGCAATTGTAAATGGGATTGATTCCTTGATTTCTCTTTCTGCTGTTTCATTGTTAGTGTATAGAAATGCAACTGACTTCTGTGCGTTGATTTTATATCCTGCAACTTTGCTGAATTCCTGTATCAGTTCTAGCAATTTTTTGGTCTTGTATAAATTTCAGTATGCTCTTCATATGAGTTTTTTAAAGCTGTGTTCTTTGTTGTTTAAGGAAAAAGAGAGAATACCACTTATCAAAGCCCTAAAAATTCAGTATAACAGTATTTCTTTTTTATATAACATGTATCCACATAGCTCTGCAAAATTTCTGATCAAAAGGATGGCTATATTTTTTAAGTTACCAAATAAGGGAATTTGGGGGCCGTGGATCAGGAACAAAATTATGAAGAAAATGGTAAACATACACTTTTATCAGCAGATATGAATTGTCAGGAATAAGCAATGATTATAGGATATTGTTACTGGAATTTGTCCTACTAGCAAAATCCTGACCTCATATTCAGATGTAGATATGTGTTGTCTTCAAAGTTTGTGAATACTTACTCTATCGCTCTTCTTATAGTCAGTTTTATCATTCTCTTTCCATAACTTTCATACATTACATCACAGATGATTGTATCACAAAATAAACTTTTACTTTGGGGGATAAAATCCTTTAGAGTATTGGGGTTTGACCTAACAAAAACAACAAGAATAACATCCAGACACATTATTTTCTGTTTTTTTATTAACAATTTTATTTATTTATTTGGGGGGGCAGAGGGCCAAGCATACTCCCTGCTGAGCGAGGAGCCCTATGTGGGGCTCCATCCCAGCACCTTGAGATCATGACCTGAGATGAAGGCAGATGCTTAACCGACTAAGTCTCCCAGGTGCCCCTATTTTCTGTTTTAAATACCTATAAATATATCTCCCCTGATCTCACATTATAATTATGCAATTATTTACTTCTAATTATGTTTTAGAGTGAACACATGTCCCTACTATGTTCTTTCTATGATTGGAAAGGTAGAAAGACTTTTGAAAGGAAAGAGGCTCAACATCGTTTTATAGATGGAAGATGACATTTCACATGGCAGAAATTCCTGATACTTCTGAAGAATAGTAAGAAATGAAAATGGAAACTGTTGGCTTTGCTTTACATAAGAGTGCTCATTGCTTTCTTCATGGTATATTTAATTTTATCTTATATGCTAATTCTTAATATTGCATATCTAGGTTTCCAATAAAATCAGAAGAATGTTTAGTTTGATGTGTAAAATGTGACTACTCAGCTTGAAAGCAAGGGACTAGAAAGACATAGGAAATTCTGGCAAAAAGAAAAACTAAACATAACTAAGCAAAAAGATCAAACTACTCATTTGTCCTTAATGTAGAGAGAAAAGACTCAACATGGCACAAAATTTTGCTTTAAAGAATGACTTTATTGAAAGATATGGCTCACTCTCTCTCTCACTGATAAATAAATAGGGATGCCTGGGTGGCTCAGTTGGTTAAGCGTCTGCCTTCAGCTCAGGTCATGATCCAGGAGTTCTGGGATCAAGTCCCGCATTGTGTTCCTTACTCAGTGGGGAGCCTGCTTCTCCCTCTGCCTGCCACTCCCCCTGCTTGTATGCACCCCCCCTCTCTCTGGCAAATAAATAAATAAAATCTTGAAAAAAGAGAAAGATATGTAATGATAAGACCAGTGATTTCTGACATACTTCAGTCGTAGTCTCACCATACGCATTTAGGTCTTTAGGTTAAAAAAATCTAGGTATTTGGTAATTTTTTTGAACTTTGTATTCTGAATTTTAAATAAAGATAGATAATTTTGGTGGTATTTTGAGTCTCATTTATAAACTGGGAAATGTTCAAGAATTATTTGCTTTTCATAGGATCTACTTCTTTCCTCCTGAGAGACATATTAATAGTATCTGTAAAAGTCCTCCTTTTCTCCCCAGATTTATGTTAAGCATTATTTTTATTCTTCACCTAAGTACCATGGTTGGTTAGATGCCCCTCCTATTTGATCTACCTTTATAATCCTATAACTCCTTTTGCCTATCTTTATTATGAAAAATTTCACACTGGGCTTTACTGAATTCTTTGCCTGTATCAAACACTCCATGGTAACATTTTTAAAAGACAAGGCTGGGCCTTATATTTTTGTTCTTCACTAGTTCAGAGCCAGATGCTTGAAACATGGCAGGTGTTTGATATTGCTTGCTAACTTAGATATATAAATGAATAATAGGTGCCTTAGATAATGTTTTCTGTGATTGCTCTTTCTCAGTTTTTGCTGTAGGGTTATTTTTAAAGATTTTCCTTGATCCTAAGAAATATGTGTCTAACTTCAAATTATCAATTTGCTTTTCTATATGGAAAATTATTTTCTTTTTGGTCAATTTCTAATTAATCACACCTAAACCCTTTTTAAAGTAATCACTTACTTTATTTCTAATTATTAAATAATGCTTTTGTAAAATTGAAGTACAGTTGACATACAATGCTATATTATTTTCAGGTGTACAATATAGTGATTAGGCAATTCTATACATTATTCAATTCTCACTACAATGAGTGTAACACCATTTGTCAGCATACAATGTTATGACAGTATTATTCAGTATATTCCCTATGATGTACTTTTCATCTTCTTCAAGTTGGTTGAAATCTTGAAGCCATATTTAACTCATCTCAAGCATTATCATTTTTTTAACAAACATTCTTAAATTGCCTATCAGATGTATGTTTCTAATGTTCAGAAACAGATCTAAACAATTATACATTTATGCCCTTCTTATTCTAATATTCCTTCAGCTGTTCTCCTTAAGAACTAGGCTCACCTGCTATTTAATATATTATTTGTAATTAAGCCATACCATTTTTCTTTGTATAGATAATATGAAATACCCCTAAGTTATGGTGGCAAACTGAGCAAGTACAACATATTCTAATCCTAAATCACATTACATGGACAAAAACATATTTTAAGAATAAATTTGGGAATTCAAATAACTATATTGGCTTTGATAGTAATTTTGAAGAATCCCTGAAAGATAGAAGAGATTATATTAAAGATTGGGAGAAAATAAGGTCCAAAACCAATGGAGAAGACTTCCAAAGAGTCCTTTGGAGAAAACAATATGAGCAATTTGGGAAATTTGCAAGACCAGAATAAACTAGTATAGAATCCATTGGTGTCATTCATTTGTGGTAAGTCTGCAAAGATACACTAAAGGGCAATACTCTGCAGTCAGAAAAGTCATTATGATCACATAGTTGTGCAACCTCTACTCATTCTCTATTTATACTAACTTGTTTCAGTAGTGACATTGCTTACTGTCTATGAAGGTCAGAAGCCCTGGTATCAGAGAAGCAGGGTGGCATCCCTAAAAAGATAAAGCACTGGTAAACCCAACCCACAACACCTACCATCTTTTCTGCATAATTATTAGAAGGGTGCTATGATCAGTGGATGAATTATCCATAATAAGGAAACAAGGAACTCAATTACTTATGTGTACACATAAGCTAGAATCACCATTGATAAAATGAATACCAACACAGGGAGAGAAAATTAAAAATAAATAAACAAATAAAATTCTAATATTTAAACAAAGGTAATAGGTCACAGAACAGATTTAAAAGAAGCACAGCTAATAGTATAAGAAGGATAAAAATTGCTTTATTTCTATCAAATATGAGCTGGCTGATTATGAGTGCAAAGTAAAAACAGAGATCTAGAAAGATAAAATATGATAACTGAAATCCCAAAGTCAATAGATTTCTTAAAGCCTGAATGGACATAGCTAAATAATGATTTGGTGAGTAGAAAACTGAATGAACAGAATACATAAAACAAGAGAAAAAAATATTTGAGAGACAATAGCAGTTGTAACAATACCTGACAAATGAGAACTGTAACTAGAGAATAAAAACAATGGATGAGGGAAAGGAAAACCCATGCACTCTTAAAGAAATACTAGAAAAACTATTGTCTGAAATAAATTAATCTTGAACCAAAGTACAAAAAAGTCATTAAAGTATTTAAATGAAAAAAATGAGAGATATTCTATGTTCATGGATTGATAAATTTAATATTATCAAGATGTAAATTCTTGCCAAATTGAGTTATGGACACGCCACAAACCTGTTTAAAATCTCAGCAAGCTGTTTTGTACATACTGACACAATTATTGTAAAGTTTATATGGAAGCATAAAAGATATAGAATAGCCAACACAATACCGAGTAAGGAAAGCAAATTTGTAGGACCACTCAATTTCAAGACTTACTACAAATCTACCATAATCAAGATGGTATAGTATTAGCAGAAAAATAGACACAAAGATCAATGGAATAAAAGAGAGATCCAAGAAACAGAACTACATGAATTTGATCAATTTATTCTTGACAAAGCCCCAATGGCAATTCAATGGTGAAAAGATAGTCTTTCCAACAAATGTTGCTGGGACACTTGTACATCCATATGTTTAAAAGAAAAAGAACCTAGACACAGATCTTACATCTTTAAAAAAACTAACTCAAGATGGATGACAGGCCTTCATGTAAAATGTAAAACTATAGAATATTTAGAAGAAAACATAGGAGACTTAGGTGACCTTGGGTCTGTTGATGAGTTTTTAGATACGTCACTAAAGCAGTATCACTGAAAAAAAATTGACCTTATTAGAATCCAAAATCTTTGTTCTTTAAAAGATGTGCTAGGAATATTAAAAGCAAACAGAGGATTTAAAAAATTATATAACTTATACAAGGCCTAATGATAATTGGTGCAACAAGAATTGTAACTCCAATTTGCTTGATTCCAAAGTCTTTGTCTTCTAACTTTATTGTAATAACATATTTAAACGATATGTCAAAATTACTTTTTGGAAATCTGCTCCACAGTAAGTATTCATGTACTTTGATTCATTTTAGACTTATATTTCAGTGAAGGAAAATAAAAAAAAAGTACTAGGTATTTTAGAAACATATGGATTTGACAGAGTTAATTAGAAGCCTACAAAATAACCTGAAGAACTAGAACAGTAAAAGTCAGGGGATTTGGGTTACATCCTGTGGCTGAATGTAGCTACCCAAATGACAGAAAACCACTGTTCCATACAAAGGCTAGGGATCTGCAAAAAATCTCTGGAAGTGTGCAGTCAAAGTTGCCCCACAGTCCTCCCACACATTGCATATCATCATAACTACTCAAGATGAAGAAAGGTCTATGCCTCATTTCTGCATTTCAAATCTCAAAAGCATTGGCAAGATATAAATTTCTTCTGGAGCTTTGACAGTAATGTCTATTTGCTACTTGATCTTTATTTGTACTATCCAAATAGCTCAGGTTACTATGGTCAACCTGAAAAAAAATATTAATTGCTTCAAATCCAGTGTTCTCTATCAATATATGCACTATGGGTTGAACTCCAAAAGATCTCATAAAGTCTGAGAGACCTCAGAGAGTGATGAATACTATAACTGGACTGGGTCAGTAAGTGGATACCGTCATAGAGGATAAAGCTTAAACTGAGACAGTTTGCCTTCTAAGGTCAGTGTGGCCACTAGCACTGAAGTGGTCACCTTGACCAAGCTTATGCAGGCAGTAGGTAATGTAGGTCAGGAATCAACTTTGAGTTGGCCTGGCTCTGAAATATCTGTTCCATATTCCTCAAGGAAAATATATGCATTGAAATCCTCAAAGTGCTGTATTGTAAACTGGAACAATGTCTCAAATAATCAAGAAGCAACAGCAAGGAAAAGAATAAATATGGCTGTTTGTGTATCCAGTATTGAATAGCAAGTTCCCAAGTAGTCTAATATTTTTATTAGATCATATTTCAAGTGAGCCTTTCTCCCTCAGTTTTTCAAATTGTGCATAGAAAAATATCTTGATATAAAACATGATCATGCCTCATCAAATTCCATTATGTATTAAATTAAGATATAAATTAGACAACTCTGAAACTGAATGAGAAATTAACCCACTAGTTTATTGCTAATAGCCAAAATCATGAGGACCCCCTCCACTTTCTTTCATCACACAGCACTTGGTAAATTAATTTTCAGTTACTGTTTAAAGTATTCTTCCCTATTATTTATCAGAACTCTTCTCATGTATCTTCTAAGAACCATTTAGAAATGGCTCATTTAACCTTTGCAAAACATGAGTGTAATTTCAAACCCAGCATTTTACTCTTTCTGCAACTGAGTTCATTTGACTACCTTTGTATTTCAGTTTCATGGGCTCTTCCTTATTTAAATGGTTATCTTAACAATAAAAGATTGATGTAGATTTATGATATTGGTCACGAATTATTTCCCTGCCAATAGTTTTCCATTTAGGTTGAAGTATTAATGTTATCATTAAATTCAATTTATGTTTTTAAAATAACAAATAGTTTTGTCTCAAGAATTATAACATCACATTAGTAGAAATTAATATTAGATTAAATGTAAAACTTGTTTTACACTGAGAAAAACTAAAAGATTTTTCATAAAAGCAAAATTATGGAAATTAAAAACTATAACATAAAGGTAGAAATGTTCATATTGAATTGTAAGATTGAACTACAAAATACAGAAAATCATGTAGAACTGCTTTTTGTTTGTTTTTAGCACATGTATATAAATTTAGAATGTGTGATTTAAAAACAGATTAATAATAATCTAATTTTAATTATCAGTTTAATTAAAGATTTGTTCTTAATACAGAGGAAAAATGCTAAGGGAAGAAATATTGAGAAACCTGACTCTCACTATTCTTCATCCATTCTATTATATGTGTACAGCAATATCATAAATAATTCATGTTCCCACGGAAAAAAACTCTTGTCAACCAGAGGATAGTGCTTATGTGAAGTTCCTTTTATCTTTAGTTTTATATACACCACTCATTTCCATATTTACTCGGTTTGACATTTCCTCCTCCCATATCCCCTTAGTGAGGTTGTTTTGTACATCAGTAATATAGTTAAATTATTTTGTCATGGTCTGCATTCCTTCTTGAGAATCATGATAGCTTATTTTTTAAAAAAATACATATATATTTAGGTTTGCTCTTTGTGCTATAAACTTCTGTGGGTTTTGACAAATGCATAATGTTATGTATCCACCATTACGGAATAGTTTTGCTGTCTCATATATCCCTGTGCTTCATCTATTCAACCCTGACCTCTGACCCCCTGCTCATAACCATTGATCATTTTACAGTATCTATAGTTTTGCCTTTTCCAAAATGTTATATACTTGGAATTTCATTAATTTTAAAGTTATCACTTTTGTTTTACATTCTTCCAAGAGGTCAGCATTATATTTACTATTTATGAACCCTTCAGGAAAATTCTTTTCTTCTTTTCACTGATATATAATATCTTACAAAAATTTAATCAGTTAAATAACTCAGTTTTTTAGTAACATTTTTGAAATTTCTTTTTCTTTAACTTTAGTGTTTGTATGACATTTTTGTAAATTTTCACAATGATAGCAAATATTTACCTTATGAAATTAGATTAGATGTTTGCATTTTGCACAAAGTTCTTCATAGCCTAGGATTTTGACTAGTACTAGGAGAGTATGACTGATGATATCATGGTCTACATAGACAATGTAACAATAAAGCAATGAAACTGATTTACTTGCAAGAGACTCTGAAGGGAATTCCACAAGAAGATTCCCAGGTAGTGGTGTAAAAGCACTAGAAGACTCACAGGCTATCAGGAGCCAGTGGTACACATCTCTTCACAAATCCCCCTTTAGCAAAGTCTTTTTCCTTGAAATTGATTATGCTGGGAGTATTTCACCATAGAAACTTATAAACACTAAAATGAAGGCCACCTCCCTTTTTTCCTGTATAAATTCTGACTTTTCAGCATACCAGTGATTCCCAGAATATTTCCAACTTAATAATTGCTAGTAATCAAATAAACCAATAGTGTAGATACCTGTTACTTACTTAAAAAAAACAAAGTACTAATATGACACCACCTCTACTGACTGTTCTTTCATCCATTTTTGTGGGTTTGTAAATAAAATTTACTTTTGAAAAGCGTATATACTGCAAAATCCAGTTATAATGCAGTTGAGGGGCGCGTGGGTGGCTCAGTCGGTTAAGCGTCTGCCTTCTGCTCAGGTCAAGATCTCAGGGACCTGGGATCAAGCCCTGTGTCGGGCTCCCTGCTCAGTGGGGAGTCTGCTTCTCCCTCTCCCTCTGCTGCTCCCCCTGCTTGTACACTTTCTCTCTCTCTGCCAAATAAATAAATAAAATCTTTAAAAAAAATGCAGTTGAAATCATAACAAAATTACAAGAAGATAATTGAAATGAAGCAAAAATTATTTTTCATTATAAAATGAGTAATTATAATTAACAAACTGAAATATAATGAAAATTTAATAGTCCAATAACTATAGACTATAAATATATTTATAAATGAAAAAAATATTTTAATAGTTATAGAAAATAAGTTATGTTTTATCAACTGAATATAATATATGGGAAATACAATTATTACATATATTATAATATAGATTTAGAGAAGGCAGTTTGAGGATTACTTCCTTAATATATGGCCTTTATAGATATTCTAGATGTAATAAAATTTTATTTTTTAAAAATTAAAAAAAATTTTATTATGTTATGTTAGTCACCATACATTACATCTTAGTTTTTGATGTAGTGTTCTATGATTCATTGTTTGCGTATAACACCCAGTGCTCCATTCAGTATGTGTCCTCTTTAATACCCATCACCAGGCTAACCCATTCCCCTACCCCCTCCCCTCTAGAACCCAATTGTTTAAAGATTTTATTTATTCATTTGACAGAGAGAGAGAGAGAAAACTAGCAGGGGGAGCGGGAAGCAGAGGGAGAGGGAGAAGCAGGCTCCCTATTGAGCAGGGAGCCTGACGTGAGGCTCAATCCCAGGACCCTGGGATCATTACCTGAGCTGAAGGCAGACGCTTAACCGTCTGAGCCATCCAGGCATTCCTGTAATAAAATTTTAAATGTCAATTTTTTATATAAGGGTAGCATCATATTGGAGACTATAGTTTTCAAAAATAAATATAATATTTTGAAGGAAAACGTTAACTTAGATTGACAATTTTGTTATCATATTTATTATTTGGGGGTAATACTACTGATAAATTACATATTATTGAGGTCTTATGTGTAAGGTAGTATGACAAGAAGATATATATAAATAACTTTGGGTGATATGAGACTAAAGGTGGCATAGAACCATTATGTATTTTAAAATAATGACTTTTTTCTTTATGTACTACAGAACAATTTATGGGAAATTAATTTGTATTTTATTATCTCTATATTTTTCTTTTTTCATGTACTAAAGTTTAAATTCTCTTACCTTAGGGAATTTTTCTATTACTAGTCATGGATCTGGGTTGCTTATAGACAATGTGAATTTTCTGACCTTTTCCTACCCCCCCCTTTTTTTTCTTTCCAGAGCCTGTTTTCTTTTAGGGATAATATTAGGTATGAAGGCAGACAAAGAGAAGTTATACCTGAAGTTGAGGAGTGAGAAAGAAATTCCCCCACAGACTGGGAAAGAAATAAAGCTGGCAAGTTCTCCCAGTGGTTATGACCTAAACTCCATTTCTTTCAGAGCCTCATGGAGTAACAATGTTTCAAATGGAAAACTAGGGCTGGTGCATTCTGGAAGCTCTATCTTGGCTGTTGAATAATTGGTCCCAGCACTCTTCCTCATCTTCCAAACAAGGTATAAAATCAGAGGCACTAACGGTTTTAACATATGGATTTAGGCAATGAACATTTGAGCAATGACAGTTTTATTCATAATAGCCCTAAACTGAAAACTTCCCAGTACCCTTAATTGGGTGATTGGTTAAACAAACTCAGGTATGTCCATACCATAGAATAGAATATCTCTCTGCAAAAGATTGAAGTAAATGATACACCAGCCAACTTGAATGAATATCAAGGAGAACAAAAAAACTCAGTAAGATACATACTGCATAATTTGATTTATATGATATCTATAAAATAACATAATATAGAAATGGAGAACAGATTAGTGGTTGCCAGGTATTAGGGAGGGAGTGGCTGAGGTGGATGTAGCTCTAAATGGAGAGAATGAGGGAATCTTGTGGTGATGGTATGGTTCAGTATCTTGATTATGGTGGGGTTTACACAAAGCTACATATGTGATAAAATTTCATATAGCTCTATACATGCACATAAACACACAAATGAGTGCAGGTATAACTGGTGAAATCTGAATAAGCTTTATGGATTGTACCAATGTTAAAATTTTGGTTGTGCTATTATACTATGGTTATGAAAGATGTTAATATTGGTTGGAGGCAGCTGGATGAAGAGTGTGCAGATTTCACTCTACATTTCTTTGTACTTTTCTGAGAATAATGATTTCAAAATACAGAATTTTTTAAAAAGTCTACGTAAAGTTTGGTGTTTTCTATGTTGCATAATCTATCTTTTTTTTCTATGCTCAATAAACCTTCAAATAAGTGTTTCTCAGGTAAATAATGTGACTGTTGAATCACAGACCTGTACCTCTGAAACAATACTTTATATGTTAAAAAAAAAAAGAAGATAGTAGGAAGGGAAAAATGAAGGGGGGGAATTGGAGGGGGACGAACCAATTTCTGTTTTTATGCAAAATAATGTATGTATATACATTTATTGTACAATTTTCAGTATAATTTCCCAGATATTCTATATTTAACCTGAAATGTGACCAATATAATATGATCTGTTGCAGAGTTCATTTTATATGAAATTTCTAGCACAATTTGTTTTATAACTATGCATCATTTAACTATAGATTATTTAGAAATACCACTTGCAAAACTACCTTAATATTCTATCAAATTAGTCCTGTGAGAAATGGATTTGGTATAGAATGGATATTATTATAAGAGAATTTTATTCTAGTGTCTCAGAATTATTGGTGCCACTGGCAGGCTGGTTTTATGTGGTATTTAAGGATAACTAAGCACAGCCAAGACAAAGGATTACTGACTACAGTTAAAATGGGTTATAGAGATTAAGAACATTTGTATTTCATTCTTACCGAGGTATTATTACAAGTAAGTATTGAGGTGACTTTATAACACCTAGAGGAAAGAATGATATTCCACTAAAACAATATGAATAAAAAAGTAACATGCTATTGTTCTTTTTTTAAAAAAAATATTTATTTATTTGGTAGAGAGAAAGAGCATGTGTGAGAGACCACAAGCAGGGGGGAGCAGCAGAGGGAGAGGGAGAAGCAGGCTCCACCCTGAGCAAGGAGCTCAACACGGTGGTGGATCCCAAGACCCTGGGATTATCACCTGAGCTGAAGGCAGATGCTTAACCAACTGAGCCACCCAGGCGCCCCATAACATACTATTGTTAAATATATGAGGTTACATGAAACAATAAAACCTTTAAACAGTGGCATCATACCCATGCAAATTAGATCATACTATTATTCTGAATCTCAGTTTCCTAAATCTTTTAATATAATATGATTCCATTGCAATTTTATTTCATATCAAGTGTCTGTGTACATCAATTTTTTGTTACTGATTAAAAACAAAGAAACAATTTCAAAACATTCAATACACCGTTTAAAATTTGCTATGGATATTTTTGTAGTGTATGTATATACATGGTCAGTAGTAAAAGTAAAAACTGAGATGAGGAGAAAATGTGAAGGTAAAAGGAAGTTATACTTTTAAAACCAGTTACTGTGTGTTAAACCACCTCCATTTTGTCTTATTTAGTGTTTACACCAACCTTTTAATATAGTTACAAGCATACCCATTTTAGAGAAAAAATAATTATATCAAGAAGGGTAAGTAACTTGTCCAATTTTATGCTGCTTTCCAGTGCAAAATTTCAGAAGAGACTCCAGGCTTGTTCCCTGGAAATTCCAGAAAGGACTTCCAGTATCATAGTGACTGGTAATATAACAACAAAAATAACAAATATTTATGGACTCCCATCACAAAAAATTAAAGATCCAGTATATTACTTTTCCTGAATCTATCATAGTTTTTGAGAATTTCTTCTTTTACTAGACATGACATAAAAATCCATTTTAAGTATCAGTTATAAGTTAGTCCTTTTGAAGGAAACTGCTAAAGAGGAGCATGTTAGAGGAGTCAAGCATTAAAATTATAATAAATTATTTAAAAATTATCTGAAATTTAATACACTGATTAGTAGTAATATAAATTTCTTGTTAAAAAATAGGAAGAAAATACAATCTGAATTAGCTCCTAGCAAGTTACTTTGTTGATATTGACGAACTGAATATAATTTATATGGAAAGGCAAAAGACCAGAATAACCAACAAAATATTGATGAAGAACAAGGAGAGGACTGACACTACCCTACTTCAAGACTGACAATAGTTACAGGAATCAAGATCTTATGCTTTTAGTGAAAGTAGACAAATATATCAATGAAATAGAATAAAAAGCCCAGATATAGACTCATACAGATATAGTCAGATGACCTTTGAAAAAGGAGCAAAGGCAATTCAACAGAGAATTGGTGTTTATTTCAACAAATGAAATGGAAAAAATGGGAACCCACAAGGGAAAAAAAAATGAATCTAGAACTGATCTTATACAATTAACAAAAATTAACACAAAGTAGATTGTAGACCAAAAGGTAAAACAGAAAGCTATACAATTTTCATAAAATAACAGGAGAAAATCAAGGTGACCTTGGGTTTTTCTTTCTTTTTTTTTTTTAGGATTTTATTTATTTATTTGACACAGAGAGAGAGAGAGAGAGAGACAGCAAGAGCAGGAACACGAGCAGGGGGATGGGAGAGGGAAAAGCAGACTTCCCGCTGAGCAGGGAACCTGATGCAGGGCTTGATCCCAGGACCCTGGGATCATGACTCGAGCCGAAGGCAGACGCTTAACAACTGAGCCACCCAGGAGCACCCCCCCTTTTTTTTAAGATTTTATTTATTTATTTGAGAGATAGAATGAGAGAGAGAAAGAGAGAGAGCACGAGAGGGGGGAGGGTCAGAGGGAGAAGCAGACTCCCCACTGAGCAGGGAGCCCGATGCGAGACTCAATCCCAGGATTCCAGGATCATGACCTAAGCCGCAGGCAGTTGCTTAACCAACTGAGCCACCCAGGCATCCAACCTTGGGTTTTTCAATTAATTTTTAATTACAATATGAAAATCACAACCATGAAAGAAAAAAATATGAGTTGGACTTCATTAAAATTAAAAATTCTTCTTGTGAAAAATGCTGGTGGTATTTTGATAGGGTTTGCATTGGATGTGTAGATTGCTTTCGGTAGTACAGACATTTTTAACAATATTTGTTCTTCCAATCCACCAGCATGTAATGTTCTTCCATTTCTTTGTGCCTTCTTCAATTTCTTTCATAAGTGTCCTGTAGTTTTCAGAGTACAGGTCTTTTACCTATTTAGTTAGGTTTATTCCTAGGTATTTTATGGTTCTTGGTGCAATTGTAAATGGGATTGATTACTTCATTTCTCTTTTTGCTGCTTCATTATTAGTGATAGAAATGGAACAGATTACTATGATTTTGTATCCTGCAACTTTACTGAATTCATGTATCAATTCCAGAAATTTGGGGGTAGAGTGTCTCAGCTTTTCTCCAAAGAGTATCATGTCATCGGCAAATAGTGAAAATTTCACTTCCTTGCCAATTTGGATGCCTTTTATTTCTTTTTGTTTTCTGATTGCTGAGGCTAAGACTTCCAGTACTATGTTAAATAACAATGATGGGAGGAGACATTCCTGTCTTATTCCTGACTGTAGAGGAAAAGCTCTCAGGTTTTCCCCACTGAGGATAATATTAGCAATGTTCTTTCATATGTGGTCTTTATGATATTGAGGTATGTTCCCTCTATCTCTACTTTGCTGAGGGTTTTTATCAATAATGGATGCTGTATTTTGTCTAATGCTTTTTCTGCATCTATTGCGAGGATCATGTGGTTTTTATCCTTTCTTTTATTGATGTGGTGTATCACATTGATTGATTTGTGAGTATTGAACTATGCTTGCAGACCAGGAATAAATTCCACTTGATTGTGGTGAATGATTCTTTCAATGTACTATTAGATTCAATTTTCTAGTATCTTGAGGATTTTTGCATCTATGTTCATCAGGGATATTGGCCTGTAGTTCTCTATTTAGTGGTATCTTTATCTGAATTTGCTATCGGGGTAATGCTGGCCTCAAAGAATGAATTTGGAAGTTTTCCTTCCTTTTCTATTTTTTGGAATAGTTTGAGAAGAATAGGTATTAGTTTTCTTTAAATGTTTGGTAGAATGCATCTGTGAAGCCGTTTAGTCCTAGACTGTTATATGTTGTGAGTTTTTTGATTACTGATTCAATTTCTTTGCTGGTTATTGGTCTGTTCAAATTTTCTATTTCTTCCTGTTTCAGTTTTGGTAGTTTATCTGTTTTAGGAATTTATGCATTTCTTCCAGATTGCCCAATTTGTTGGCATATAATTGCTCATAATATTCTCTTATAATTGTTTGTATTTCTGTGGTGTTGATTGTAATTTCTCTTCTCTCATTTATGGTTTTATTTGTTTCAGTCCTTTCTCTTTTCTTTTTGATTAGTCTGGTTAGGGGGTTATCAATTTTAGTAATTCTTTCAAAGAACCAGCTCCTACTTTCATGATCTGTTCTACTGAAGTTTGTTGTTGTTGTGTTTCTATTTCATTTATTTTTGCTCTAATCTTTATTATTTCCCTTCTGCTAGCTATAGGCTTCATTTGTTGTTCTTTTTCTAGTTCCTTTAGGTGTAAAGTTAGGTTGTGTGTTTGAAATTTTTCTTGCTTCTTGAAGTAGGCCTGTACTGCTATATACTTCCCTTGTATGACTGCTTTTGTTGCATCCCCAAGGTTTTGGACTGCCATGTTTCATTTTCATATGTTTCCATGTATTTTTTAAAATTTCTTCTTTAATTTCCTGGTTGATCCATCCATTCTTTAGTAGGATGTTCTTTAACCTCTGTGTATTTGTCATCTTTCCAATTTTTTCTTGTGGTTGACTTCAAGTTTCACAGTGTTGTAGTCAGAAAATATGCATGGTATGATCTCATTCTTTTTGTACTTGTTGAAGTCTGATTTGTGATCCAGGATGTGATCTATTTGGAATATGTCCCATGTACACTCAAAAAGAATGTGTATACCTTTGCTTTAGGATGAAATGCTCTGAATATGTCTGTTAAGTCCATCTGGTCCAGTGTGCCATTCAAAGCCATTGTTTCCTTGTTGATCTTCTACTTAGATGATCTGTCCATTGCTGTAAGTCTCCTACTATTCTTGTATTATTATCAGTGAAGTTTTTTTTAAATGTTTGTTATCAGTTGTTTTTATATTTGGGCACTCTCATGTTGGGGGCATGAATATTTGCAATTCTTAGATATTCTTGTTGGATAGACCCCTTTATCCTGTATCCAGGAGTACTGCAGTGCTCACGGGGATCCACACTGGCTCTAAAACCCTAGTCTTTGAGCTCTGCTGGTTGTAAAAACTCATGAAAATCAACTCCTCTTAGTTTCCCAGACACTTACAGTGTCCTTCTTCATCTCTTGTTAGAGAATTTGATTTAAAATCTAGTTTGACATAAGTATGGCATTCTGGCTTTCTTTTGATGTCCATTAACATGATAAATGTCTCTCCATTTCCTCACTTTCAATCTGGAGGTCGGGGTCTGGAGGTGTGTTTAGGTCTAAAATGAGTCTCTTGTAGGCAGCATATAGATAGGTCTTGTTTTTTGTTTTTTGTTTTTTTAAATCCATTCTGATACCCTATGTCTTCCAATTGGAGCATTTAGTGATTATTAATAGATATGAATTTAGTGCCATTGCATTACTTGTTAAGTAGTTTTTTTGGAGATTTTTTCTGTTCCTTTCAAGTTTTTGTCAATTTTGGTCTTTCTTTCCCACTCAAAGAGTCCCCTTTAATATTTCTTGTAGGGCTGGTTTAGTGGCCACAAACCCTTTAAGTTTTTGTTTGTGACACTCTTTATCTCTCTTTCCATTCTGAATGATAGCCTTGCTGGATAGAATATTCTCGGTTGCATATTTTTCCCATTCAGCACATTGAATATATCATGCCACTCTCTTCTGGCCTGTCAGATTTCTGTGGACAGATATGCTACTAACTTTATTTGTCTTCCCTTGTAAGTTAAGGACTTCTTTTATCTTACTGCTTTTAGGATATTTTCCTTATTCTGTATTTTGCAAATTTAACTATAATACATCTTGGTATTGGCTTGCTTTTGTTAATTTTGATGGGAGTTCTCTGTGCCTCCTGAATTTGGAGGACGGTTTCCTTCCCTAGATTAGGGAACAGTTCAGCTAAAATTTCCTCAAATAAACCTTCTGCTCTTTTTTCCTTCTCTTCCTCTGGAACTACTATGATACAAATTATATTATCCTTTATGGAGTCTTTGAGTTCCTGGTCTACATTCATGATCCAGTATTTTTATTTCCTTCTTCTTTTCAGCTTATTTTCCATAATTTTATCTTCTATATCACTTATTCATTCCTCTCCTACCACCATCATGATTGTTACATCCAGTTATTTTCACATCTTGGTTATAGCATTTTTTTATTTCAACCTGACTAGTTTTTATGTCTTCTATCTTACTGTTAAGGGATTCCCTGCTATCTTCTATGCTTTTCTCAAGCCCAGCTAGTATCCTTATGATTGTTGCTTTAAATTCTGGTTCAGATATTACATACAACTGCTTTGATTAGATCCTTGGTCATGTTCTTTTCTTGTTCTTTCTTTTGGGATGAATTCCTCTGTCTTGGCATTCTGTCTTGGTCTCTGTCTTCTTCTCTGTGTTAGGAAAGCCTGTTATGTTTCCTCCTTCTGAGAGTAATGGCTTTATGAAGAAGAGTTCTTCCAATTGGAACATTTAGTCCATTTACATTCAGAGTGATTATTAATAGATATGAATTTAGTGCCATTGTATTACTTATTAAGTTATTTTTTTCTAGAGATTTTCTCTCTTCTTTTCTAGTCTTTGTCACTTTTGGTCTTTCTTTCCAATTCAAAGATTCCCCTTCCTGACACTTCAGGAACTGTTTCTAGTGTATGCCTTGTGCAATCCCCTGCTGTGTTTTGGCTTGTTTTTCCCTCAGGTCATTCCTCTGCAGAGTTTCTCTTTGCCTTCAGTGGGGAGTGTTTGGACCTTGGCCAAGTATGGTGAGTTTTAACTCTGCTTGTTAAAAGAGACCAGATAGATGTTATTTCCACTAGAGCTGAAACTTTGCAGCAATCTATGGTCAGTAGACATGGTATATGCCAGGGGTTGGTGCTGGTCTTCTGGGGCCTGTTGCTCAAGCACACTTGCCCTAGAAAAGCAGCATCTGCAGAGCACAGGGGTAGGGTTTGGTGTAAGCAGATTAGGCCAGCACTGTTGGTGCTATGCTGCTTACTGAAGTTAGTTTATGATGAGGGGTGAAGGAGGGAAATGGTGCCAGCCCTCTTCCTCATCCTCAGGGAGGGGAGTTTTTGCCTGCTGCTATCCATGAAGCTCCCACAGAAGAGTGTACAATCTCCCTTCATGTGTCCCAGGCATCCCTCAGATCCTTGCCTTCACTCTATCTTTATCTGGGCTGTCTGCAGGCTTTGCAGTACAGTGCACCTGTGTCCTATCCCAGGCAGGCCAGCTGAGTTTTAAAACTCTAAACTTCAGGGACACATTGAGGTGCAGACCTGAGCTGGTCCTCTGGGGGAGGGTCTCACAGCACTGGAGCTGGTGCAGGTTTGTCCCAGAAGGGCAGTTGCAGCAAAGTGCAGGAGCTTGGAATTTGGAGTAAAGTGCAGCCAAAAGCCAGTGTCCAGGTTAGCTGCCCTCAGCAGGGATCTCTGTGCCTATGCTGGGGGCAGGGGAGTGTAATGGCACCCACAGGCTCTTTTGTCCCTGAAAGCAAATGCCACCTCTCACAGATGTGCTCCAAGAAGGAGATCATGCTGTCTGCCCCCAGGCTATCTGCTTTTCTTCTCCACAGGAGTACTGCAGTGCTCACGGGGATCCACACTGGCTCTAAAACCCTAGTCTTTGAGCTCTGCTGGTTGTAAAAACTCATGAAAATCAACTCCTCTTAGTTTCCCAGACAATGCCTTTGGGGAAGCGTTTTCCTTGTGTGATCTCCTATGTGCTCTTCTCTCTCTCTTTCTCTCTTTCATCTCTCCATGACCAGGGCTCCCTCTCCTCTGTAGCACCCTTGATCCTTTTCTCCCCCAAAATCAATTCTCTGTACCTCCTACCTTCCAGGATGTGAGCCTCTTCTCTCCCTTGAGTTGTGCAGTTTGTTCTGGCAGTCCTCAGATCAATTTCCTGGGTGTTCAGAGTGATTTGATAGTTATCCTGCTGTGTTCAAGGGAGGAGACAAACCTAGGGTCCTCCTACTACTCTTCCATTTTAGCTCCTCCCTCTGTTGTACTTTTTCTGGTAAGACATTTGGTACAAAGTAGGGATGAACACTTACCATTTATGTTCAACATAGTACTGGAAATAGCCAGAGAAATAGGCAAGTAAAATAATTAAAAAGTATCCAAATAGAAAAGGAAGAAGTAAAATCATCTCTGTTTGCAGATAACATGATCATATATGTATAAAACCCTAAGGACTTAACAAAGTACTGTTAGAATTAATAAATAAATTCAATAAAGATGTAGGATACAAAATTAACAACAAAAATCAGTCATGTTTCTATACATAAATAGTGAACTATCCAAAGGAAATTAAGAAAGAAAATCTCATTCACAATAGCAACAAAAATAATAAAAGATTTAGGAATAAACTTAAACAAATTGGTGAAAAACTTGCACATGGATGTTTGTAAAATGCTGATGAAAGACATTTTAAAAAACACAGATAAATGGTAAGATATTCTGTGTTAATGGATTGAAAGATTGAATATTGTTAAAATGACCAAACTACCCAAAATGATGTACAGTCTATGAAATTATGGTTTTTCAGTGTTTCTTTATTTTTTTTTCAGTTCCTTTGAAAATGTATCTAGAATATGCTTGGTGTGTGCAAACATATTTTTAGGGCAATTGTGTATGTATAAATTTTTGCCTAAGTCTCCTACTTAAATATATTAAGAAAAGACCATTCTATATTTTGTGTTTTATCATTCTCAGGTGACTCATCCACTGGATCATATTAAATTACAAATTATATTTCATCTTTAGCTCCTCCTGTCTTTGTTATCTTCATTTTTTAAAGTCATTTTTATTGAGGCATAATTTACAGGTAGTAAAATGAATCCTTTTATAATATATAGGTTCACTAGTTTGACATACTTGTGTAGTATCATTACTAACACCATAATCACAATTTGGAATATTTCCATAATGTCAAAGGAGATTCCTTTTTTAATCAATCTATATTCACTAACCCAGGTGTTGTCAACCACTGATCTGATTTCTATCCCTATAGATTTTTTTAACAGATTGATATAAAATTCACATACCACACAATTGTATGGTATTATATACAATTAAATGTTTTTTAGAATATTCACAGATATCTGCAACCATAATCACAGTCAATATTAGAACATTTCATCAGAGGAAACCTCATACTTTGTGATAAAGTTGTGAGTGGGTGCTAGCTTCCCTTGTTACCGGAGATCTTTCCCATTTCAAACTGAGACGCTAACCTACATTTGACTTTTAAGAATTCCTTAGAAGTTGTGCTGAATTTGTCTTTTTCACTTGTATGGCAGTCACCTATTCCAGTGGTGAAATCTTTCTCTTTGGAGGGGGTTATCTCTCCTTAAAATGTAGTTTACTTGGTTATTTTGTGCTCTCTGCTTTATGATGGCCACCAGATAATTATGATTTTATAGATTATCTAGATTTTTCTCCATTTAATGATGGAAATGTCATTTTCTCACAGGTTTCTACATCATAAGTAGAAGCAATGACTCCATTTTTTTTAAATAGCAGACAGTATTATTATATGTGTCTCAGAAAAATATTCCTCTCAGTAGATTTGCTAGTACTAGTACTAATTTACTCTGAGTTGATTGCTATAACCTGTGAATTGGCTGGATTCTTTCTTGTTTTTACAAAACACTTTTGAAAATAAAGGAAGATACCCCAATCATAGAACAATGAGGGGATTACTTCACAACTGTGTTCTTTACCCTCATAACAAATATCCGAGCCTCATCATCTGAACTAGTCCTAAAGAGTATTTGGCCATTTCTATGTGATTTAGGAAAACCTGGTAATAAAAGGTTAATATTAGTATTATTTCATTTTTTATTATAATTTAAAGAAATTTTATAGCCAACATAAATTTGAGGGCAGAACAATCAATGCAATTATAACAAAGAAAGAAAGAAAGAAAGAAAGAAAGAAAGAAAGAAAGAAAGAAAGAAAGAAAGAAAGAAAGAAGGAAAGAAAGGAAGAGGAATGAAAAGGAAAAGGAAAAAATAAAAAAATGTAGTTAACCAGAAAAGAATTGTTTAGACCATTCTAGTTATCATTTGGAAGATTTAGATGGACCCTAAATGTTGGTACACTCTTGAGGTACACTGGTTCACATCTTCTCATAAATTAACTTGGGAGATAATATCATGTTGGGTCATCCACATTTTGCATGAAGCCAAGAAAGCCACTGTTGGGGTCAATTGAAGAAACTCAGTAAAACAATGGGAGAAACCAGATATAGATGTACAGATTCAATAGCTTCCATTGTACCAGCAGGATTTAGCCTATGATGAGATAGCACTGGTGACTATGTGTTATGCTTTCAGAGCCCCTTCTGACTCTGCAAATGCTCCCCCTCCATGATCACTTTATCTCACCTCCCAGACCCTCTCTGATTATGCATTTTACACTTAGTGAATTTTGTCTTTTATATAAAGCTTTGATAAAGGATAAAGCTTTACTTCTGGTAAAGTAGAAAAAGTAACTTCAATGAGAGGCACTTTAAAATTCATCCTAGCACTGATTAAGACGTAGAAATGAATTAAGTTTCTATGTTAAATACTTGACCTGAGCATTGATTAAATTTATTTTTCAATTGGACGTGCATCCCAATTAAAGAACACAATTTAAGTAAAATGGAACTGAAAATTGTGTAATCAACTATCAGAATTATATTAATGGTAACAGCAGCCTAATAAATTGGCATTTATTCTCCTCCTCACTATGTAGTTTCTGGTCCTAATGTTCTGGAATGAGAAAATAATTGTTTTAATCAAAAACAAATGTTAGTGTTCATGGAACTAGAATTTTCTCATTTCTTTTCATGCAGGATTTGAAGTAAAACAAACAAACAAAAACCAGAGATGGCTTTGTTGATTGAGTTCCTACTTACAATGAAGATAAAAGCCTTAGCTATAACTGATAACATAAATCATGAAAAAATACAGTAACTTTTTAAGAAATCTTCATGATATCAATGTTAATGTATTAAAAATTACTATCTTTGCTATATTGTAATTTAAAAGATTCAATTATATTAAAATGTAATCACAATCTTGAATCTCAAATAATTTCTAAAGAATTTGAATGTTTTACTCATTTAGAAATGCATGTAATAGTAATAAGGAAGGTTAGATTCCATTGAATTTCATATTCACAAACACATGCTTATTTATTCTTACATCTAAGAAATAAATTTTCAAATTATTCTGACCCTGTAACTTATTCTGAAGTTTAAAATATACTTCAGGTATAAATGAAAAGGTCTGTATAAATGGAAAGATCCTGTGCAGTGTACTAAGTTCACTAAACACATATATCTTTGGTTTCCACAAGGTGTAACATTGTTCAAGGATGTGGAAAAATCTATTATTTTCTTTAGTTTTAGAAAAGGTTTTGTGATACATAATAGTTACATCTGATAAATATAACATAACTCTCAATACAATAGAAACAAAAGAAATTCTACTGAATTTAATTTTAAAAAATAACATTTGATTTATGCAAATAATGCAACTACACATGGTTCTTAATCTTTTACTCAGTTGATGTTGTGGTTTAAATCATACAGAATGGACTTGTTCCATTCTGCCAAAACAAAATTTCCCTGGACTGGTATGGCACATTAGAAAGAGCTTTGCATTGAGAGTCAGAAATCACAGGGTATCGGGAACATTAGTGCAGATTTAACCTTGCCAAAATCACCTCATTATTAGGGTTTTCCATACCACAAAGTAGTCAAGATTGACAAGAACTGATCCAGCATTGGAAACTGACAAAGTTATTCTGGAATAAAAGACTCCAGGATCTAGATCAAGTTAGCTTTCAACTTTGGAAGTAGTACATTATTACTGAAAACCATAAAAATGTCTATAAAATCCCAAATGAGTAAATATTTCTCCCTATGCATTCCAATCTCTCTAGCATCACTTCAGCCTTCCTTGAAGTTGTGTTCAGTGCAGGTTTTTGGTTTTTTTTTGGGTGGGGGAGACTGCATGGGCATTCCCACATGTGAGCAGGGGGGCAAGGTAGAGGGAGAGAGAGAAAATCTTAAGTAGGCTCCATGTTCAGCACAGAGCCTAACGCAGGGCTCAATCTCATAACCCTGAAATCATGACCTGAGCCAAAATCAAGAGTTAGATGCTTAACCAACTGATCCACCAAGGCGTCCCTCAGTGCAGAATTTAATAGTAAGAAACTTCCATTCCAAGAATCCAGAGTAATGGGTTCATTGCCTCTTGTACTGCTATGTGGGAACAGAGTTCATATTCCACTCTATTGCTTAATACCTTGCCACCATATAGGTGTTTGCTGTTTTACAATAATAAACTTATATTCTCTGATTCTTCCAATATTATCTGGTACAAAGCAAGCCTGGATGTGACCTTCTATATCAATTGTAAAATGAATATATTAAGCTATGATTTCACAGTTGACACTTGTCTTGAAATACTATGCAGTAAGGATATCAGCATTTAGTGTACAGTGTTAAGACAATAACTCCAACATTCTTCATATGTATTAGGATTTTCATCAAGAGAAGAAAAAAAAAAAGACTTCTTTTAACTCAATGATTACTAGTTGGAAACTGTAGAAATAAACAAAAACCACCCAAATGAGGCAAACAAGCCTACTTACTCAGATTTTGCTCTAGCAAGAGAGTCAGCCACCATCACTTGTATCTAGCAGAGACTAAGCAGGTAGAGGAGTTTGAAAACTTTATAGTGGAAAAAGACTTCAGGTATGTTCTGCTTAGAGGTTGATGACATAGGGAAATTGGGGACAGACTAAATTGAGATAGAGCATTATGTGTAATTGTTGGGGAGCGTATGTGGTTTCTCTGATTGGTCTTAGAAGCAGGATCAAAAATTAGATAAACTGGAAGTTACTGAACCCTGGTCCTTTTGACTCATTGCTGCAGAGGTAGTGGTTTACCTTCCAGGCTATTTGCTGCAGAAGTTGTAAGTCAGTGTTCTATTTTCATATACCTCTCTGGAGAAAACACATGTCCCTCCAATATATGCATTGGCATTGGGGAACTGGATAGTTCCAGGTAACATTGGCGAATATGTTACTTGGGTTTCAGCTTCTTTGAAAGTTAGTATATTATATGGAAAACAGAAGAAAAATTGTACATTTATAATGACTCTCATAAAGTGTGTATCTTGATCACTTGATATAAAAATAAGAAAGCTCCAGATTGGAAACATGAAATTAAGCAGCTTTTTTGGTACTATAAAGGTTATAGCTTAAATTCAGCAGTCTTTGTAGGGCAATAGGCCAAATACTTTCCACGTGGAAGAAACACACAGAGAGCTGAATATGTAAACCAGTTAATGTCTTGCCATAAATCAGACTTCAGGCTACGAACAACTCTTTCTTTTTTCTTCCCTCTCCCCCAGCCCTCTGCCCTGGATCTCCTTGGGCCTCTACTGCATCTATATTTCCTTTGTGGACTGCAGCTTCTGCAGCAGTCATCCCTAAACGGCCACTATTTGGTCAATATCTTCTAGTCCCTTAAATTTGCTGTCCATTTTTGATGGGGCTTCCAACAGAGGTGATGAAACTCATTTGCTTACAAAGCACCCCAAAGTTTGTACTATTCCATAAGCATAATTTCTATCTGTATATATATTTACTTTCTGGCTTTTGGCTAGCTAACAAGACCTAGTTAATACATAATTCAAAGTGCCAGATACTATCTGAGTAAAAGATGCAGTCAGATTTATTTCCATTCTTTCTTTTCAGAATCAGGGGCTAAATATTGATGCTTTATAATGGCCTCTCTGGATTCCTCCAGAGAGTTATCCTTTGAAGATTGAGAAAGGATCACATTCGTGATTAAGACTGATTTATTTTTGCATAATGATCTACTAGAGCATTTCCTTTAGCTTCCATATTGCCTATTTTTGCATGAGCTTTGACTTTTTAAATAGCCACCTCTATAGGACGTAGGATTCAAACTATGTTTAATTTAAGCTTAGCTTTAGAATATAGTCTTCTACCTGAAGTAAAATCAGTCCAGATAGCAAAGCTTATATATGGCCATTGTGTATTTACATATGTAGTCTCTCAACCCCTTCTTTTGGTTGTTCTCTCAGTTGTGAAAAGCTGAGTAAGTCAGAGAAGCCTAGAAATCCAAATGATTACTGCTTAGGGATTGTTCAGTCATATCTATAGTTAACTGTATTGCAAGATCTTCTTAACCATCTTGTATCATTGTGGCAATCATCTAATGAAGGAACATTTACACAAAATTTTCTAAGATTCTGGATACAATGCAGTGGGCTTGCATTTTAACCACTATGATAAAAAAAAAACAAAAACAAAAACTTACCACTAACTCTAGTAGAAGTTATTAATCATACCATCTCTGCCTTTTATGGAATAACAGATCAGTTTTAATTCACTGGTATAAGTAATGAAGGAAAATCACAATGTTCTAGATTTTAAGGGGCATCTGTGCTGTTACCAATACTTCTTGCTATACTTGGAACTTTTAATCCTCAAATATACCAATTTAAAATTTGGACTTTGTTTTTTTAATGCATCTAAGCACTACCATCAGATAACAATTAGAGATCACATTCTCTCCTGCACAGCAAATCCTCCACTCACCACTTTATCATCTTTTTCTACCCCTTATTCCCTTTCTCCATAGAGGAACTTGCCCTTTCTGACCCCACACGTTTTTAATGCACCTTCTACAGATATTTTGTTATTGTTCCCTCAATTTACTTTCAGCAGTTTTTAAAGTTTACTTCCCATGCTATACCACAAAATGTTCAGCATCAATTCACATGATCTACCATTATAGTAATGCAGAGAGTATTTTCACTGCCCTAAAAATTGTCCATGTTCCACCTATTCACTCCTCCCAACCCTTGGCAACCACTGATCTTTTTATTGTTTCTGTAGTTTCACCTTTCTCCAGAATGTCCTATAGTTGGAATCATACAACACATAGCCTTTTCAGATTGGTTTCTTTCACTTAGTAATATGCATTTAAGTTTCCTCCATGTCTTTGCATGCATAGCTTGATAGCACATTTCTTCTAAGCATAGAAAAATATTTTATTGTCTGGATATACCACAGTTTGTTTATCCACTCACCTACTGGAGGGCATATTTGTGAAAGACCAAAAACAGATCGATATTATGTAGAATGTATCTTAGTTTGGGGTGTATCAAAGCAGATCCTGAGTTAAGGATGAGTACAAGAACTCTTTTGGAAGGCAAATTCAAGAAGTACTGTGAGGGAGTAAAAAAGTAGCAAAAAGAAGGGAGGCAAACTAATAAAAAGTATAATAAGGTTGCCCCTATGGTAAGTGGGCTCAGTCCTGCTGGAGCCCCTCTGAGAAACTTCTGAAACATAGCTCAGATTTATTCCTGGAGGGGTGAGGAAGAGAAAAATTACTTACCAACCGCTATCACTTAGTGACTAACCTTAAAAATATTAATTACTTTGCACCTTCCAGATGTCCTACACATGAACTCTGTAGCTTCCCTAGCCAGAAATCCTTAGGGGAAGAGACACAGAGCCACTGGTTATGTAAGGGAAATGTCTACAGATGACCTCTGGAGTAGAAAAAGGAATTTGGGGCAGTGAATTGTCACAGTGTATCACAGTGTGAGAGTTTTCTGTTATTTGTGAGATGGCTCAAAATTTAAAATCATCTGGCCACAAATTTTTAACTTGTATGTTACTAATAACACTTGAAATACTATTTCATTGCAGCAATTTTGGAAACTTAGAATGTAGTATATAAGAACATCAAAAATCACATCAACTCCACCACTGAGAAATAACTAATACTGTAAGTTTACACACACACAAATCTTTTATTTTATAATATCATTTTTTCCATTTCACCTTATTCTATTTTACTCATGCAAATTCATGGACAAACACAACTATCATATTTTGTATTAAATACAATATTCTAATTAACCAATCCCTAATATTTCTAGGTATTTGATGATGTTTGTCAGAATATTTTTATAAATTCTATCTACTTTAGTTATCCCATATTATAGAAGTTATCTATCATTTGGGGAAAGAAAAAAAAACCTTTACATTATTGGCCAAATTTTTAAAAATTGGGTTTCTAAGTTTTGAAAATTTTTTTAAAAGATTTTATTTTTTTATTTGACAGAGAGAGACATAGCGAGAGAGGAAACACAAGCAGGGGGAGTAGGAGAGGAAGAAGCAGGCTTCCCTGAGGAGCAGGGAGCCCGATGTAAGGCTTGATCCCAGGACCCTGGGATCACGACCTGAGCCGAAGGCAGATGCTTAACGACTGAGCCACTCAGGCGCCCCTGAAAAATTTTTATGTTACACAAGTTCATTAAAGCAATCTTGAAAAAGTCGGAAAATATGAAGTATCTCAAAATCACAAAAAACTCAGTCACCCATAAGTAACCAATTATCCCACATACATGCAATTCTAGAAAGAGTACAATGACAATTTTAACCATTTTATTTTACTCAACTATTACACAAATTCATGTATACATTATTTTATTTATAAAGCAGTGTTTTTAATAATCCCACATTTAATGTTTCCTAGTTTTTAATAATTATGTTTGCCAGAATAATTTTAAGTCTTTTTTACATTAATCACCCAGCCTTCAAGTCCATACATTACATTTGCACACACACAAATACAACCCTCACTCCACCAAAAAATACATAGTTTGTCTTTCTCCTTCCAGCCTCATTTAAAATTTATTCTTGGCATGTTTATACATTCTGTTTTATATATGTCCTATTAAAATGACAAGTTTCTTTAGAATGTATGTTAAATGCTTTTATATCCTTACTACTGACAGACTAATTAAAATTCCTTTGGAATCAAAATTTGAACCGACCCAATGTTAAAATGTTACATTCTACATTTATGGCAGTCTATATACATATGTACTGACACACATAAAATTTGCCTAAAATCAACAGGTTACTTGACAAATTAACAGATGACTCACTCAGAATAGGTGAAGGAATTTTATTCAGAAATGGTGTTTTAAATATTACAGAATAAAAAAGGAATTAGCTTAAAAGTTGTTAAGTCAGAAATATATTTTTTTAAGTCCGAAATATATTAAAGCCATACTAAATATCAAACTTTAACCCAACCAAAAGGCTTATAATTTCATAAGCTTCACACACATACACACACACCACTCACTCACAGAGTCACTAATTCTCAACTTCTCCCATTCTACCCAAGCCCACTAGCCACAGAATGACTCAACTGCTTGTCTGTCAGATTTCCATCAAAATATCTTTGTTTTACTTGTTGGGAATCTAATGTAATTTTAAGATTCTTAACTTTTAAAAGACTCTCTATTCATATGACTTCTTTACAGCTTAAAAAATGCATTATCTGTGAAATCCAAGATTTCAAAAATGAAACACTAGTGGAAAATTTCAGTAATATTGCAATTACTCTCAGTTTTTTGAAGTGACCAAAAAAAGAGGGGTTAATATCACAAAAATATACTTTTTTTTGATAAATTGGATACATTTTCAGACCTCTACAAGCTATGTTACTGGCTAAAGTCTGTATGCCATATTTCCCACAATGAAAAGCTTTAAATTAGTAGACGAGAGAAACTAAGAACCTTCAGGCATAGCCATCAATTACATAAGACTCATAGGTTTATATTTACTATAGTAATTTCCTACTTTAAATCATCTTTAAAGAGAGAAATGGCTTGAAGGATATAAAAACTTACTAAGGGTAGACTTTATTTTTTTTAATAAAATATAAACTCAAAAGTATCCTAACAGTGAAATGCAATGTAAAAATTATTTTCAAAAATTTACCCCGGAAATGAAAGTTAAATAAGATCCTAAAAAAGAAAAACATGGTTTATATCCCATAACTGAGTTTTGACAAAATGGTATTAAAAACGTATCAATTACAAATGTGACTGTACCACCACAAATAGTACTGTTAGAAATGTCTTTTTGGTTATTAAATCAGTTATTATTAGGAAAATTTCTTAAAAATGGAAATCACTTTACAACTCCATGCTAGCCAAACAGGAAAAACCTATCCTTCCAAGATATTTTATTATTATTATTATTATTGTTATTATTTTAATGTAGGGGCAATAAAACAAAGAAAAAAATGCACAGTGCAATGAAAGAACCTGAGCATTTCCTTTGGAGGTAGTATAGTGATACTTTAATGGTAAAGTTAAAATGCCCAAGGAAGGCTTGAGGTTTTGTTCTGCTCTGCCTGACCCATGATTCATCCATCTAGCCTTGTAGCAAACACTTAGGAATACACAGAAGGTTTTCATACTAGATATTTTTTGTGCCTAAGTAATAAGCAGAATTATGGATAGTTGGCTTCCAACACAGTCAGGAAATGCCAGGAAGTGCTAAAAGAGCCCTTGAGTGGAGGATCACAGCTTCTTATAAGACCTGAGGATGCTTTATACCATCAGGCCATATATTAGTAGCTGTTGACCAGTGCAGGGATTTTAGGGCTAGCCAAGCTTCCATCTTCGCCTGGAGTATCTTATATTGTCCATTCTTTGCAGGCTTTTCTGGGCAGATAAGCACCATATCCTTTACCTATATTAAAGAAACTTGAATTTTTTCCTTTTTTAAAATCAATTATCTTAATTAATAACCATTATCCTAATAGTCATGGAACTATATAATGTAATTCTTATCTCATTGCTAATGTGTTATTACTGTTATGTATCCTTTTTACAATATTCTGTTGTATGCATTTTTGATGTTGTCTTTCTTTTAATACATTTTTGACTATGATATTCCAAAATGTTTTGAACTATAAGTGCACTGATTTTAAGTTTGTATGTCATTTTCTTAACCCTTTTCAAATATCTTTTTACTCCTTTAGATTTCTCAAATCCAATAATACAGAACAAGTTTAATTTTGACTTCAGATATTTAGATATTTGGCACCTCAAATTATAACCCCTGATTTTTTTCATTTATTTGTGCTTATAAACCACTTTTTATTTTTATTTCTTCTGTTCTTTTGCTCTTTTACGATGAAAATGATACATCAAAAATTGATATTAATTTTAAAATTATCTGCACTAACCATTTTACATCTAATCATATGTCCATGTTAATTGTCATGATTCTCCAGAATATGCCTATACTTTTGTATTCTATTTTAACCACTTAATTTCCCAGAAATCAGTCTTTGGGGGTGCTTCTTAATTGGGGAATTTTTGGCTTTCTTTATAAGGATGAAAACTATATCATTAAATCATTAAAACTTTAATGTAAACAATAACATGGATATAAATAAAATGGTGATTGCAAAATTTGCTCACATTATTTGAAATTCTCCATTACTCATAGATTCTTCACATATCTACAAAAATAAAATTTGTCATTCTGTAATCAGCTTGAGACGGAAAAGAAACTAGAAACTATAAAGATATTTTTCTGCTAAAATAGCAAAATCAACGAAAGCATGGGTTTAGCATGGTGACCTTCTCACTTTCGAATCACTGAAAAATGTGTTTGTAACAGATCATCTCAATATTCTGTCATTTATTATGAAGAGTGACATAAGTGTTATCAACAGAGATTTGGAACTTATTAGAAATATTTCATTATTCATTTACATTCTGAAGACTATATATGAAAAATTGGGACTAATTTATTTTAGAAATTGTGTACGACTTCCTTTGATATTTCAAATCTGGTTTAAATGGTGCTCAATTACTTGGGCAGTATTTTGTATATTTAAAAGAAAAATTTTTTAACGATTTTATTTATTTGGCACAGAGAGAGAGAGCACAAGCAGGGGGAGCGGCAGGAAGACGGAGAGGGAGAAGCAGGCTCCCCACCAGGCAAGGAGCCTGATGTAGGGCTCAATCCCAGGACCCTGGGATCATGACCTGAGCCGAAGGCAGATGCCCAACCATCTGAGTCACCCAGGTGCCCCAAGTATTTTGTATATTTTTAGTTTAAAATGTGTACGTCAGGATTTGACTCATATTTGTCATTTTATTTTTTATTATTTTTTAAAAGATTTTATTCATTTGTCAGAGAGAGAGTGAGAGAGAACACAAGCAGGGGGAGCAGGAAGGCAGAGCAGGCAGAGGGAGAAACAGGACCCTGGGATCATGACCTAAGCTGAAGGCAGATGCTTAACCGACTGAGCCACCCAGGCGTCCCTCACATTTGTCATTTTAAAAAATATTAAGTTTACAAAGAATTAAGGGAATCTTTTGGGATGATCTAAATGTTATCCATGGATAGCATCTGGCCTGCTTTTTGAAGAATGGATTAAGGGTAGTCTGGAAAAGGAAAATTTATGATAAAAAGAAGAAAATACTGGGGGAAGAGAAATTAATAGGATAGTAGGGGATGGAAAAGCTTGGCACATTTATGTGTCTGCAAGCAATTTGTTCTAGAATATAATGGAAAAATGGTGCCACTGAGATTGAGGGAAAAGGTTGTGAAAATCTTTGAATGATTCAATTAAATTTACAGAGGCTTGGGATTCCTTATAGGAGTTATTGTGAGATTTTAGGCATAGGAATAAACTAAATGATTAACATTATATAAAGAATATTATATTAACTGTGTGAATGCATTTGAAGGGATGAATAAAAAGGGAGCAAAACAATAAAATCAATTAAGAAACCATTGTAGTTTTATGCGAAGAATAATTATGTCTGAAGCAAGACCATAGCAATGCAAAGGAAAGGAATGAATGAATGAATTCATGATACATAAAGCAGAATAGTCAGGGCATTCTGAATGGATTTAAGAAAAAAAGAAGAAAGGAGCTAAGAATGGTTTCCAATTGTTCTTATTTGGGCCTATTGATTTATTTATATTCATGGCCATTTACTTATTGATTCCCTTATTCATTTAGGCAATATTTTTATTGAATACCTCTTGTATACCAAGTACTGTGCTATAAGCTAGGCACATGGCAGTGAGCAAGATGGATAAGACTCCTTATTTCATTATATTGCCAAATCCATTCCAATTTCCAAATTAATTGTAAAATATAAAAAGCATATCAAAATTTATGATTTCTGAGTTGACTGTGACATGCTTTATGATTGATTGTGATATTCCCCTTTGACATACTGTGACCCACCACCCAGGCTCTTTCTCTTGAGTCAACGCCTGCAGTTTCATTCATACAAGTCTTATTCTTTTGCGCCCCTTCCTTTTCTGCCTGTAACTAGCTACAGTAGGCAATAAACATTCCGTGAATTTGTATCCCAAAATACAGTAGTTATATACAGCTTGAGTGAATTGTTAAGAAGGGAAAACATCTAATAGGAATAATAATCATCATCATACAAATAATCATTTGGTGGTTTATTATACTAATCAATGGAATTTTATATATCATATTTTATCTGTAGTGCAAAATAATCATTTGAGTTAAAAGTAGTTTCTTATTCTAAGGAAAAATAAAAGATCAGAAAGTGTAAATTATTTGTTCAAAATCATGATAAAGGTTACATTGGGAATTTAAATATAATTCCTTCAAATCTATGTTTAAAAGTATTTCACATACATCTCATTCTTTTTCTTAAAAGGCACATCTATTAGGTCAATATGAACAACATTGCCATAGCTTTTTAAAAAAAATGGAAAAAAATACACTTGATTTGGAAACAAGGTGTACTGAGTTTAGAACTATGATCTTCATAAGCCTTGGATTAAAGGAGAACTATCTCTCTGTTTCTATAATTTGGGCATCTAATTGGATTTGGGATATTTTCCTTGGCTATCTCTATGACCTAAGTGAAAAAGAAAAAAAAAATACTGGGAAGTGGTATAACCATTAAAAAAGGAATATAAAATATATAATTGTTTTTATTCATTTACTTATTTAATTGTGGTTAAATACAAAACTTTATAAAGTTTCATTGTTTATTTTATTCATTAATCATAAACATTTAAAAACATTTTTCTTGCCTTTCATTTCCTACATTAATAGAATGCATTGCATATGCATATTATTACTACAGATTAGTGTTATAAATAAGAAAGACATTTTAAAAATGCCCTCTGGACCACTCTTTCTCCATGTTTTTTTTTTTTTAAAGATTCTATTTATCTATTTGAGAGAGAGAGAACGAGAGATAGAGAGCATGAGAGGGAAGAGGGTCAGAGGGAGAAGCAGACTCCCTGCTGAGCAAGGAGCCCGATGTGGGACTCCATCCCGGGACTCCAGGATCATGACCTGAGCCGAAGGCAGTCGCTTAACCAACTGAGCCACCCAGGCGCCCCCCTTTCTCCATGTTTTATCAGTGTGAATTCAAGTCTTGGCCTCAAGTAGATCTACTCTTATATTTTTTTCCACAATAAGATAAAACCTGATTGATATTCAACACAGGTTCTATTTTCAAGCATACCATCTGTGACAGTTCCGTTCTGAACATCAGCTTTATGCTGACATTGCATTACTAAAATGAATGATTCCCAACACAAGAAGTCCCAGGCTTCTGACCTAGAAAAAATTGGCTCTTCTTCAGCTTGTTTTGTTCCTCTTAGTTACTGAGAAAAAAAGAAAAAACACAAAATGGTATTCTATTAATACCCAAATTCTAAAATCTACCATGTTATTGTGATATCTGTTTAAAGATCCCAAGTCTTCCAGAGATTAATGGAAGCTGTTGGGCAGAACTCTGCTATGGGGTACTGCATTGCAAAGTGTTTGGTATCTATGTCAAAATATCAAAGATATAAAAAAGCTTGAAAAGTAGGCCATACATGTTTCTTATTAACATTTTTAAATTGTGATCATGGTAGTTTCCAAATAAGATTAACATAGTTGAATATAGTTTCTCAATTATGAACTGCAAGAAAAGTATGTGCTACATGTAACTAAAGACAGTTTAGCTCCCTGAACTGTACTCCAAAATCAAATTAGAACACTCCTATAGGCAAAATAATTTTAAAATAATTGAAATTAAGTCTGATACTTATTTCTATGTTTTTATGAATGTTTTACAACTTAAAATTGTTTTTTAGAGAAATTTTGTATTCAATCATTTTTAATTTTCTTCAGGTTTTTATAATAGTGTGCTTCTTGGTAACTTGATAAAATGATTCAGTAAAGCACATTTAGTATATAAAAACAAATTCAATTAACCTAAAATATTTTTCATATTTCAAAATATGAAGTTTTGCTGTGCTTCTTTGTATTGAGTAGCATAAAATCTCAAATGTATTAAAATAAATAAAAAATAAGGGAATAACAGTTACAAAGAAGATTAAAAATTTTAAGTGTAGATAAGAGATTTTAAATAGAAAGACTATAGTAAAAGTAAATATCCACAGCTCTTCTGTAGATAATGCTCCCAAACATAACACAATGAATTTAAAATATATATACTCATGATGGGAATTAAGGAGTGCACTTGTCATGATGAGCACCAGGTGATGTATGGAATTGTTGAATCACTGTATTATACACCTGAAACTAATATAATACTGTATGTTAACTAATTGGAATTAAAATAGAAACTTAAAAAAATAAGTAAAATTAGATTAAACTAAATTTAATGAAAAAAAAGTAAAATAAAACATATATACCTCCCAAGCACAACACAATAAATTTAAAATATACACATCTGCACACATGTACTACAATTAGATAAACATAACTTTTGAAATTCGATTTGCAAACCTCACAAGCATTAAAATATTATAAATTTAAGGATTCAGTACTGTATCTTTCAGTATCCTGTGCATTTAACCAAGTCAGTATAAATCAGTTCATTAAGAATTTATTTTATGTGCAAACACAGGCTAAGTGGTAAAGAGAACTGAGGCAGTAAAAGTGAAAAATGAACAAATGAATTAATTAATGAATAATTAAAGTGGTTTGCATTATCAGAGCCATACAATATTGCTGGAAAACAAAACTAACTTATACAAGAGATATCAGATGTGAGAGATATGGCACTTCTGAGGGAGCAACACAAACATTTTAAAATACTGCCAATACCCACAATATATCTTAAGAATTGTCATGGTCAGAAAGATTTAAAGCCACAGTCATTATTAAAAACTTGAGATTACTTCTTTTGATTTTAATTTACTATGCTTGGGCCCATAGCTTCCATCTGATGTTTGACATTTCCTTCTTTCTTTCTCAGTTTGAGCCTTTATCTGAACCACAAAGAATGAACACACTAGCAGTCCTTCTTAGGAACTAAGTTCCATGACAGAGCAGAGAATCTAATTTCCTGTTGAGGTTTAGAAACCAAGGGCATGATCAGTTATTTCCAAAGGTCAACTTTGAATGGGTGAGCTTTGAGTGACTTGGCCTGAAAGCAAAACTTATCAGATTTCTCAATCTAACATACTCTTAAAAAGAAAATGTGAAAGTCATTATCTCTCATTCTTACTACATAGGTTGACTGTTTTCAAAATACTCTGGTCTCATATACACTGGATTGATACTGAGTTCTTTAAGGGATAGCTATAATAGTTTAAACATGATTAGATGCCAAGTCTTCAACATTGTTTCTATTTCATCATGCTAACTTTCAAAATCAAGCTCTTAATTAGAAAGACTAGTCATAAACTAAGATAAATTAGTTTGGCAGGGAGAGATACATTCGTGTGTCATCAAATCAAGACAGAATCAAAAAAAGGGTAGGTAGTCATGGCAAAAGTGGCAAAGGTTTGGACATATCCAAGTAAAATAGTTTTTTTAAATATCCTTTTTACTTGGAAACAAAAATGTCATAGATGACCATAATCAGGAAACTTTGAATGGACATCTTGCGGTAAAAGCCAAATTACACAGGACTGATCAAGGAGTGTGATGTGGCAAGTGGTAACAGTGAATAAATTTACTTTTGAAAATTTCAGATTTGAAGGTGATGGTACATATTAAGCAATGGTTAGATAAGAATTTAGTGTCAAAGGAGAGCTATTTTATTTTATTTCTGGATACTACAGGCTTGGATATGTGATTATAGTTTTGAATGAGCCCATGGAGAGAAAAGAAAAAAAAAAAAAGAGGAAAGAGGATTATTTATGGAAATAGGTTTATGAGTATTTGGAGTGCGGTCAAAGGGAGAAACTGAGAGACTGACTTTGAAAAGGAGGAGGAAAATGATGTTCCTTAATGCTGAGGTTGCAGCAAATCCTGAGAAGAAAAGGAAAATGAGTTTGGAAATGCAGAATTTCTAATGATACCTTTCTGTAGAATTGTGTTCCTATCTACAGAAGATTTTTTTCAGGACTCAGAATACCTGAAAAAAGTCAGAGTTTTTAGGACTGATCTTGGGGTAGCTATTTGAGGACAGGAGAGGCAATATAACAAAAATGTATTGGCACTGAGATAGCTAATAGGAGAGAAATTAATGATCATAAAATACAAATTCAATAAAAGAGGCAGTTTAGTCAGTTGTCGATGTTAAATAACAATGGTGCGAGTAGACATCCCTGTCTTGTTCCTGACCATAGAGGAAAAGCTCTCAGTTTTTCCCCAGTGAGGGTGATGTTAGCTGTGGGTTTTTCATATAAAGCCTTTATTATGTTGAGGTATGTTACCTCTAAACCAACTTTGTTGAGGGTTTTTATCATGAATGGATATTTACTTTATCAAATGCTTTTTCTGCATCTATTGAATGGGTGGGAAGAACAAATATTGTTAAAATGTCTATATTACACAAAGCAATCTACACATTTAATGCAGTCGCTATCAAAATACTACTAACATTTTCACAGAGGTAGAACAAAACAATCCTAAAATTGGTGTGGAATCACAAAAGACCCAGAATAGCCAAAGCAACCTTGAAAAAGAGAAACAAAGTTGGAGCCCACCATTCTGGACTTCAAGTTATATTACAAAGCTGTAATGATCAAAACAATATGGTACTGGCACAAAAATAGACACATAAATCAATGGATCAGAAATGAATCCATAACTGTTTAATTAATCTTTGACAAGGCAGGAAAGAATATCCAATGGGAAAAAGACAGTCTCTTCAACAACTGGTGCTGGGAAAACAGGACAGCAACATGCAGAAGAATGAAACTGGACCCCTTTCTTACACCAAACACAAAAACAAATTCAAAATGTATTAAAAATGTGAGACCTGAAACCATAAAAATCCTAGAGGAGGACACAGACAGTAACCTCTGACATTGCCTGTAGCAACTTCCTCCTAAATATGTCTCCTTAGGTAGGGGAAATAAAAGCAAAAATAAACTAATGGGACTTCATCAAAATAAAAAGCTTCTGCACAGTGAAGGAAACAATCAACACAATTAAAAGGCAGTTTGTAAATGATATATCTGCTAAGGGGTTAGTATCCAAAATATATAGGGAACATTAAATAAAAGGAACTTACAAAACTCAACACCAGAAAAAATGAATAATCCAACTAAAAAATGGGCAGAAGACATGAATAGTAATTTTTCCAAAGACATACAGATGGGTAACAGACACATGAAATTATGCTCAACATCACTTATCATCAGAGAAATATAAATCAAAACTACAATGAGATATCAACTCACATCTGTCAAAATGGCTAAAATCAACAACATAAGAAACAACAGGTACTGGTGAGGATGTGGAGAAAGGGGAACCCTCTTGCACTGTTGGCAAGTATGGAAGCTGGTGCAACCACTCTGGAAAACAGTATGAAGGTTTCTCAAAAAGTTAAAGATAGAACTACCCTATGATCCAGCAATTGCACTACTAAGTATTTACACAAAGAATACAAAAATACTAGTTCAAAGGGATACATACACCCCAATGTTTATAGCAGCATTTTCTACAAGAACCAAATTATGGAAACAGGCCAAGTGTCCATCTACTGATGAATGAATAAAGAAGATGTGGTAGATACATACAATGGAATATTACCTATAAAAAAGAAGGAAATCTTGCCATTTGCAATGACATGGATGGAGCCAAAGAGTATTATGCTAAGTGAAATAAGTCAGTCAGAGAAAGATAAATACCATTTGATTTCACTCTTATGTGGAATTTAATAAACAAAACAAATGAGCACAGGAAAAAAAAAAAAAGAGAGAGAGGCAAACCAAGAAACAGACTCTTAACTATAGAGAATAAACCGATGATTACCAGAGGGGAGGTGGGTGGGGATGAATTAAATAGGTGATGGGGATTAAGGAGTGTACTTGTGATGAGTATGGGGTGTTCTATGGAAGTGTTGGGTCACTATATTGTATATCTGAAACTAATATCACACTGTATGTTAACTAACTGGAATTTAAATACAAAAGAGTATTAAAGAGAAAAAAAAGAATAGATCCAACCCTAATGTAGGGCATGGTACGATGAATTTCAAGGCTAATAATATGAATGAATGAGATTTTAGGAGACTTTGGTATGGAAGTAAATATACTTTGCATATTGAATGGATATGCATAATTACAACCAAATATTTGAATGTGGTAGATTGAATTATTATTGGCCTCTACTCTTTACCTATCTCTGTATCCATGGTCTTTGCCATCCTTTTTTTATTTCCTCTCACTAGAGGAATAGAGTAATTATTCCCCAAACTTGAGTTTGATCTCAGCTGTGAGACTATTTCTGCTAAAAAGAATGTTGATGAAAGTGGCATGTATTAGTTTAAACCCTAGGTCTTAATATTTTATGTTTCTTTTTGCCTACTTGTCCTTCTGACAATACCATGAGAAAAGTTTCCTTTGGGTATCTGCTGTCCTTTCAACCTGGGTCTTAAAATAAATATTCATTGTGTGTGTGTAACTTTAAATACATAAATGATAGAGCCCAATATGCATCTAGAAGCCAGTTTGTAAAATAGCCCTTAGCTGGAGGTGAAATAGCCCAGCTGAGCCCAGCCAGTATAGATCAGATGATTGTAGTAGACCTGGAGATCCAACAGGGTGAGATTAAATTTCTGCTTTCTAAGCCACTGTGTTTTAGGGTGGTTTGTGATAGAGGCACAGAACACCTTTAAAATTGCCTATTCATTATAGTTTCTCAATGCCTCAAAGAGTACATGGTACATGTCTTAGTTCCTTTGAGCTGCTGTAACAAAAATACCATAGACTGTGTAGCTTATAAACAACACAAATTTATTTCTCACTGTATTGGAGGCTGGCAAGTCCCACAATCTAGCTGCTTCCAGATTTGATGGCTGGTTAAGAGCCTGTCTCCTGGTTCATTAGAAGGCTGTTTATTTATTGTGTCCTAACATAGTGGAAAGACACAAGGAAGTTATCTGTTGTCTCTTTTATAAGGGCAATAATCCTATTCATTAGAACTTTAGCTTCATGACCTAATCACCTCTCAAAGCCCATCCAAATACCATCCTTCACATTGGGAATAAGGTTTCAATATATGAATCTGGGGATAACTCAAACATTTAGTTCACAGCAACACATAATATACGTTTATATTTGAATTGCTCTTTAAGCCCTAACTAACAATAGCTGTGTTTTAATAACTTTTCCCCCTAATTGGTTAAGCACAATGTTTAACTTTCTTAAATGTCTTTTTTCCCCCTATAGGCAACATTTTATAAATGAAAGTATGTATAATGATAATGATATTTGCTGAAATTTCAAGGGCTAACCAAAGTAATAGGCAATGCAGTGGTAATTATTTTTTGGAGAGGGATAGCATCAGGTAATGGTGAGACACAAAATGGATCTTCTAAGACAGTAATAACAAAGCTGGGCTAGCTCAACAGGGAGGATCACTGAGACTCACAATTTAGAGAATAGACAATGAGTTCTCTTTTCTGGCCTTGGATTGTGGCACTGGATACCAAGGAGCTGCCAAGTGACAGAATACACCAGAGCAACATGGAGAGCAGAAAGCCAGAAGAGTACAAAGGGCTCCTTTGGTGTAGCAGCTAGCAAAAGGTGAAAATCTAAGTGGAGATTTTGGCAAGCTGTGGTGATGGTAAAAAAATAAAATTTAAAAATTAAAAATATGAAATATTTAAAAAATTGAATTTTAGGAATTGTCAATGAAGAGAGTTCCTGATTAATACTCTAAACTTTCAGTTGAGAACCTTAAACTACTGTGCCTTGGGAATAATAGATAAAAGCAAATAAACCATACTTGACAGGATCAAAGAGTTTTATATATATATATATGTGTATATATACATATACATATATATACACATTATATATACATATATATATATATAAAACTTCTGGAGAAGGATCTATCTATCTATCATCTATCTATCTACACACACACACACACACACACACACACACAGTATTTAGTAAAAAACTGCCAGGCAGGTTAGAAATAGGACCATGTGGGCTCAAAACAAAGTGACCATAGAAAAAGACCATACAAACTAAGTTATCAACTAGAAAATAATTATGGTTTTATATTGAACTCACAGACTTTAAAATAACTGTGGCTTTAATGTTCAATAAAATAAATGAAAGAATTTGCTGGATAAAAATATAAAAAAATATAAGAAAGTCTAAACTTGAAAAATACAAGATCTAAAAGTAAAAAAATAAAAATCAGTAGAAACATATCCAAATGAAGGAGATAGACAAGAAAAAATATGTCAAATATACAGAAAATGCATATTAGGCTGTATAGTGAATAACTAATATTTCATGTAAGTGAAGTCTCAGGACATACAGAATGGATCTGAAGCAACAGTTGACTTTTTTTGAATTGGCAAACTATGAGAGACTCTGGACTCCTGCGAACAAACAGCATTACAGAAGGGAAGGGGTTGGGGGGATGGGGTAACCAGGCGATGGGTATTAAGGAGGCACATGTTGTGATGAGCACTGGGTGTTATACACAACTAATGAATCGTTGAACACTACATCAAAAACTTATGATGCAGTATATGCTGGCTAACAGAACATAATAAAAATACCGCAAAAAAAAAATGAAGAGTTTTTCAAAATTGGCAAAAAAAAATCAAATTGGATATTAGGTAACAATATGTAAATATAAAGAAACATAAGGAAAATCACATTTAAAACATAATAGTAAACTGCTGTAGTCAACAAAAAATAAAAAAAAAAATTAAGGAGAAACAAAGCTACATCTCCCCATACATAAAAAGAGAATCAATGACTGTAACACATGACTTTTCAAAAGAAAAAAATGGAAGCCTGAAAATAGTGAAATTCTATGTTTAAATTGCTAGAAGGAAATGACTGACAACATATAATTTAAAAATTTTTAAAAGTGAAATTAAAATATTATATGGATTAAAAAAACAAAGGAAATAACAGTTGACCCTTGAACAATTCAGGGGCTAGGGACATCAACACCCGCACAATAAAAAATCCATGAACAATTTTTAACTCTAAAAACTAATAATAGCCTACTGTTGGCCAGATTAATACATATTTGTATGTTATATGTATTCTTACAATAAAATAATCTAGAGAAATGAAAAAGGTATTAAGAAAATCATAAAGAAAACAAAATACATTTATAGTATTGGATTGTGCTTTCCAAAAAAATCCATGTATAAGTGGACCTATGTAGTTCACATCCATGTTATTTAAGGGTCAACTGTATGTTCATATATTCACAGAGGAACTATATTGAAAGAAATACTAAAAGTATGTCATTAGATAGAAGAATAATCATTCTAGATGCAAGACAGAATAAGGAGCACTGGGAAGATAAATATCTGGAGAAATCTACTATATTTATACTAATTTTATAAAATAAAAACATCATTCATGGATTAAAATTTAGTAGTATTTAAACACATGGTAATGACAGAAAAAAAAGTAGTAGAGAGTAAATGTAGCTCAAGTTTGTAAGATCCTGACAATGTTAGAGAAGTGGTAAAAGCAATTGTTTAAATTAGGATCTAATTTGTCAAAGGTACATGCTATAATTACTAAGATAACTTCTAAAAGGATAATAAAATAGTGTATAATTAATAAGCCAATATAGAAAAAAGACAAAAATACACAATCCGTCTAAAAGAAGAGATGATAAAATAAGAAGTAATTGGAAAAAATAGAAAGAAATGTTAAGATGGTAGATTCAAATTCAAATGTAAATTCTATTAAAGTGAATTGAATTCTCCAAGTAATAAGCTATTATGCCACAAAATTAAAATATAATAGAAATACAATCATAGTGGGATTATATTTGACATCTTCTCTCAGTAGCTGATAGAAAAATTATAGCAATAAACAGAAAGGATATTAAAGATTTGAACCATATGATTAACCACTTTAATCAAACTGACTTATGCAGAACTTTGCATCTAATAAGTGCAGAATGTGTATTTTCTTTTCACATGCACATGAATCATTGTATAAAATTAAACACATGTTGGTTCCTATGGCAAATACTTTATTAGTTTTTATTTACATTTTTTAATCCAAATTTGACTTTTTTAAAACAATAATCAACAATTTTTTTAAAATTCATTGGGTAACTATTGAACTTTATAAACCTAAATCCATCCATTTATTCTCAAGTATTTGTCACTTGTGTATTTTGACAATCAAAACATTTAGCAGTTCATTTCACCCAGTGTTATTTTTCTCTTAATAACCTTATTTGTTGATGGATACAAACAGTTTTCCTGGGTAAGCTTCTCATGGCTTTGTATAGAGATTTAGTGTGTGCCTCAGTAGAGAGGGATTAGCATGTTCTGCCATTGGATTATTTCTAGTCTCCCAAATCCGACACGTTTTTAGGCAAATACAAGACCCATATTATAAGTGGGCTAAATGAATCACAATGTTTTAAAGGTGTATTTTGTTTAGCTTTGAATTCGTTGTAAAAGCAACCACCTGTTAATATTTCAGTTACACCAAAATAAATCCTAAAATTTCCTTATTTTATAAATGCCCCAACCAATAAGAAAGTGGCTTCTGAATCTAACAGAAATAGTAAATTGTACATTCTGGTTATGGTTTAGTCAAAGACTGCTAGCAAAAATAGTCTGTCTATAATAGCTAGTCATGAGGATGTATATCAAAGTGATAAGAGGAATAACTTGTTACCATAAAAATATAAAGTATTATAAACCTATTGACTACTCATATGCTCATATTAAAATCACCCCTCCTTTTCTCTTACCAGAAAAACTGAGAATTCAATAATAATAACTATATCAATATAACTAATATTTTGGGGTAATGTTGAAACAACTGGCAACTTGATTTTCCAGAGTTGCAAGATTTGGAGAATCTTGGATACATTCCCAATATTTGTTTCCATGATTATCTGTGGGGAAGGGGGTCTTTTAGCTGTATTCCTTTCTTTGAAATATGAACACACATGCATTAATTATCTCAACTCCATCTTATAAAAAAATAAATAAATTTAATGAAATTTCAATTCGACACCAGGTTCTTTACTCATTATCTGGAATGAAATCAGACTCTTGTTAAGAGAAATAGATTCTGTCCTGGATCTCATAAGAAGATCTCTACCATTATGGGTGTATCTACTTTGATGGAGCAAGGCAAAATTTGAGTCTTATGTATAAGCTTGAAATTTTCTCAGAACCTGGACTAACAATTGAAATTGTTTATTAAAGTTTTTGACTATATGTGACTTCCAGTACTGGAGGGATGTGAAGAAGGAGGTATAAGATCTAATGCTTCTAAGCCCATTAATTTTTGGTTACACTATATTTTTTCATTTGAGAATGAAGAAAATATGATTCATGTATATTGATATTTTTACACATCTTGTTCAGGCATTCCATCTTTCAGGAAAATTAAGAACTCTTAAATTACATTATTATACCTGATACAAAATAATGCATTAGAACCAAGTTTTCACCTTTTCAATTTCTACCGTTCCACTAATGTTAACCTTTTTTATTTCATCACTATTATTCTATTCATACATATTATTTTAATAATACCATAGGCATAATTATTTATCTCACAATTAATGTTATATTTGAAGCACCTACCCATAAAATTACTTGGTCACTGTACATGTTATGTGCTGTTTATGTGACTTGGTAAATAGTAGCTGGCCATGACCCTATATGTATTGATGGTAGCCAGACAGAATTCAGAGGTCTGCAAATTCTTTCACTTGATTATTTTACTGATATTAATGGGAAAATAGCAATAGGAACCTTCTTGAAGAGTGCCTGGGTGGCTCAGTCAGTTAAGCGTCTGCCTTTGGCTCAGGTCATGATCAGAGAGTCCTGGGATCTAGTTCTGCATCAGGCTCCCTGCATAGTGGTGAATTTACTTTTCCCTCTGCTCCTCTTCCCTCTCATTCTCTCAATCCCTTTCTCGCTCTCTCTCTCAAATAAATAAAATCTTTAAAAACAAAGAACCTTCTTAAAGAATCAGTGTTTAACTAGTTTACTTAAAAAATGAAAGATTGGTAGAGTACATTAAATATTACTACCACATTGTGCTACAATTTCATTTTGACTTTTTAAATCATTGTTTTATTATTGAAAGGTAGTCATGTTAAGCCTTTAGAAATATGATTTTTTGCATCTAATTGATTACTTTTGTAATGATCAATTATAGGAAAACTGTAAATGATATACAACTAATTGCTTAAATCATGCTACATAAACTTACACAGAATCACATGGGGGAAAAATAGCATCCTCAAATGAACGGCAAAAATCATGAAAAGAAATGCCATCCGGATGCCTGGGTGGCTCAGTCAGTTAAGCGTCTGCCTTCGGCTCAGGTTGTGATCTCAGGGTCCTGGAATCAAGTCCCACATCGGGCTCCTTGCTCAGCAGGGAGCCTGCTTCTCCCTCTGTCTGCTGCTTCCCCTGCTTGTGCTCTCTCTCTCTCTCTCTGACAAATAAAATCTTTTTTTTAAAAAAGTCATCATTCTTTTGAAACTGGACCATTTCCTTACACTACACACAAAAATAGACTCAAAATGGTTGAAAGACTCCTGAGACAGGAGTCCATCAAAATCCTAAAGGAGAACACAGGCAGCAACCTCTTCAACCTCTGCCGCAGCAATTTCTTTCTAGAAACATTGCCAAAGGCAAGGGAAGCAAGGGCAAAAATGAACTATTGGGACCTCATCAACCACCTCACACCAGTCAGAATGGCTAAAATTAACAAGTCAGGAAATGACAGATGTTGGCGGGGATGCAGAGAAAGGGGAACCTTCCTACACTTTTGGTGGGAATGCAAGCTGATGCAACCCCTCTGGAAAACAGTATGGAGGTTTCTCAAACAGTTGAAAATAGAGCTACCATACGATCCAGAAATTGCACTATTGGTATTTACCCCAAAGATACAAATGTAGGGATCTGAAGGGGTACGTGCACCCCAATGTTTATAGCAGCAATGTCCACAATAGCCAAACTGTGGAAAGAGCCAAGATGTCCACCGACAGATGAATGGATAAAGAAGATGTGGTATATATATACAATGGAATATTATGCAGCCATCAAAAGGAATAAAATCTTGCCATTTGCAACGACGTGGATGGAACTGGAGAGTGGTATGCTGAGCGAAATAAGTCAATCAGAGAAAGACATGTATCATATTACCTCACTGATATGAGGAATTCTTAATCTCAGGAAACAAACTGAGTGTTGCTAGAGTGGTGGAAGGTGGGAGGGATGGGGTGGCTGGGTGATAGACATTGGGTAGGGTATGTGCTATGGTGAGTGCTGTGAATTGTGGAAGACTGTTGAATCACAGATCTGTACCTCTGAAACAAATAGTACATTATATGTTAAAAAAAAAAAAAAAAAAAAGAAAAAAATAGCAGGAGGGGAAGAATGAAGGGGGGAAATCGGAGGGGGAGATGAACCATGAGAGATGATGGACTCTGAAAAACAAACTGAGGGTTCTAGAGGGGAGGGGGGTGGGGGGATGGGTCAGCCTGGTGATGGGTATTAAAGAGGGCATGTTCTGCATGGAGCACTGGGTGTTATACACAAATAATGAATCATAGAACACTACATCAAAAACTAACAATGCAATGTACGGTGATTAACATAACACAATAAAAAAATTAAAAAAAGACATCATTCTTTAAAAAAAATGCCATAACTGCTAATAAAAATTTCATTTATCTCTAAAGTATCAATTATCTAGTTATCACTATCTTAAAGTTATCAAAGGAGTTGCAGTAATGGAGAGCATTTTTCAATTCATTCAAGTTTGTTACTTGGGGGCAAATAGCCACATGTCAAACACTGGTGTTTTATGCATCTGTGGTGTGGAGATTTTTCTTCTATAGATTCCTTATCAAAATGATTTCCCTGGAAAATTGCCCACAATTATCACCGAAATGAAATACTGTCCATATTAATTTGATCATTTTTATTCCTGAATATATAGAATTGTTTATTTTAAAAGTAAAAAAATGTTTATGATCTTAACAAATTAATTTTCTGATTTAAAAACTATATAGGGTTAAGGATATGACAATAAATCATGGTGACTGAGAATTAGGGGCCATTCCCTTTCAAAACTGTTTTTTTGGATAATTCAGCAGAGGTTTTTACACTTTATTGTCTAACAATCTGAGAATTTTTGGCATACTCTAGTTTAATTGAGAAAAATCCCTTTCTCTCATTTTCACAAGTAGCACCAGCTTATTAACCGAGATCATTTCCCTTGAAGCAATCCTTATAAAGCAACAGAGACATTAATGAATATTATATAAAGATTTATATTGCAGTGTTCAGGTGTTTTTTTCCTGAGATGCAAAATAAAACTAAATAAACCCTACAAGTAGCTAATTAAAACCTTCTTTTAATATATCAAAGAAAGTAGTGTTTTGTGCAATCAAAGGAAATTTTATAATAATTTTCAAAGGCTAACTTGCTAAAATCTGTTTTCTTCTTTTAAATTGCCCATGCCTTTGAGAAAAGCATGTTATATGGAGGTTTCCAAAGGAAAAGGCAAAAGTTCATAGCATGTGTATACTTGGATATCAATTAATTTGGAAGTTCAGAACACAAAATAAAACCTATATATGCAACTTTAATGCCCTTAATTGCATATTTCTATTACTCTTATCTGTCTTGGTTTTCTTCACCCATTTATCCTTCTTTGAACAATTTTATCTATCTATCTATCTACCTATCTGCTTACCTACCTCTCTACCTACGTATCTAATTCTTTTTATCTCTCAAATCTATCATTTATCTAATTTTGCTTTTACTTCTTATAACTTCAAATCTATATGGAATGAGGCAGAAAAAAAAACAAAATCCTCTAGGTGTAATGAGAAATTTATATGGACTTATTAAAATCTGTTCTAGTTATATGTTTTTACAACATAACAGCACAATACCAAAATTCATTAAGGTTTATTACAATTACAAAGGTATGTCTTGTCTCATAATATTCTTCTTTTTTTCTTCAAAAAATTATAATTATTCTATTTTATTTATTTTTATTATGTTATGTTAATCATCATACATTACATCATTAGTTTTTGATGTAGTGTTCCATGATTCATTGTTTGCGTGTAACACCCAGTGCTCCATTCAGTACGTGCCCTCCTTAATTCAGTATATTCTTCTGAGTGTGCTGTATTCAGGATGCTGAAGACCAAATTTGGTTTCACAAAAGATGGTGATCTCTTGCAGATGAGTACTGATTTGTAAATATCACATAAAAATAGATGTAACAAAATTTCCTAATTAATTGCAATCAACTTTGGAAGGGAATGATGATTGCAACAGTTTAGTTTTTCAGATAAAGAATACTTTAATATAAATTATGTTTCCTTTTCCACATTTAAATTAAGAAATTAACATTAATATACTAATTGATATCAAGTCAAAGTCATTCAGATTTTTTTTAGGTAATCTATAAGATTTATCTTATTTGAACTGCTATTAATAAATATGTGAATGTGCATAAAATCTTAGGAACATGCTTGTTAAATGAATTGATTATTGATCCCAAAAGACTATACATACTTGACAAATTTGATTTAATTAGATAATAAAAATATAATCTGAATTATACCTTTTACACATGGTACAATCAGAATATAATAGGGAAGTGGATTTTTTTCAAAATAACTTATAAATACAATATATTATGTATCTTCATTTAATGTTTCAGCTTCTTTTCTTCCCCCTCTCTTCCATCCTTACTTGCTTCTTTGCTTCTTTCCTTCCTTTCTCCCTTCCTTCGTTTTTTCTTTCCCTCCTTCCCTCCTCCTCCTTCTCTCCCCTCAGAAACTGAGCACTGCTATGGTGAACATAAAATAAACCAACATCACAAAACATTACTGGAAGAAGAGAAGAGCTATATTAGCTTAGTTTGAATTAAATATTTGAGATTATACTTCAATGAAGAAAGAAATACAAGAGTGCAATGATCCCAGGGTTATTGCTCTATACTCAGGGAAGGAATGTCCAGCACAAAATCGTCAGGACTGGAAAATTCCTGGCAGAATTGCAAGACTGAAATAAGATTAGGCAGTGGGAAAGGGCATGAGTAGGAGAAAATGAATTCAAAGAGGTAGTCTAGGGCTAAGTCAGTGTTGAAATCACTTAGGTGGTTCCTCAAATATTTTATTTGTGCCTCTTATTTTCCTTTTGTTTTTTACTTTTCTAGTTCAGAGGGAATTCCATATTTTTTCCCTGCTCTTTCTACTAAGTTTGTTGTTGGTGCTATTATATTTTTAACAACCAAGATATATTTCTTGTTTCCGAGTATTTCTTTTTACAGGAACTCGTTATTGTTTTATGGATGTAACACCCCCAAGAGTAGCTCGTTCCTCTTCAGGCTTAAAGTATCTAGCTGAAACACTGTTTTCAAATTACTAAAATTATTTTTTTCTTGGCAGTCCATCAGCATCATTGTTAACTTTTAATTCAATGAGATTCCTTTTTATTTTTTTAGATTTTATTTATTTATTTGAGAGCGAGAGGGAGCACGCAAGAGAGAGCATGAACAGGTGGGGGGAGGGGTAGAGGGAAAGGGGGAAGCAAGCTCCCTACTGGGCCTTTAGTTTAAACACTTGAGTAAATCAATTTAGGAGTTAAAATTCAAATATTCTCAAAATAAAGGGAAAACTAAAACAATTTAATTATCGATCTTTGGACAAATTCAAACTTTTAGCTTTAGTGATATATGAAAGAAATGGGAAGTTTATTCTCATATATATTATGTATATATTTATATATATGATAGATATGTCATATAGATTTATATGGATAGTTTATTCTAATAGAAGTATATTTATATATAAAGTAGAATTTCTACAAGTGGACTTGTTGCAGATAAGAATGATCTTACGTAGATTGTTTCAACATAAAATGATTAATCTCTTCAATTTTATTAGAAGGATATGTATCTTGAGTTCTTGGGGAAAAATCAAATGTTTCTCCATTTTATTATAAATAAGTTATAGAGCTTTTGGATAATTTTTTCATGATTTGAAACTCTGAATTCCAGATCTATAACTAGACATACAGTTAATTTTATGGGGACTAGGAAAAATCTAAAGTCAATTTATGCTGGGTAAATCCTTTAGAAACTTGCTACTCAAAATATGGTGTAAGACCAGCAGCCTCAATATCATCTGGGTGTTCATTAGAAATACATAATATCACATCCTATTCCAGATCTACTGAGTCTGAATAAACATCTTAGTAAGTATATGTAAGCTGGCACAAATGTTCAAGAAACACTGCTTTCAAGGACACATAAAATGTGGCCTGATGCTAAACACTTGCAGTGTCCAATCCCTTCAGGATGTTCAGGTTCTCATATGTCCATTTCCATTTGATGGAAATAGGTTGAAAAAATTTTCAGCAGAACCCCTCTAGCATTCACATAATATTCTTACCAAGTAATAATTATAATTTCAGTATTACACTTGAACTTTCTACACTCACAATCCATGAAGGACTTCATGAGCCCAAAATAATTCTGCTGTATTTAAACTGCTTATCCTTTAAAACAGAGACACACAGGTCTCTATTATGATTCATTATTTAAAAATAACCCCAGTTCACGGGAAATGGCTCCAGGAGAGAGCCGGCTAGAGGAGGGAGGACCGAGGAAGCATTTATGACCTTCTACAGTGAGGTGAAACAAATAAAGAAGAGAGATTGAGTTCTAACATCCAAAAATCAGATTGAAAGATAGACCCGTCCTGGTTCCACCTACTTCAATATGAACCCATTTGAGGTTCTTCAGACAGATCCTGAAGTGACAGATGAAGAAATAAAAAAGAGGTTTCGACAGTTTATCCATATTGGTGCACCCTGACAAAAACCAAGATGATGCTGACAGAGCACAAAAGACTTTTGAAGCTGTGGACAAAGCTTACAAGTTGTTACTGGATCAGGAACAAAAGAAGAGGGCCCTGGATGTAATTCAGGCAGGAAAAGGAACACACTGTGAAAGAGAGAAAAAAGCAATTAAAAAAGGAAGGAAAACCTACAAATGTTGGAGGAGGACGACCCTGAGCTGTTCAAAGAAGCAGTATATAAACAGACCATGAAACACTTTGCCGAGCTGGAAATTAAAAGGAAAGAGAGAGAAGCCAAAGAGATGCATGAAAGGAGAAGAAGAGATTGAAGCCTAAGAAAAAGCCAAAGGAGAAAGAGAGTGGTGGAAAAACTTTGAGGAAAGTCGAGATGGTCGTGTGGACAGCGGGCGAAACTTCCAAGCAAATACAAAGGGGAAGAAAGAGAAGAAAAATCGGACCTTCCTGAGACCACGGAAAGTAAAAATGGAGCAGCGTGAGTGACCACCTGGGGTCACAGCCACAGAACCTCCCCCCAACTGTCTCCCCTCCTGCTTTGAAGGACTCGTTCTTTCTTCCCATTTCCACCCCAAAATAAGTAGTAGTTGCTTTTTAGTCCATTTTGTTTTCAATACAATTTAATACCCATCAGAGTAATTCTTTTGTACATTGAAATGAGGGGCTCAGTTTAAAAGAAAACCTTCCCCCACCCCCATCCCTAGACCAAGGATTGGAAGGTGTCACCATTGGTGCTGGCTTCTCTTCCCACAGCCTGTAACTTAATGTTTTGTACTTCACTGAATTGTGATGTTTAGAAACTTTGGGTACAGTTTGTGGAAATCATCCAGTTAAATGTATTGCTTAAAATAAAATAAAATGAAAATAACCCCAGTTCATGTGTCACACAAATATATAGAAAAGGATGAGAAAACTCTTTGTCATTACTGGAGGCCAAATCTAAAAAAATAATCTCTCCTAGTGTATATTAAATTGTTGAGATTCTAAAACTTTGTTTCCTCTTCTCCAGACAATGCATTTATACATTATTTTGAATAAAATATTAGATATTTTGTAACCATGTCCTCAACCCAAGATGAAAGTCATACTTCAAGTTTACTTTAAGTACAGAGTAATACTATGTGTATTTATCTAAGCATAGTTGTACTTTTTTTAGTCTATACAATTCAGCAACTAATATCTAGATAAACTGATAACCTCTAATTATATACTCTGCAATATCACATAAAATTCTACAGTCATAATTTCTAAATTCTCACCAACAGCAATTAACAGGTTTTATATCATACTTTGGATCACCGAGAAAATATATTTTAATCTGAGAGGTTTAAGAACCCAAGGTTTATTATAGTTAAATAACACAAAAAAGGATAAACAATTATGCTTACACTCCATTTATGGACATTTCTAAAATATGTGTCACTACAGAGTAACAGTGTAACCATTAGCATAGCCATTTATTATATGATTTTAAAACTTGCTGTCATAGAAAGCCTAGAGGCATTCCTTTTTACCCTATGTTTACTTGTCAGTTTTTTGCTCTGCCCAAGGATGGGCAAAATTCATCATTTTTCTGTTCCAGAGTTATTTGGTGCTTGTGAACTATTATGTTATTGTTTCAGTTTGGATAGATTTGCAATTCTTGCATTTTGCTTGAGACTATTGTTGAACCAAATCCCCAAATGCAAAGTAAAAGTCAGCAAAACCTGCCAAGTTTTCCCTAGCTTTGGATTGAAATAGGTAAAGTCAGAAATATTCTAAACCAAATTGGAAAAGTGAAAAATAGCCCAAGGACATAAAACTCTTAATTAAAAGAGTATTTGGAGGCATCATCACAAAATTTGGGACAACATTGAGTTATACACTGAGTACACAGAATATCAAATTCCCTAATACCTGAATTGATTGTCACTGATTTTATGTTCTTCTATTTTCATGGCACTGTTCAACAAATCTTTTTGCTTCTCACAAAAATGAGTCAAAATGAACTGCATGTGCTACAGAATACTTCTTCCTACTTGCTCTCAACTAACCAATATATTCTCTTCATAAACTTTTCTATTCTTAGTTCATTTTAAAAATGATGTATGACAGACAAATATTCTCAGACTTCTTACGTGGGAGGAAAGCCATATTCCAAAATAGTTATCAAAAAGCTTTCTTATTATATACCCTCTCTTTTAAATTAACACCAGCATGATACTGTAACAGAACTAATAAAAATAAACAGAAAAAAATGAAACTATGAAAAGCTATCTTCAAATCAATTCACTCCTACTTTTAATTTGACTCATATAAGAAAACACTGAATATTTTACCCCAAATGTTGTTATTTCATATTGAAGAATTAAAGTAATATATTATTGAGATAATTCAATGTGTTTCTCTATGTCTAAGAGCACTTGATAAATTGGAAGTGCTTTTTTTACACCATCTAACTGATGCATTTTAGATGATTTTTTTTAATTCATTAAATTGATAGCTCAGATGGCATTATTCTCCAATCCCAGGATTTCAAATAGAGCTGTGGGGTTTTTTTTGCATAGTCATTTCACAGGTTTTTGCTTCAGTTTCCTGATTTACAAAATGTGGTGGGTGTGTGTGTGTCTAGAATACCTTTAGAGACAGGAATTTAAGTCAGAATTGAGTTTGTGTTTCTGCTTAACCACTTATTATTTGATATAAAGTAAGCATATCTTATAATTTTGTTGAACTCCTCTCTAAAATACAAATCTTAATATTACATTATAATTAAAATATTGCATAAGATGACATATAGTATATTTAAGTTCTTGGATTATTATTGTTTATTCAGAAACATACTGATCTTCTTCCTTATGAATTTATTTATTTTTAAAGATTTTATTTTTTAAGATTTTATTTATTTATTTGACAGAGAGAGATAGTGAGAGAGGGAACACAAGCATGGGGAAGCTGGGGAAGGAGAAGCAGGCTCCCCGCTAAGCAGGGGTACTCGATCCCAGGACCCCAGGATCATGACCTGAGCAGAAAGCAGACACTTACCTGACTGAGCCACCCAGGCGTCCCTTCCTTCTGAATTTAGTTATCAGTTCTAAAATATTGACCATGCCTATAATTCTGATTCTGATCAGCTCCTACAGCCTTTAGGTGGAATACATGTTTTTATATATAAACAGAAACACACACTACTAGAAATGGCCACTAGTCAACCTGGGAAAACTTTGGGAAGTTTACTTTGGCACAGGCATGCTGTTGTGTTGAAGAGAACCCCATTTTCCAGTTAGCTAGTTGCCAGGCAACCTGACAAATTCTCTGAGAGTAAATTATCAAACAACCATTTCTTGTCTTTCTTTAGCAGAAAATGAAGATTAAAGAAATTATGTATACCATAAATTCTCCTTAATCCCAATACCTGTATAACACCCGAGAAAACAAAAGGGAGATTATTTTTGTGGGCAATAATATACATATCACAAAAATATTTTTTTTTCAAAACACTTGTGCGTTGTCAGGCTTTTGTACATTATTTGTAATTTTCAATGCAAATCTGCTAAATGTATATTTTCTCCCCTCTTTAAAAGTAAGGAAATTAAGCGTAGGCAATTTCTAACACTTCACAATCAGCAAATGAAAGGTGAGAGCCAAACCCACATCTTTATAAATTCCAAATCAAAATGATTGCCACCCTAAGATTTCAGGAGTACAGAAGACAGCATGCCTAAATTTAGAACACAGAGGGACAAGAGATATTTCTTGGAAGAAATAAAATGTTAATGAGAAAGGATTTTAGTAAGGAAAATGATACTAGTTTTTTTTACTGACTGAGCTAATAGGTTGCAGGATAAAGAAATACAATTAGAATTGGGACCTGGAAGAAGCAAAAGGAAATACACAGAAGGGGAGAGATGACTATAATTAGTTACATCCGATTTCCCTTTTAGTATCTTTCAGTCCAATAAAATAGTTATTTTCAAAGCATATGTATGTGATAGTTAAGCCATTCAAACATTTATCACACATTACGCTTCCCAAATACCTCACACTTCCAAATACATTAGTATTACTAGTACCACCAGCATAATGACATGAGTTGATGACCTATCAGTATAGAACCTGGTAAATGTCTTTGTTAAAAGAAAGTTTCCAAGATGACTTTTGTAAGGTAATGAAAAGGATTCCAAAATAATCTTTCAAAATCATCTGCTGTTGTTCAAGATAGAGTAATAAAAATGTAATATCCTCATCCACCAGAAAATCAAACATAGAAAAAATATATATATTAAACATCAATTTTCAGACATTGAACATCAAACATTTCAAGGAAATGATCCATGAGGGAGAGCAAGTCTACTAGTTAAGACAAATGCTTGTTTCAGTTTATTGCATGGAAAGAATTTTCAGGCACAGGGAAAAGAAGGAACCAAGGTGGAAGTCCAGTGGTCTTCCTGGGTTAAAGAGCCCGACCTGGGTCATGGAGATGAATACAACTTGAGTTGTAGGGCATAGTACTGGAGAGGAGAAAGCTGAGCAGAGAGAGGTCTAAAAAGATCTGCAGAGGCCACTCTGTTCACACCTTAAAACCTAGAAGTAACCCTCCAGAAGATCAAACTACTTTCCAGTAACTACATCTCACAGTAAAGATCAAGAACATGAATAGGAATATAAAAACCACTCTGTGCTTAGCAAGGTAAAATATGCAATGTTGGGATCACATTCTTAAAAGATTACTAAGAATGCAAAAAAGGAAAATACGATGTATAATAAAGAGAAAATTCAAACTATAGAATCAGGTTGGAAAGAACAGAGATGATACAACAGTAAATAATGAGTTTTGTTTACTTCGTTTTCCAAGTACCTGACCAACCAACCAAACCCTTAGCCATTGTCAAAGATTCAGGAGTATGTATGTGCATTAGTTTCCCAACTACTGTTTACGAAGATTATCTGAAACTTAATGGCTTAAAGCACTACAGATTTATTGTCTGATTTTTCTGGAAGTCGGAAATCTGAAATGAGTCTTAATTGGGCTAAAGTTAAGGTGTCAACAGCACTGTTTTTCTTCTGGAAGTTCTAGGGGGATATTCCTTTTTTTTCTTTCTTTCTTTTTTTACTTTCCAGGTCTTAGAGGCTATTTGAGGTCCATTCCTCCATCTTTATATCTACCTTTGTAGCATCTCCTCTCCTCTCTGACCTCCTGCTTTCTGCTTATGAGGCTCTTTGTGATGACACTGGACTCTCCTGAAAAGTCCAGGATAATTTCCCTATCTTGAGATCCTTAATTTCATCACATCTGCAAAGTCCCTTTGCCATTTAAGAAAACATATTCACAAGTTTCTAAGATTAGCATGTGGACATCTTTGAGAGGCATTATTCTGTCAACTGCAGTAACTCTTCTTCCAGGCAAAGTGGTCATTTGGATGTCATTGACAAAGTTCTTCCCACTAGGAAGATTTTAAGTTACTCTTCTCATTTTCAGTACCACTGCAGAGAGCAGCTGAAAGGCTCTAGAAGTTCACTTCCAACTGGTGTTGGCACAGCTTATAAAATGGGGTTAATTGTTTTCCCTCCTGTGATCACCAGTCTTCGGGAACTCTTCATTAGGCAATATGCAGATACAGAAGCTGAGGTGGTGACCCAAGAAGAGGATGTGTCATGAGAGTCTGAACCTGCTCACACAACTTATTTATTTCTTTCCAAAGTATTCTAGCCTGATATCTATCTATCTATCTATCTATCTATCTATCTATCTATCTATCATCTATCCATCTACCTATCTATTATTTTAAAGAGGATTCCTGTCACGCATGATTAGTGTTATGGCTTGGTACATTATGATGACAGCTCAGGTTTTAGATTCACTTGATGCCCCATTATTAAGCATGCCATTTTAGCAGGGCTCAGTACCAAACAAGGAGTTTATTCTCAAAAGAAAATATTAATCCATAGAGAATATAAAATTGCCTCAAAATCCTAGGGCTTTCTGCTGTGATTCTATAAAGTGGGCTTTCCTATGTTTCTGTATAGCATCCTTATTTATCATGGACACATTGAGACATATTGAAATGATGTGTCCTAAGGCCTGTGTGGACTGCTGTATGGGCATGATGCAAAGACTTCTTTAGTTCTGAGCCACTCTCATTTTTAGCAGCCTGACATGTTACTCAGAAAATGGGTCAGAGCTGCACATGCAGCTGTGACATATGTTGGTCAAAGAGACCAACATACACAGAGACCCAAAACATACACAGAGAGTTACTTGCATGATCTAATAATAAGATAGATTGTATTACAAAGGAAAATTGCTCTATGGAAATAGATTTTGTTTCTCTCTAATTTTAAATTCGCCTTTAAAAACGACATAAAGAAAATTTCAATTATGTGCCATTGATGTATAGATAATATATATTCTAAAGCAAAAAGAACAAGTAATGGAACATTTTTGAAGAAAGTTCTGTTTATAGTGCTATTCTTAAGCTCAATCCCACAGCAACATGATTAAAAAGGGCAACACGGGTGGTGATACAATTATTGGCTGAGCTGAAAAGTCACAGTGGGTGTTACAACTCACTATAAAACAAGTGTTTGAGGGCTCATTGTTAGGCACTATAACATTCAGAAGTCTGAGAAAGCTTAGTACAGTTGGTTATAATAAAGTAATTAAATAGAAAAGCACTCACTTGTGCATCTAACTTTAGTATCCCACAAGTACAGGCAATCCTTAGATCTCTAGATAATATATCCTTTGGATACAAGGGGCACAGGACAAAGCATGACTGAACATATTGGGCACAATAAGTTTGTTGCAGTTCTGAGAAAGGGGAAAATTATATATAGCTTCTCTTAGCCATAAAACATTAACAAGCACGGTTATTAGGCATTAGTAGATGGTAGGCCATAGCCAGCCTGCCACATGCCTAAGAATGCACTGGAGTAGTAGACTGAGAAAAAAAGAAAGAATTAATAAGTGGTCTATAACCCATAATTTCTATCCCAAGGATGTGGAGAAGAGAGAAAGAAGGAAACAAAAAAGATCCAGTCCCATCAAATCTCCCAATAACAATTATGACAAAAATATAGAGTCTTTACTGACTAAATGTTTTTAGCAGGATGTACCTTTTCTGTATGTAATTGCTTATGATAAACAAACCTAAAATTTATGGATTTATGGGATGGGATCTGCTGAAAAATTTCAATGTCTATTATGTAATTATAAGAGGTGAAAATTGAATTTTTTATGACTGAAATAGCTTATTTTGTGTTAAGTGATGGTATTGACCTGCATCCCTTAGAGATGTCATGTTGAAGGGTACCTACTGTATCCTAACAAGATGAAAACAATGGGAAACAAAGTGGAAAAAAATTAAGTGTATCTATGAGGCTATTTATCAATCTTTGTACCTAGTACAGATTCAACCTCGCATAGACCTGGTACAGGTCTGACTTGCTCATTTGATTGAAAAGATAACCTCTTAGAAATGGGAAGGATAAGAGAGATAAAAGTAAGAAACACCCTATTCTCCATGCCTACATACATACTCCAGGTTACACAAGGTTTGACTGAAGCCTTGACACCTGTGAATTCTTGAGCTGTGGGGTCATTTGTACTCATTTTTGAATATTCTAGAGAGTGCTATCTCCTAGAAGTGGTCCACTGAAAAGCTCACTGTTGATAGGCCAGGTCCTGAGGGGACACTCTCAATGCATTTACTGGTGCTGAGCAAACTTATGTTATAGACCAAGAGAAATATTAGCGCCCCAACTGTTGTGCTTGTCACCGCCAGATGGGAAATGTGTGAATAACAGCAAAGAGATGGGCTGAATATATCACAGCCCAATGCACCACACTACAGGGACAATTCGAGTGTATTCAGTAGGCTAGGCATTGAGCATGCTTATGGGTCATCAAGTGACATCTCTAACACGTCAAGTATTCTTGAAACACTGAAAATCCTGGAATTGTCTCTCTTAGTCTGCTGAATAGCATTTCTTACTTCCCAAGCCTCACAGATCTCCAGACTAAATGCAAGATGAAAGCTAGTAGTAGATATGACAAATATGTGGGTAGTCTGGTTTGTGTAGCCCAGAATAGACCTCTTGAAGGATTGCCTGCAGAAGTAAATGATGGAAGATTTATGCTTCTCCATTTCTTTTTGAGGAACTCTGAAAACCTAGTTTTGAAAGCTTTAGTTCTGGGATATAAATTTGTTAAAGGTTGAGTTTCAACAGAAAACTAGTGGCTTACGTTAAGCATGCTAAATACTGACTCACAAAAGCTTTTGGAAAATACTAAGAAAGGCAGCCATTGAAATAAAAGTTAGACGTGACTGAAAATGGAAATTATCCATAATGTCTTGTTCTATTCTGATTGCTGTCACTATGAGTTTGTCTTACTTCTGGGATAAAGATAAATGGCACTGAAAGCCCAAGAGGCCCTGAAACTAAGTGATAGGGAATAATTAGTAGATGACATGTGTATTGCCATTTTGCCACATAGCCAGTCAGGCAGAGAGAGGTGTTTGAGAAGAATCTGGGAAATGCTGCATGGACAGTAGAGAGAGGAGACAATCAATGTAATTTATGTTCTTATAATGAGTTAGCTACAAGAATATGTACTTTCTTTGTAACCCCAAAGGATACTTCCAAAGAGGAAACTGGATTTTATATGTTTGCACATATGCCAACAATAAGCCATGATACCAAACTGAAGTCAGACCAGTTATATATCATTTCATCATCAAAATACTTCTGTGTTACCTTTCTTGGCTGCAATTTATAAGCCAGAGGTTTTATCCTTGATCTGAGATAATGTTAAGAATACCTTGTTTTGTTAAGTCCACCAAGGCTATTGCAAGTAGTATGTTCAATTGATGAACTTTAGAATTACTCATAAACAACAAGAGAGATATGGACATGGGCATATTGAACTGGTGAACACTGATAAAAAAAACTGTGGACTATAAAAGCCAGGTACTTTTCTTTAGTTCCCAAGGAAAGCATGGAATCTGTGGAAAGATAATATAAAAATCTACATCTATAATATTTTAGTTTTTAAAGAATTGTCAGATGTAAGCCATATCTCAGGAACTGAAATGTAATAAGGCTAAATGCAGGAGTGTAGTGTAAGAACTACAGTGCTTAGTTGAGATGTGGAGTTTTTTTTTTTTTTTTTGAAAAATTAAGACATGCTATGAGAATAGGCAAATATAGCATATACTATTCTTCAGAATGATATAAAAACAACTGCTTATAAGGAAACAAGTATGAGAATGGCTTTTTCACACTTTACATATCAAAACCAAAGAAATAAAGGGAAATAGACTTTACATTACTGATAATGTAATTTTTTTTTTCCTTGAAAGTGCCACAGTGTGAGAGCAGATGAGGCAATCTCCAAAGTGGAACATGAAGAGTAGGTGATTACAACTTTCTGGGTACAAGGTGAATAATGGTTGGCATTTAAGACTATAATTTTAAAACTTTTCAAATATGTGTTTCTTTATTTTACAAAATATTTAGATAGGGTTATGGGGGGATAATATGATAATATGCCTATACTCTTAATTATGCCACCAAGAAGGCAATGCTAGACTATTACTCAGTACTTATTTAACAAACACATGTGGAAGAAATAGGTAAAAAATGATGTGCTAGCTTTAGTGAAGTAGCTGGTAGCAGGTAGGAGGTTAGTAGTAGTGTGTAGGGCTCCGCACTCAGCACAAGCATGGAGTCTACTTGAGATTCTTTCTCCCTCCCTCACCCTCCCCTTCTGCTCCTCCCTCCACTTACACTCTCTGTCTCTAAAATAAATAAAATCTTTAAAAATATAAATAGGGGAAAAACAATGATCAACAGTATAAGATTGCCAGTTGCCTTATTTACTAAATTGGCCATAAAGGTCCTTTATAAAAACTTTTTGAGAAGTCAAGGTATATGAAAATCTTAATCATGGATTTTTTAATTTCAATAAAATATTATTTTTGAGTAAAAAATGTGGTATTTCAAAAGTAGACAAAAATATTACATGTTCCATACTTCATATGTTCCATACTCAGTACATTTCCTATTAAGAAGGGCACTCAACTGGGGCACCTGCTTGGCTTAGTCATTAAGCGTCTGCCTTCTGCTCAGGTCATGATCCCATGGTCGTGGGATCAAGCCCCCCATCGGGCTTCCCGCTCTGCGGGAAGCCTGCTTCTCCCTCTCCCATTTCCCCTGCTTGTGTTCCCTCTCTCGCTGTGTCTCTCTCTGCCAAATAAATAAATAAAATAAAATAAAAATAAAATAAAAAAAAGAAGGGCACTTAAGTTTTTTTCTGTAACCAAAAGTATAATATATGCATGAATTGTATTGTTTTTATAACATGCTTAATTTACTTCTTTTCAAAATTTAAGAACAACCTATGACAGTTATTTATAAGCAGATATATGAGGCAGAAAAACATGTTTTAAAGAAAACAAACAATTCAGATGCCCATCCCCACCTTCCTTCTCATTTACTAGATCAACAGTCTTGCAAGTATACTTCTTCATATTTCTCTCTACTCATGCATGCATATACTAGCTGACGTAAATGTATATAGAATTTTGTTTATTTTTACATAAAGGATAGCCTACTATTTACATTAATCTGTGAGTCATTATGTTTGTTTAATACTGTATATTTATATCTCTAATAACATAAATATAACAGACATATTTTCAGTGAACACACAAATGTACTTTTACAGACAGTGAGATTTTAAAAATATGGTGACAGTTTTAGAGCAATTATTTTATATCTCTATATATATCCTATTTCAAGCAGCTCATTCCACCTCCACCCTATCACATCAGATAAAGCACATCATTTTAACCAATGTATATCTTCCAGTATTTTTATACATGTTCTTATAACCACATACATATTATGTCATCCTTGGAAATTAACATACACTTTTAATAAAATCAACAGTTCAAAAAACATATCTTTGGGTCAAGAGCATAGTAAAACAAAATCAAATGGAAATTTTATTTATATATACTTTTTCTTGGTTAATGATGTTTGGTAATTCCTCAGTGACAAGATGTACATTTAATACTTGTAAAACTGAATATGAACAAAATAATATGCATTCCATTTCAACAATACAGATTTAATACAAAATGGTTGTCATGAGAAGTGGTGACAATAATGCTATGTTAGAAAAAGGTTTAGACTTATTTTATTTCAGTAAAAGTTAGTATGTGCTCATCCAATAATTACTGATGCTAAACTGCCCTAAGAATTATTTGATGGACCATCCAAAGTTTGTATTATTTTCTCTTTTTTACCCTGTCAACATTGTCTTCCTGGAATTTATTATTTTTTGACATGTTGCAAATAAAGTAATTCCCTTTCAGGAGAAGGAGTTGGAATCTCTACCTGACATGTTCTCATACCTCAGTGTGACTGCTATTTGTCTATGTCTTCAATGCCAACTTTTTATCTTATAAAGTTAAGCAAACTGGAAGTGAGAACATATTGGACTCGGAATCTTTAAATCAATTTCCAACCTCAATTCAGTTGATACTGAGACAGTTTCATATAGCCTATACTATAGTACACTACATAATATGATCCCTAACTCTCGGTTTATTCATATACTTTGTGTATATGAATGTGTGTGAGTGTGTTTAGGTTTGTCTGCTGTTCATTCTGCAGGAATTTACAATCCATAAGAAGAGGGTTTTTGTCTGCTTTTATTCCTTGCTCTGTCTCTGGTACTTAGAACACTGCCTGATACTGAACAGATGGCCAATATATTTCTGTTGAATGGATAAACTGTGTTGTTTAAAGAATCCAAAATAATTGAAAAGATTGTAAGAACCATGGCAAGGTTGGGCTACTTGGCATAATATGCTGAAGGAAAACCTAGTAAGAACAATTTTGCTTGTGACAAGATCTATTGCAAAATTACTTAATATTTCTTTAGTCTAATCTTAAATACATTGCAATAATCCTAACTTTAGGATAGTAAATGAAAGCACACCTTTAAAAGGAAACTGTTTTTTACTATCTAATTTGACATTTACTTAAGCAAAGTTTATGGAATTTGTGGGCACAAAGTATATTCATCTTGCTATCTTCTTTCCTCCAAGTCTTTGAGCCTTAGAGGATGGTGCCTACTATTCAAAAGCTTGGAAGGAAATGATTGGGGGAAAAATAGCCAATATATCATTCCAACTTACTCAACATTCTTTTCAGCTCAAATCCAAGCTTATTTTCTATGCTTATAAATTACCTAAGCAATAATACAAGAGGATTTCCCTTAGCTGGTTCTATTCAGGGTTCAGGATTAATTGAAGATTAAAAAAACACAGTATTGTTGTGGCTCTGTCTGCATCTATATGTAAGTCTAAAATAAATTATTCTATGCTAGAGAAACCATAGATTCACAATGAAATAAAGGTGTTCTTTTTTTTTTGTAAATGATAATTTTATCTTAACAGGAAATCTTTAGGTAAATTTACAGTTGCTTTATTCACTTTCACTTCTGCAAGTCTCACAAGAACCAAGTGTAAAGAAGCAAGACTACTGTCAACAAACTGGTTAGATTAAAATATTTTCATCATTGCACATAAAATAGTATAAAAGTAAAACAAATAAAAGGCATTACCTTGCTTATGAATAATTTTGACTTTGGGATGTATGTATTTTCCTGTTAGCTGAACAATGGTAAAAGGCTCACCCTGCTCCTGAGCACATTAAAATGCCCACAAATGAGCCTGAGTATGTTAACAAGTAGACACAACTACAATGACATTGCTTACTGGGAAAACTAATCAGAGTGTGAAACCTTACAGAACAATTTCTTCCTAACAGATGACATAATTTTTTCATTTTTTTATTATGTTAATCACTATACATTACACCATTAGTTTTTGATGTAGTGTTCCATGATTCATTGTTTGTGCATAACACCCAGTGCTCCACACAGAATGTGCTCTCTTTAATACCCATCACCAGGTTAACCCATCCCCACCCCCTCCCCTCCAGAACCCTCAGTTTGTTTTTCAGAGTCCATTGTCTCTCATGGTTCGTCTCCCCCTCCAATTTGCCCCCCTTCATTCTTCCCCTCCTGCTCTTTTCTTTTTTTTTCTTTTTTGGACACATAAGGTGTTTGTTTCAGAGGTACAGATCTGTGATTCAACTGTCTTCCAAAATTCACAGCACTCACCATAGCACATACCCTACCCAATGTCTATCACCCAGCCACCCCATCCCTCCCACCCCCCACCACTCCAGCAACCCTCAGTTTGTTTCCTGAGATTAAGAATTCCTCATATCAGTGAGGTCATATGATACATGTCTTTCTCTGATTGACTTATTTCACTCAGCATAACACCCTCCAGTTCCATCCACCTTGTTGCAAATGGCAAGATCTCATTCCTTTTGATGGCTGTGTAATATTCCAGTGTGTGTGTGTGTGTGTGTGTGTGTGTGTGTGTGTGTGTGTGTGTGTATCACATCTTCTTTATCTATTCATCTGTCGATGGACATCTTGGCTCTTTCCACAGTTTGGCTATTGTGGACATTGCTGCTATAAACATTGGGGTGCATGTACCCCTTCAGATCCCTACATTTGTACCTTTGGGGTAAATACCCAGTAGTGCAAATCCTGGATCGTATGGTAGCTCTATTTTCAACTGTTTGAGAAACCTTCATACTGTTTTCCAGAGGGGTTGCACCAGCTTGCATTCCCACCAACAGTTGTAGGAGGGTTCCCCTTTGTCCACAGCCCCACCAACATCTGTCATTTCCTGACTTGTTATTTTAGCCATTCTGACTGGTGTGAGGTGGTATCTCATTGAGGTTTTGATTTGGATTTCCCTGACGCCAAGCGATGTTGAGCACTTTTTCATGTGTCTATTGGCCATGTGGAGGTCTTCTTTGGAAAAATGTCTGTTCATGTCTTCTGCCCATTTCTTGATTGGATTATTTGTTCTTTGGGTGTTGAGTTTGATAAGTTCTTTATAGATTTTGGATACTAGCCCTTTATCTGATATATCATTTGCAAATATCTTCTCCCATTCTTTTGTTTGTCTTTTGGTTTTGTGGACTGTTTCTTTTGCTGTGCAAAAGCTTTTTATCTTGAGGAAATCCCAATAGTTCATTTTTGCCCTTGCTTCCCTTGCCTTTGGCGATGTTTCTAGGAAGACGTTGCTGCGGCTGAGGTCGAAGAGGTTGCTGCCTGTGTTCTCCTTTAGGATCTTGATGGACTCCTGTCTCACGTTTAGGTCTTTCAACCATTTGGAGTCTATTTTTGTGTGTGGTGTAAGGAAATGGTCCAGTTTCATTCTTCTGCATGTGGCTGTCCAATTTTCCCAATGCCATTTGTTGAAGAGACTGTCTTTTTTCCATTGGACATTCTTTCCTGCTTTGTCAAAGATTAGTTGACCGTAGAGTTGAGGGTCCATTTCTGGGCTCTGTATTCTGTTCCATTGATCTATGTGTCTGTTTTTGTGCCAGTACCATACTGTCTTGATGATGATGGCTTTGTAATAGAGCTGGAAGTCCAGAATTGTGATGCCGCCAGCTTTGCTTTTCTTTTTCAACATTCCTTTGGCTATTCGGGGTCTCTTCTGGTTCCCTACATATTTTAGAATTATTTGTTCCATTTCTTTGAAAAAAGTGAATGGTATTTTGATGGAGATTGCTTTGAATGTGTAGATTGCTCTAGATAGCATTGACATCTTCACAATGTTTATTCTTCCAATCCATGAGCATGGAACGTTTTTCCATTTCTTTGTGTCTTCCTCAATTTCTTTCATGAGTATTTTATAGTTTTCTGAGTACAGATCCTTTGCCTCTTTGGTTAAATTTATTCCTAGGTATCTTATGTTTTTGGGTGAAATTGTAAATGGGATCGACTCCTTGATTTGTCTCTCTTCTGCCTTGATGTTGGTATATAGGAATGCCACTGATTTCTATGCATTGATTTTATATCCTGCCACTTGACTGAATTCCTGTATGAGTTCTAGGAGTTTTTGGGTGCAATCTTTTGGGTTTTCTACATAAAGTATCATATCATTGGCAAACAGTGAGAGTTTGACTTCCTCTTTGCCGATTTGGATGCCTTTGATATCTTTTTGTTGTCTGATTGCTGTGGCTAGGACTTCTAATACTATGTTGAATAGCAGTGGTGAGAGTGGACATCCCTGCCGTGTTCCTGACCTCAGGGGGAAAGCTCTCAGCTTTTCCCCATTGAGAATGATATTCGCTGTAGTTTTTTCATAGATGGCTTTTATGATATTGAGGTGTGTACCCTCTATCCCTATACTCTGAAGAGTTTTGATCAAGAAAGGATGCAGTACTTTGTCAAATGCTTTTTCTGCATCTATTGAGAGG
>NW_027397067.1:55456837-55623082 GCF_003265705.2 Callorhinus ursinus
AAGAAGTTGTTTGAAAAAAGATAGAAGATTTAAAATAAAAAAGGTAGAGAATGTGATCAGGCAGGAGACTGGAACAAAGCCATACACTAGTGATTTAGGGTATATTTTGATCTGTTAGAAGAAACTGTATCTCAAAATTTTAAAGAGAGAACAACTTTTTATATATATATGCCAAAAATAAGGGTAACTCCTATGAAGGGATAGAATATGACTCTAAAAATGAAAAATAAAAATTTTTTTAAAGGGATTGATAAGATGTTGGTTGAAAAAGGGAAAAAGAAAAATTCAAAAAAAAAGGTAAAAAATTAACTTTGAAAAACTAATGAATCATGGTAAAAAAGCCATGAATTCTATGTGCAGTATTCCCCTAGTGCTGGAGTTCTCCCGTTCTCCTTGATCGGTAAACTTGGTCTTGGCTGGCTGTTCGTGCTGATCATTTGGGGGAGGGGCCTGTTGCCATGGTTCCCAAATGTCTTTGCCGGAGGCGGAATTGCCCCGCCCTTGTTGGTCCGGGCTAAGCAATCTGCTCGGGTTTGCTCTCGGGAGCTTTTGTTCCCTGCAAGGTTTCTGAACAGCTTTGGAGGATGAGAGTGAAAATGGCGGCTTCCCATTCTCTGCCTGGAGGAGCCAAGAACTCGGGGCCCCACTCCTCAGTGCGCCCCCAGAGAAAAGCAGTCATTCACTCCCGTCTCCCTGGTCTCCGGCCACACTCCATGCTCACCTGGCCTGTGACGAGCATTTCTATCTCTGGCACCCTACTCGGTGTGGAGTCTCCAAACCCAGCAGATCCCTGCGGTGAGCTCGCGCGCCACTCCTCCCGGGGGAGGAAGGGGAATCTCCCCGGATCTGCCGCTTGTTGGGTCCCTGCTGGAGGAGTAGTGGCCCGACTGTGTCACCGATCACGGTTTATGGCAACCTCGACCAGAGAGCCCGCGCCTCGGCTCCGTCTCTGCAGCCGGCTTCCCCGCTCCGATACCTGGGAGCTCTTCCGCACTCAGGCACCCCCGGTCTTCCTGTGACCCTGAGGGTCCTGAGACCACACTGTCCCGCGAGGGTTCCACCCCTGGCTTAGCCACTGGAGTGACCTCCCTCAGCGGAGCCGACTTCTAAAAGTTCCAATTTTGTGCTCCGCGGCTCTATCACTTGCCAGAAGTGGCCTATGGAGACCCCCTCCCCCGCCGTTTATCCTCCCAAATATCGCCTCGGATTCACTTCTCCGCACGTCCTACCTTCCAGAAAGTGGTCGCTTTTCTGTTCAGAGAGTTGTTGCTATTCCTTTCTTCAATCTCCTGTTGAGTTCGTAGGTGTTCAGAATGGTTTGATCCCTATTCAGCTGAATTCCTGAGACCAGACAAAATCCAGGTCTCCTACTCCTCCACCATCTTGCTCTGCCCCCTAGATGACATATTTTTTAAAAAATAATTTTTAATATATGATCTTATCTTTGAAAAAAATTAAGACAGCAAAGAATATAGTAAGTAGCACAAAGAATTTAGCCACTCTGATTACTTCTTCCTCAGATCCAATATCTCTGAAGCCTAATTTTCACCTACCTGCTTACAGTAGAGAAGTTGTACATGAAGCCTTGTATTACTCAGTTTATTTAATCTAATAAATTGGTTTACAGACAATGACTTCAAGTTATAAAGTTAACTATTGATGGATACATAAACAGGAGAACTTTCAGTCTGAAGCAATTTTAGTAATCTATATTCCCCCCAATTAAACAAAGTACTGTGGTAGGGCATGTTCAGGTACATTTTCTATACATCTGATGTTTCAATAAAAAGAAAATGCTGAATTAGGTAGGGATGATGCAGTCAGAATTTTCTGATATGGTAATGGGGTGAAACACTGAATATCGAAATGTTTATCTGCATACTCAACATTATGAATATTTACACTATAAATAATATTGATCAAGCCAGAATCACAAGTAATGAGATAAAAATGGTAGCATTGAGAGGTAATTGAATGGGAAGGAGATTTAGAATTAAAATTCTAGTGAATAAAATGAGAAACATTCAAGAAAGCAATGCATCCATGAATCAAGAAAGAATTTCCAGAGAAAAAGTAAACACTATTAAAGAAACATATTTGTGATTTTCAGGATAAAATCCAATAGGGATTTTTATAGAAAAAGTTAAATCTACACTATGTATATTAAAAAAATCAAAAGTCAAAGAATATGAGTAAAATAAATTGGAGAAGAAAATTTGAATGGTCCAAGACTCTATTGATATGATGAAGAAAACATGGAAATCCTCTAGTTCTTTCTCAAGTACATTTTCCCCATTTAACCATTTCTTGTCTGCTTTTCCATATTTATTTTCTAAGTGGTTTGCTTATTTTAGGCTTCTGTCCCTATAATCTATTATATATACTACATGGAAGAAGATCTTCTGGACTCATATGTTATTTTTATGTCACCCTGGTTGATTCATGTCAACATATCTTCATTGCACATATAATAGAATATGCGGTTTTCCAATTTTAGTTTTTGTCATCAGTGTTCAGTTCATTTACACTGAGTTATTTTCAGTTCTTCAAAAATACAAAGTCCTTTTCTACCTTGGGGCTTTAACATAAAATGTACATGTTTGTGTCTCCTCATATTATTGGCTCTTCATCTTTCATGTATTTGAATTTTACCCCCTCAGAGACATCTTAAAATTCCAATATAAAAGATGTTTCCTTGCTATTGTCTTTCACTGTGCTCATTCATTTTTGAAGGGTATGTAAAATGGTACAGTCACATTGTAAAATTCCTTGGCGGTTTCTTATAAAATTAAAATATGCTTATCTGATGACTCAGTAATTCTACTCCCGTTTTCCTCTTATATTTAGCATGTGCAATTTCCTCAGTCTGAAATTGCATGGTCATAAGATAGGTGTATATTTAACTTAGTAAAAATGTCATGGTCTGTGTCCCAAATGGTTAAAATCTTATAGTACACACAGCAACGTATTAAGACTTCCAGTTTCTCCATATTCTTAATTATAATTAGCAATCAGTGGCAGGCTTTTTAATTTTAGTCATTCAAAAGGGTGTGAAGTGATAGTTTTCATGTACATTTCCATGTTTACTAATAATACTGAATGTCTTTTCACATGCATATTGGCCATTTATCTATTTTCTTTAAAGATTATTGTCTTTTAATTGGGATTTTCTTATTACCATTGTTATAGAAATTCTTATCTGGATTAAACTCCTTGCTAATACATATCATTCTAAATTTTTTAAAAAGATTTATTTATTTATTGTAGAGTGAGAGCACAAGTGGGTAGGGGCAAAGGGAGAGGGAGAGAGAGAATCTCAAACAGACTCGGTGCTGAGTGTGGAGCCCAATGTGGGGCTCAATCTCATGACCTGAGCTGAAATCAAGAGTTGGACACTTAAAAAACTGAGCCATCCAGGAGCCTCTATTCTAAAATTTGTCTCAGCCTTTTAATGGAGTTTTCATACTCTTAAATGTGTCTTTTGTGAACTACATGGTTTTAATTTCAATGAAGAAAATTTTAATAATTTTTAAAATCATCATTCACCTTTTTTTAGTTGTTACAGAAGCCATTGTCTGACACAACATTTAAAAAATATTATCCTAAGTTTAAGTCTAGAAGTTTTGTAGGTTTAATTTTTAGGTCTAGGACTGTGATCCATCACAAAATAGTTTTGTTATATAGTGTGAAGTATGGTTCTAGATTCACTATTTCCATGTACTTAATCAGTTTTTCCATCATAATTTTTTCAAAATATTTTCACCTTCTCCTTGATTTACTTCAGTAGCATGCTAAAAAATTAAATAAAAATAAAACAACTTTCTTTAGACCTATTCTGCTGATTTTTTTAAAAAAAATTCTTAAGCCAATACTGCACTGTGTTGGTAAGTATAGCTTCGTTGTAAAACTTGAAAAACAATTAGTTTACATTTTCTACTTTGTTCTCATTTATCAAGATGGTTCCAGCAGACCTAAGACATCTTATTTCCATAAAATCTTAGAATCAACTTGTCAGCATGTATTTTTTTTAAAGATTTTATTTATTTAATTGACAGAGAGAGAGAGAGAGACAGCGTGAGAGGGAACACAAGCAGGGGGAGTGGGAGAGGGAGAAACAGGCTTCCAGCCGAGCAGGGAACCCGATGTGGGACTCGATCCCAGGACCCCGGGACCATGACCTGAGCCGAAGGCAGTCGCTTAACCAACTGAGCCACCCAGGTGCCCCTGTCAGTATGTATTTTAAAAGCTAGCAAGGATATTGATTCAAATACATGTCAAGGGGAGATATGTGTATGTATCTTAATTGATGCACAATCTAATCAATATCCTTGTTTGTTTTTCTAATGCATATATGCATACACACATATATGCATATATTACATATATTATATATTTATATATTTAATAATTACATATAACATATGCATATGTATATTATATATGCATATATTAAACATACTCACATATATGAGAGAGAGAGAGTAGGGAATAGACACTGTGCAAAGACATACACACATCTTAGAAAATTATTTATAATTATTTAACTGAAGAAAATGTGATTTGGCACATGAACAGGTGAAATGGACCAATAGAATAAAATAGAGATCCCAGAAACTACCAACATCAATATGAAAACTTGCATGGAGTATAGTACAGATGGAACTGATACTCTTTGGGAAGTTATCAACTACTTAATACTTGGTTGTGGAATGATAAGTAATCCATATGAAACAAGATAAAATTGGATTTTTAACACGATTGATAAAACATCTATGCAAATACAATATATAAATTAATTTCATATGGATTAAACAATAATTTAAAGTATTGTAAGAATATATAGGATGGGGTGCTTGGGTGGCTCAGTCGGCTAAGCGTCTGCCTTCGGCTGAGGTCATGATCCCGGCGTCCTGGGATCGAGTCCTGCTTCGGGTTCTCTGCTCAGTGGGGAGTCTGCTTCTCCCTTCCCCTCTACCTCCCCTCTGCTCGTGCTCTCTCTCTCTCAAATAAATAAAATCTTTAAACAAAAGAATATATAGGATAATCTTTTTATAGTTTTTGTTATAATTTCTAAATACTGTAAAAAATCAGTTGTCTATTGTAGTAATTGCCTGGTTTTTATTAGTTTAGTTTTTTTCTATAGCATTTGAGATAGAATTTCTTTTAAAGATCTGGATTATATCCTTTGTCAGAGAAAATAAAAGAAAAGAGAGAGAAAAGGAAGAGAAGAGCAGTTAAAAATGCACCAAATTCAGGATAGACTTAAATTTAAAGAGAGATGATAGAAGTATGATCAATAGGGAATATGAGGGATTCATGAAGGTTTTAATTGCATTTTGATATTTTATTTTTTAAAAAATCTGTTTTTTTCTCATGACTATTTTGAATTATTCACTCCTTATTTAGAATTAATTACTTAAATAAAACTAATATCAGTGTTGCACAACACAAATAATTCTCCTAGTTTTCACGCTATAGTTTTAAAATTAGGCATTTGTCCAGAAGTATAGAATGTACATTTCTTGCATTGAGACTGTTCACATCACTTTTTTTATTGTTGTTTATAAAACCGACAGTAGCAATTTTTCACAAGGATAATAAGGCATGGACAATAAATCCCTACTAGATATTAAACTCCAACTTATGAAAATTTTCTCTATTTCTCCATTATAAACTTTTAAAACCAAAATAAAGAATTGGGTCCTTCTTATGTTATATAGGTTTCAGAGTTATAATGTTTATAAATTTATTTTTATTTAGAAGTGCCAAAGAGAAAATGTACAACCTATATAGAAACTTTATGATTTAAAGCTATTGTTTTATACAGTAAATTTAAATTAGTCCAGAGATATTTTTTAAAGTATTGAATTTTGCAAGAGTTACTATTTGATATTTTGCAAAATAGAATTAAAGCAGTAAAATTTTATTTATAATTAGGATGTTATTTCCAAGAAAAATACAAGAAAACCAAACTCCCAAAAAGTCTCAGATGGCATAATGCAGTAATTAATAAGAGTATTGTTATATAAGTATTATCATTTAAAAACAATTTTACATAAGCCAATTCATAGGGAAATGCTACAGTGTTCACATACATAATTGCAGACATAACTTCCATCACCAGAGCAGTGAACGGGTACTGATAAAGAAGAGCACATAGTATTTCTAAGGATTGTGAATAAAAATGTATCAGTTAATATATCAGGTTTGAAAACCAATAATTGAAGGTCTTATAGGATATAACACTGATGTGTGATTGAGAACAGCCTTCTGACCCTTGTTCTCATGGATTAAGTTGTTAGGAAAAAAAGAATAGCTATAATAAGGTAAAACAATAATGTACTATGTTATAATGACATTGTATGTACTGGATTTATTCAATTCTAATAATCATACAGGAGAATATATCCCTTATTACTTAAAAATTACACTCATAAGCATAATTAATTGTTCGGATGATTGGACTAAAGAAATATCATATAAATATATTAGTGTATAAAACTGTAATATTATGACTGATGATTACATTTTTAGAAGCTAATTTTTTTTAAAGGTATGGTTTGGGCATTCACATTTTGATTTTATTTACTACATAACTGAAATGATGTTATTTTTATTTATTCAGCACTGTAGAAAAAACATGAAAATAATAATAATGGTACCTCTTTTATAAAAAGATAACCTCCATCTCCAAGAATTTTAGTTAAAGAGACACAAGTAAAAATTTGGATTTTATTCCTAGTAAAAAAAAAATACATACACAAATAGAACTTTTCTTCTTTTCATTTTTAGTTTCTCTGTGAAAACTGTGATGCTAACATAGGCTTCCCACTCAATATATTATATTACCCAAAATGCATGCATTTGACATATAACACAACAATCAGTGTAGTTTGTTTTTGTTTCTGTTTTTCTGGAATTGACCCAAACTTTGGAGGGAGATATGTGTATATACGCATACATCTATCTATATATCTATCAATTTCAGTATGTATCACCAATTAGTTTTAAGGATAGTAAGTAAGCTTGGAATTCCCAGAATCAATATTTGCTGCTGCATGGAGAAAGTTTATTTAAGAATAAAAATAACAGTGATCAATAAAAGAAAAAGAGACAGATAACTGGTGACATTTGAACACATGAATCCAGCTATGCATAAAACCAGCTTCTCGGATTGCACTTGCCACTAACAAAAACCAACATCTCCTTTGTTCCCCTTGAGATATCTTGGACTGTGCCCTGCTACTTATGATTAAAATATTGGTAGCCAACACAAAGATGAAAGTTGTCTATATTTTACAGATGGAGCAATTACAAGACTCAGAATGATTACATAACTTAACCAAATTAGATGCATGTTAGTGAAGTCCAAACTATTGTATTCAGATGGTAGATTTCTTAGCATTTCTCATCTTTTATAATTTTTTAAGCTTTCATGGTGCTGCACACAAAGAAAATTTTATTTTTGAAATCTTTGGTAAAATATAGGAATCTTTATCTGACGTATCTAACACTCATCTCCTTATTTGTTAAAATGCCTCCATTCTTATTATGGCACAGAATGCTAGAGCTATAAAAAATAAATATAAACATTGTTTTTCCTCTATTTGGCTAAAGCAGGAAATTCTATATTTTCCTTCCAGGTTTCATAATTTTCTGATGAGCAACACATATTCAAGATAATCCCTTATGATACCTTTACAAATCAGGGAAGATATGGATTTGAAAAGATTTGTCTATTCCTAGGAAATTCCCTTCCTAGGAAAAAAAAAATCACAAGGAGTTTCTAATATAGTAGGCAGATTAACTGATATTACCTCTAATCAAATGCTGTATTTTTGTCTACTGAGAGTTTATCTTAATGGCATTACTCATGAGAACCACAAAATACAAATCCTTAATATTATGAGAGTATGCACTACTCTGAAAAAAGTTAAAAGTTATGATCTGTACTCAACCATAAACACATATGCTAAATCATATAGACTTTCATATACCTGAAAAAGATCCCATATTTATAGGAATGCCACATTTTTCCATAGGCCATCTATTTTATGAAAGTGAAATTCTCATAATATTTTATATCGTTTGTGCTTTTGCAAAATATATGAATGGTTCATCAAAACGGAAATGAAGGTAGGCTTAGTTAACTTCTGGGAGACTTCCTGTGTCTTTAACTTAATATCAAGAAATATGTTAGAAATATGAATGTTCAAGAGAAGGATTCACAGGACATCCATATACATAGTTTTTGAACACTCCCAGGTAAGCAACTGTCTCTTTCAATCATATTTATTTTCTATTTCTAGCAAAAAAGCCATAACTTTGTCAAGACCATGTAAGATGAAAAATAATTTATATTCAAACTTCAAAATTAATTTATAATTGATTAAGAAAAATGTTTCTATACACTTCTAGTATAGCATTTTGAGTTATTTTCTCTGAAGGAAGACAGTTAATATGGAAAAAAGTATTTATTAAAATTTATGTAATTATATAATATTAAATTCTTTATTAGAAGAATATACTAATCAAATATTCATAATATATATATTTATTAATATTTTCTTGTAGAGTTTTTCTTACAAACATAAAATAGAATATATTTTTAATGTATTCTTAAATGTGTATCTTGAATATTAATCATTCATGGTGATATTTATATAATTACAGACTATTTGCCCCTTGAATATGCCTTAAAATGCTGGTATGAAAATAAACTTGTCAGCTGAAACATATATATAAATATATAATATATAAATGTATAAATGATATATATAAGATAAACATATATAAATATATAAACATATATAATAAAATATAATATATATTTAAATTTAATATATATAATTTCATGTAACATTTATAATTCAATAAGAATTTATGGAGTACTTTCTATGTGTCCAACACTCTTCTGGCACTGGGGATATATCAATGACCAAAACCAAAAATCCTTTTTCATATAGTGCTTATTTTTTATAGGAAAGACAAAAAAAAAGCTAACTAAGTGATATAGTTGATATGACTAGTACATAAGGAAAAAAAGCAATAAAGTGGTAAAAGCTAATGGATATGTGCGTGTGTGTGTGTGTGTGTGTGTGTGTGTGTGTGTGTGTGTGTGTGTGCTGGCCCCACAGGGAAGATGACATGTAACTAAGAGCCTGAAGGATGATGAAATTTGGGTGAGGAGTATACCTGTCATAAAGGACAGTGAATAAAAGGCTCTGAAGTCAGACCATGTGTGAGCCAGATTAGAAAGATGAGGAAGGGGCAGCGGTTATGATCTTGTAGATCTGCTTTTATAAGAACTCCCACTTTTATTCTGAATGAGATGAGGAGGCATTGCACATTTTGGAGAAGACTGGCATGATATATTTTTCATTTAAGAGGATCACTGTAGGGGTGCCTGGGTAGCTTATTTGGTTAAGTGTCCAACTCTTGATTTCAGCTCAGGTCATGATCTCAAGGTTGTGAGATGGAGCCTGCTTAAGATTCTCTCTCTCCCTCTGCCCCTCCACCCCCCTAAAAAAAAAAAAAAAAGAAAAGAAAATTGCCAAATGATTCTGCAATCCCAATATATATTAGGATATATATCCAAAAAAATTGATATCAGAATCTCAAAGAGATATTTGCATTGCAACACTATTCACAATAGCCAAGATATGGAAATACCAAAGTATCCATCAACAGATGAATACCATATGCATACAACACAATATTACTCAGCCTTAAAAAAGGAGGAAATCCTGCCACTTGCAACATCAATGAACCTGGAGGACATTATGCTAAGTGAAATAAGCTAGTCATAGAATGACAAACACTGCATGATACTTGAAAGCAAGCATGAAGTCTCTCATGGATTGACAAATCATTTCTTTCCAGTCCCAGTTCATAGGTCCTTTGACTGTAAGCAGACTGTAGCATTAAAAATCAGCATTTGTTTGAGTCTGAGAAACTATGGACATAAGCAAGAGGAAAGGGAGATTATTTGTACAACAGATCACTTATTTAGGTGACTCTTCTCCATTGAAAAGGGACCAGATGTCTTTGTCCAATCTAATGGAAAACTATGCAATTGAAGAGCCATCAGAAACAAAACAAAACAAAAACAGGATGACACACATTTGAAATTCCTTCTGATGTTGGATGCTTGCTGTTCACTAACCCTTCTCTATGTTTGCACTGGTTCAGTGTTCAGGATCTAGGGACTAGCTTTATCTTGGTCTGTTAGATTTTGATCAGTATAAGAGATTTCTCTGCCTTCATGCCAAAACCTTTACATTTTTCTCTCACTATTATGCTTTACCTTTCTTTTTTTTTTTTTTTGAAGGTGTCAGCCCTTGTTTCCTGTCTCTGCTTCCTAAACAGACATGTATTCTTTAATTTATGTTCAGAGAGCTGCCTTCCCTCTGTCTGAGAGGAGCTACTCAGTTATAAGTCACATGCACTCTTCTAGTTTTATATCTAAAAGCTTTATGTGGAAATTGTCAAACATCTCTTAAATCACTATTTCACAGGGCTTACCAAAAAAAAAAGTCTATATATTGCCTTGTCCTATATCTAGGAAATTGTTCCTTCTTTGATTCTCCTGCCATTAGTTTCAGATGTTTTCCAAACTTCTATATTTTGCACATTTTCTTATTTCTCTCATGAAAATTTTATATACTCTGAAAGCTTTCCCTGGCACCTATCTCCAAATCTAGATTAGGGCCTCTCACATATGGTAATACAATATCTACCTTGACTTCTTAGCAATTACCACAATATATTTTAATTACTTGTTTATGTATTTATATTTTTTATTTTGCAGCAAAATTGCTGAGAGAAGATTAGATCTCTATTTCAATCCTTGCAACACCTAACTCAGTGCTCAAAGGAGAGTAGGTGATGAAATATTTCTGAATTAATTTAATGGATATCAATTCTAGGCAGATGACATCTAAAATTGCATTTACCATTAGGATTCCTCTCCTGAGTTCCATTTTCATGTTTTAAAAATAGTTGTCCACGTTATGAAACTATGTTTAAGACAATCCCACTAATTTTTTACCCAAACCAACTCTGTTTTTGCTCTTGATAACATATTCACTAAGTTTCATAATTTGGAACTGAATATTAGATTTTTCTCTCTCTCCCCCATGCCCACATGTCTCAGGGCAGATGATTCATTTTCCAGAATTCATTCCCCCTTCTCTATGCCTGTGATTATACAATGAGTATGATCTTTTTGCCTTTATCTTATGGTCTTTTGGAATAGTCTGTATTCTAGCCATTTCACTGTCAAAATATCTTTCACATGTGCAAACCTTTCATAGGTATCACTGTCACTTTTAAGCCACTTTCAAGGGGCACATAAGCTTCAAAAAAATCTCACTCATTGTCTTTACAGACTCATCTCAAGGCATTTGGCCTCTATATAATGTGCTTTAACCTAGTCTCTGGGTTTTCCTCCTCCAAATCCCAAAGCAGAAAGAGTTTTATATAATAGAATGGGTACCCATTTTGGTAACAAAAATGTACCATTTGGACTTTTGTTTTCCAACTATATATATTTGTAGTCTTTAACAAATCATTTACTTGCCTATGGCTTGGTTTCTTTCTACAAACATAAGATAATGATATTTCTATTCGTGTGTGTGTGTGTGTGTGTGTGTGTGTGTTCATACACATAAGCACATGCTGAAAATATGATTATGTATGTGAGGCACTTGGAAGAGTGCTTATTGCATGCTGACTGCTCACTTAGTAGTAGCTGCTATTAGGATGCCCATCCATGTTATGACCAAGCTGAACTACCCCAGTCCACATATTATATTATACTTTAGACACGCTTGTATAGAGACATGTACCATGATTAAGTCTGAACTGATTTGTACAAGTATCTAAAAATAAACACAAGTGTCTTAATTCTATCTCCACTTTAGAGTAAAGCCCTTCCAAAAAGTTGTCCATCCTCTCTCCCCGTTTCCTACTCACCTCTTCACACTCCCTCTGACTCTGCTCCAATCTGGCCTTTGCCTCCAGCACTCTCCAAACTATTCTTCTTAGGTCCCCAACGATAAGAAATAGTTGACATATGTTCCAGTATGACTCTGGATCCAAGTACTCTTAGTTTCATAGAGAAAGCAATAGATTTTCCAAAAAAAAAATTTAAAAGTAACTGGGTACAGTAGGTCTCTAGGTCTTGAAGTAGTTGGGTGAAATCAGTCAACCAGATTCTAAATTTTTGTGCACACTCTGTGTTTTCATGGAACTTCTATATTTTTTATCAAGATTGTCAAAAACCTTTGAGTTACTTAATAGCTATTCAAAATTTTATGCCCTCTTACTTTCATAGCAAACTTTAACAATGATAAAATAGGAATCTTTTTCATTGATCATAGGGTAGCATAAAGTTTTCTTTTTATACATTGTGCTCTATCAGCATTGAAGTGGGTAGTGTTTACTCAGACTGAAGGAAAATAGAGCAATTATGTATGGAACTTGATGATTGTTGATAGCCAGGAAGAATGCTCCAGGCTCCATATCTCAATGTCTCCAAACAGGCAGAATTATTTGCAGTATTTGTACAAATAAGTAAATTTATTCTTCTATATCAATAATAGTCCAAAGCTTTCTGTTTGTGAGAAAAAGTGCTCTCTGACAAAATCAAAGTTTTTTTGTTTTTTTTTTTTCTTTTTGTAATACAAGGACATATTTCATTAAGTTCATTTAATGCAATATAAGGGCCAAATAACTGATTTTCTCTACGTCCTTTTCTCTGAAATTTGCTGTTTTGTGTCTGGGTCTTAATTTATAAAGGTGACTGAGAGATGACATGGAGAGGTTAATGCACTGAAAGAAAATTTCAGTGTTAATGACAGTTCCCCTAGAAACCAGAGGCACAGCTCACTTTGTAGGGTCTCAGGAGGAATACCAGGTTTTGGTCAGGAAGCAGAAACAAAGTGAAGCAATAGGTTTAAGCCAGAGCCTTTATTAGGGTTTACACAGGAAGGGTAAGACAGGCGAGGATAAACAATTAGGATTGGCTTGTTTGAGTGATTTCAGCAGGCTCCATGCTCTAGGTCACTAGTTGATTAGTACGAGGCCCTGAGATGATTAAACAGGGGAATATTGCCTCCTGGGGTACACAGGTCAGAACAAAGTATGGCTCTGTTTTGATTAGTATGCATATCAAAGACTTTTTTGTGAGTTCCTTCCTATCTCTAAGAATTGGCTAATTGGGTAGCCAGGGAGGGGTAGTCTTTCCCTAAACTGGAAGGTGTTTTGTTTTTGGTTTTGCTTTTTTTATGTCAAAACATGATAATACACAGAATTAAAAAAAAAAAGATTAATACTCATGCCCACAACCAGCCATAGTGTAACACAGTTCTGTTTTTACATACCTCAGAGACATGTTTGGCAGTGCATACTGCAGGGCTCCCTGTGTTGGGAGAGTAAGAGATTGCCTTATCGGATTCTGGAAAAAAGAGATAAATGAGGAGTTAATAAAGGTACTTTGAAAGAAACACATTCCATTTGGGACAAGAGTTCTTAGATTGGGACATTGTCCTGAGTTGGCTCAGCCTTGGGGTGTTGAATGCACAGAGATACAGTGCCCTTAATGTAGCCATTCCATGTAGCTCTCAGTACACCAAAGTCACCACAATAAGGCATCTCTGCTGTAACTCAGTGCGCTAACTGCAAAGTTCAGTAATTTGTTGAATTAAATTTCTAGGTGGAAAAAATTATGAATCAATTAACCATTTCTGTCACAAAATAAAAGGCATAGAAGAAGGTTACTTTGATTAGAACATTGTTTATAGAATAGTGTAATCTCTAGTACATCTACACTATCCTGACATTATCTTCCTGAATTATTTTTCTTCATACAGTTATTTTTGTTAATTTATTCTCATGAGTAACTACATATTTCTATGATTCTCTATTTAATATGCCTTTATGATGAGCCTATAAAGTTCCTAGGGCCATAATCTCCTTTTTACTTTCCATTGTGTAGCTCAATGCTTGTTATATCTATCTAATCTCTCCGATCTATCTATCTATCTATCGATCGATCGATCGATCTATTATCATCTATAATAGACTTTCTGACCTTCGTTTGTTACACATTTAGTATGCCATATCTGAATAAGCTTGGAGCACGGTGACAAACACAGAACTGTCATGAGCTAAATATTGACTTTGTTTTTTCTTCTCATCCTTCTTTATGACTGGTAGTAAAAATAAAAATCTTCTTGATTGTTTTTAGTGTTGGCTTTCAATTTGTTCATCACATATTGAAAGTGCTGACTGAAACATATATTCTCAGCATCTAGACATGGCATGCTCTAGGAAAGCAAGACTTGGGAAAAAATCCAAGCAATTTCATGTCATATATACCACATGCCAACAGATGCCACCATTGCACTGTGACAATCATCTATGTTGTGGTAACAAAGGACAGGCTTCACTCTTCTCCATTCTCTTATTAGAGAATGCTTAAATATGAAACATTTAAATATAGTTTGGGAGATCTACACCACACATGCTTTTTTTCTACACCCTTAAAATATGGCTGGAAAGTTAGATTTCCAAGGAAGAACATTTCTGGTTGGTGTTGAATGTACTGTTGCTACTGTTATAGCTGAAATGTTACTAGATTGACAATGTTGCTTACAACTATTTTAAACTTCTTATGAGTCAAATTTTGTCCATTATTGAGCAAAAACTAAAAGAAAGTTAAAATTAAAAAGCCCAAATCAGATTTATGTCTCATGCTTGTTATTTACATATTACCTTGTTTTCTTAAATTATTTCAAAATCCATCAATGTTTTAAAACTTACCATAGAAATTTAGGAATACTGTATAAAGTAACACAACAATGTTGTCTGAAATATTTGTAAGAAAAATCCCAACAGGTCATGGAAAACGGAACTCAAACATTAAATACAAAGAAAGAGTATACAACCATTACAAATAATTTTCTCTTTTTTGTAAGTGAATGCATCCAATTTATGTGCCATTGTACTGAAAGGTAACGTTCCTCTTTCCCTCATTTCCTTTTCTTATAATTCCTGATTAAGATTAAATTGTGATTGATAGTTCTCTTCTTTCCAAACAATTCTACTGAATGGCTTCTTATCAGTGGTTTGTGCTAGCACTAATAAAATCCATAACCATTTCTACTGCTTTTAACTCATCCTGAAATAGATATTTTTCAGAATAGAGCTTACTTATATCTCCTTGAATGCTACATTTAAGGTTATTTTTCCTATTGCTGAAGCTTAACTGAAATATACTTATGAGAGATTTATTTCAATATAGTGAATAAAAATTTATTCTCTACTCTTTACTGTTTCACTTTTTATAGAAACCCATTCAAGTTTGCTCAAATTAGTGTGCTTATGTATTATTTCACAATTTCTGTCTATATAGAAACATGAACATAATTTCCTTTAAATACAATTTTGGGAATGGCAATAAAAATTGAAAATATCATCACAAATAACAATGTTATCTTTATCAACTTTTAGTACATATCATAGCTCAATAAAAATTTGATGAATTTTGGACAACATAAGAAGTATGTTTGGTTTATTAAAAACTTACAGAATGATTATAGAGTTACAGGATAATTCTACTAAGAATTGGTAGAGTTTTCTACGAGTTGTGGAAATCCTGGTAAATTTTTCACCTATCTTCTGATAAGGATTTTATTTTCTTATAATGTATAAAAGGTTATATATCATTATTCTAAAACTAAGCCATCTAATTCTTGTATCACTAATTAGCTTATTTCCTATTCTGTTGACTTTTTCAATCCCAGTCATCTGAAATTAATTTATTGTCAGATGAAGAGTTTCTGAGATTTTCTAATATCAGAATAATTTCTAACAAGGGAAAGGAAATTCCTTCATGAAAACTAAGTATTTTAGATAGCATTTTTAAAGTCTTATGAAAATATAACTACTTTTTCCCTGTTTCTCCAAGAGACATATGTGCTTTAAAGCTACCACATTATTTGATGACTTTATGAACAATTACTGGAACAAAAAAAAATTACATGCATTATTTTCACATAGAATGTATTAATAGTTCCTGAATCTTGCAGATATTTAGAGAAAATTTTGTTTCAAAGAAATCACAAGTTTGGCCTACATAAATTCAACCCCCTATGCAATCTTCATATCACCAAACTTGTCCCATCAGGAAGCTGCCTATTAAAGTTCTGTAGTTTGGGCTGTGAATGACAATAACAAATGGGATAAAATTAATGGATTCAAAATTAATGCTGGGGCCATGAAAAACAATGAGAAATAAATTACTCGAATAGAGCTGAATATTGGGCTGTCAAATAGGCTAAATAAGGAATTTATTCCATTACCAGGGGAAGGAGATTTTATTTATTTTTTTAAAAAGATTTTATTTATTTATTTGACGGAGAGAGAGAGACAGCGAGAGAGGGAACACAGAGCAGGGAGCCCAATGTGGGGCAAAAATATGGAACCCTTCACGAATTTGCATGTCATCCTTGCGCAGGGGCCATGCTAATCTTCTCTGTATTTTAGTATATGTGCTGCTGAAGCGAGCATGGGAAGGAGACTTTTAAAACCTTTCCCTGTGTTAGAAAGGGGCAACTGACTGATAGGAGTTTCATTGTTTATGCCCTGAATAGATGAAATATAATTTTCTTATTTCAATTCCAAATTATGTAATATGTCTGTGGTGGGGTGTAGAGAAGGGAGAACAACTTTTCTTTCAGTTAATATGATACCAGGCTATATAGAACCCTGACAAGACATAATAAAAAGGACTTTGCATCAACCCAGAGTTCCCTCACTGTCAGCCAGATACCATAACTGATAGCATGGTTCATTTTCTTCCTTGGAGAAGAAATGTATATTCTTTTTGCAGGAAGAACAGTACAATGGGTACACTCAAATGGGCAATGGCAGAGGTCTCCAAAACAGTATGATTACTACCTCTGCTCCGGTGTCCATTCTCCTCTTTCTTTCTCTAGAGGGATCATGGCTCCTCTGCTGAAGACAGCATTTTCTAATTTCCCTTGCAGCTCATTTTACCCATGTGGCTTAAGACAAAATATGTCAGTAGAAGACATGTGACAAACTTCTGGGTCATTTCCTTTATTCTAGACTTTTCCTCTTACGATTGGAACATCCTTGGAATCCATATTAAGGATGGCAAAATTATCCCATCAGCTAGATGCTTATTTATGACTATTATATAGAAGATAAATAAATATCTGTCACTGCTAACCCACTTTGTTTTAGGGTATCATTTTCTAACATCTTGGCCTCTATATTCCCAGTAATACAATTATAGTGCTATGATTTTATTTTATTAATTAATTAATTAATTAATTTTTTTTGGTGGGCAGCAAAGCAAAATTTGTTGAGTGATAGTATAAAGCTTCCAAAGAGGGAGGGGGCCCTCGAGGGTTTCCATTGGAGTTTCTAAGTCTAGGCTTTTGTTTTGTTTTGTTTTGTTTTAATTTTATTTTATTTCATTATGTTATGTTAGTCACCATACAATACATCATTAGTTTTTGATGTAGTGTTCCATGATTCATTGTTTTTGTGTAACACCCAGTGCTCCACGCAGTACGTGCCCTCCTTAATACCCATCACCAGGCTAACCCATCCCCCCACCCCCTCCCCTCTAAAACCCTCAGTTTGTTTCTCAGAGTCCACAGTCTCTCATGGTTCATCTCTCCCTCCTATTCCCCCCCTTCATTTTTCCCTTCCTTCTCCTAATGTCCTCCATGCTCTTCCTTATGTTCCACAAATAAGTGAAACCATATAATTGACTTTCTCTGCTTGACTTATTTCACTTAGCATAATCTCCTCCAGTCCCATCCATGTGGATGTAAAAGTTGGGTATTCTAGTGCTATGATTTTAAATATACTATTGCTTTCAAATAGTTAATATGTTACTTAGGACTTTTAATAAACTTTTACAAGTAAAACTGGTATATACTTTTCTCTTTTTTTAAAAGATTTTATTTATTTATTTTAGACAGAGAGAGGGAGAGAGGGCACGCAAATGGGGTGAGGAGCAGAGGGAAGTGGGACAAGCAGATTCCACACTGAATGTAACACCTGACATGGGGCTCCATCTTATGACCCTGAGATCATGACCTGAGCTGAAATCAAGAGTCAGATGCTTAATCAACTAAGGCACCCAGGCACCCCAATATACTTTTCTCTTTTTTTTTTTTATCTTATTCTTACTTATTCTTTTCTGGTTTCAGAACCATCATTTGGTTAGCTTAATAACGTGCATGTATATATTTTACTTAAAAAGTGAAAGCAAAGTTGGTCATTTCCTTTAAGAATAGAATACATATTTTCTAAATGAATTATACATAAGGTTTTATTTTATTTCATCTGAAAATGATGTACAGTGTTGGGAATCAGATATATTTTTAATTGACAAGTCTTATAAATGTATCTTACTAATGAACTCAAACCAAGAACAGCAGAATTTGAAGACTTTCTGGACTAATGTAAAAGCTTTGATACTAGCCAAGAATTTTATTTGAAATCATAGGAACAGTTACTTTGCTCACTTTGTATATCTAGAGACAGTATAATTAGATTATTTAAAATAACTAATCATGGGGCGCCTGGGTGGCTCAGTCGTTAAGCGTCTGCCTTCGGCTCAGGTCATGGTCCCGGGGTCCTTGGGTCGAGCACTGCACTGGGCTCCCTGCTCCATGGGAAGCCTGCTTCTCCCTCTCCCACTCCCCCTGCTTGTGTTCCCTCTCACTGTGTCTCTCTCTGTCAAATAAATAAATAAAATCTTTAAAAAAATAATCAGACTTATATCCAAATATCCAGAAAATTCTAAACTTGCATATATAACTTTGCATACATTGTTAATGCTCTTGGGCCCAATTCTTTAAGAGCAGTTTACTTACAACTAATTACAAAGAGCACAAAGATCAAATAATGCCATGATTATTTTAAGACATATTTAGTAATTTGATGAATCCATGCATCACTCATACCTGACAGCTGCCATTTCACTTTTTCACAGATGTTACTAGGTTAGGGAAAATGAAGAACACTAAATTTGCAAATAATCTCAATTATATTGAATATTATTATTTTTTCCACTCCAAAGACATGATTTCTATCTGCAACATTTGATTATTCAAAGAGAAGTTGGAAACTTACTTGTTAGAACTGTACCTAAACTCTTCTAGGAAAGCACTTTAAACCTAGTTATTATTTGTTGCAGGAAGTAAAACTTGTTCCTCATATTGTGGAATAAGAAGAATGTTGAAAAATACATTGTTGAATAATTCATATACAGTTTCACTCAGTATGAGCTAGCCCAGAAAAAATGTCTATCATATATCAAATCACACTCAAATAAAAAACAACACTGAAAAAAAAGCTATATTTTGTCTCTAGAGCATCATATATATCTACAGCATATGCAATTATTTTATAAGTAAAAATAAATTATCCAAAAAAAACTATTATTTTCTTCTAAAACTAAGGTGATTTGTAGCTTAGACGTGTTACAAATGCTATTTTCCTTTAGAATTGCCCTTAAAAAGAAACATTTATATGTAAGCCTAATAATTGGATACTTATGCATGGTAAATTTAAGTTACAAGAATATTCACTTAACTTCTGTTTATAAATCCCTACTCAGTTTTAAGACTTGAGTGACTTTGACAATTAAAAGTAGGATAACAGCACAAGCCCTATATCCAATAGAGTATAATAGATCACATTAATGCCATTTCACTTTAGTGTTATGATGTGTCAACATTTGCTGATTTAAGTACACAAAGCCTTGCTGCTATGAGCAAAATCATTAAGAATTTTCTGAATAGGGATGCCTGGGTGGCTCAGTCAGTTAAACATCTGCGTTCAGCTCAGGTCATGATCCCAGGGTTCTGGGATCCAGTCCTGCATCAGTCTCCTTGTTCAGTGGGGTCCCTGCTTCTCCCTCTGCCTGCCACTCCCCCTGCTTCTATGCTCTCTCACTCTCACGCTCTCTCTCTGACAAATAAATAAAATCTTAAAAAAAATTTCTGAATAACCAAACTCTGTAAAGTATTAACAATTTTTACGTGCAATCCATTCACTAGAGCTAAAAGGTGTGTGCACCACACGGTTTCTACACTTTGAAATACATAAATCCATGTTCTAATATATACCATAGAAGTCATTGATTAACTGAATGCATATCATGCTCTAGGCACCATGACCAATACAGGAGTTAAAAAATATAAGACGCTTCCTGTCATCAGGAGGCTTACTCAAAAAACAACCACTGCTATAAAGTTTGTTTGCATAAAACTCCAACTGTTTTTTTTTAATATTTATTTATTTGAGAGAGAGAGAGCGTGTGTGAGCAGAAGGTAGAGGTGAGGGGAGGGGCAGAGAGAGAGAGGGACAGGGAGAGAGAATCCCAAGCAGACTCCCGCTGAGCATGGAGCCAGACTTGGGGCTCAATCCCACAACCTTGAGATCATGACCTGAACCAACACGGAGTACGTAGCTCAACCTACTGAGCCACCCAGGTGCCCCTAAAGCTTTGCACCTTAAAAAACAGTCTCACACTTACTGTTTGAGTCTAAAAAACAAAAATCTCCCTCTGATTAATAATAATCATCCTCATATTCAAAGTCATGGAGACTCAAAACAGCAACAATAAAAGTCTAGGTTTACAATGACATATAAGAATTACGTTGGTTATATTCCCAAATCCAGTATTATTATTACTTCATCACATTTAGAAAAGAGAAAGCCAGGACTCATATCCATCAAAAAACTTGCCAAGGTCATATACTGTAAGGCAAACAAGGACCATAGATTCTGTTCTTCAAACCACTAATTCAGGATTATGTTCATCTTCACTATACACACTTGTAAGGTGAATGTTATTCCTGATAATATATCTCTAACTCAGTCTGTCATAGAAATTAGCATTTTATTTTTCATAAGATAACTAAAATTAAAATGAAATCAAAAGTTACCTAGATTATTCTCCTCCACCCCTTTCTTCAGTGCAGCTATATTATTCATTTGCAGTAGGTTTATTTTTTTCTATTTGTTTTCTATGTTGTTTGCCATCTCTCCCTTGTGGATTTTATTTAAAATAAATACACAACAAAATGAAAAGGCCACCTATGGAATGGGAGAAAGTATTTGCAAAATATATATCTGATAGGGGGTTAATACCTAAAATATGTAAGAAACTCAAACAACTCAATAGTAATAATAATAATAATAATAATATTTAAAAATTAAAAACAATATCTCAGTTTAAAAATGAGCAAAGGACTTGAATAGACATAGCTCCAAAGAAAACATCCAAATGGCTAATAGGCATATGTAAAGATATATAAACATCACTAAATATCAAGAAAATGCAAATCAAAACCACAATGAAATATCACCTCACACCTGTTATGATGGCTAATACACTGAAGACCAATAAGAAGCATCAGCCAGGATATAGAGAAAAGGGAACCCTTGAACACGTCGATGGGAATATGAATTCATGCAGCCACTATGGAAACAGTGTGCAAATTCCTCAAGAAACTAAAAATAGAGCTACCATATAATCCAGAAATCTGAATCCTGGATATATATCCAAAGGGATTAAAATCAGGATTTTAAAGTGATACCCACATTCTTATGATTTTCCCAGTAGCCAAAACATAAAAGTAACTGAAATGTCCATCAACAAATGAATGAATAAAGAAAATGTGATATGTATATATAAGGGAACAATATTCAGTCTTCAAAGAAAAAAAATCCTGGCATTTGTAGCAACACGGATGAATCTAGAGGACATGTTCAGTGAAATAAGCCAGACAGAGAAGGACAAATACTACATGATAGCACATATATGAAGAATCTAAAATAAACTCATAGAAACAGACAATAGAATAGTGGTTGCCAAGGTCTGAGAGAAAGGGAAACAAGGGGGTAGTAGCCAAAGGCTACAAAGTTTCAGTTATACAAAGTGAATAAATCCTACAAATATACTGTACAGCAGAGTACTTATAATTAAGAATACTGTATATATATTTTAAAAATGTACTGAGATGGTAGATCTTATGTTGTGTTCCTTTCACAAAAAAAGAAATCTATGAGCCTTATATATTGGTTTTTTGTCTTATATTTCTACCTGTATTATAAACTTCTTGAGGACAGAATTCAGATATATTTTTCATGTAATTTCTCTCTTTCTCAAGTGCTCTGAAAACACATGGACTTCAATAACAATGCATGTACAGTACTTATATTTTAATGATGAAAACCTGAGCAGAAATCTAAGCATGTGTACTCTTTTTTCACAATAATTTAATAAAGAGAATATAGGAAGAGTAACTCAAGGCATAGTTTGGCCTTGGAACAAACTGCTTTAGATTCAAATCTTAACTCCAAAATATAATAGCTTTGCAACCTGGATATCGTTAAGATGACATCTCTGAAGTAAATCTTCCCATCTTTTAAATATAGATAATGTTAATTGTAAGAATGGAATGTGATAACATAAATGTCTTAGTCAGTTTGGACTTCTGTAACAAATCACCATAGACTGGGTGGCTTTAAACAACAGAAATTTATTTTTGTTATGGAAGCTGTGATTCCAAGGTCAGGGCGCCAGCTGGTCCGAATCTGGTGAAAATTTTCTTCTGGGTTGCAGACTACCAAGTTATTGTGTCTTTACATGGCAGAGAGGGGAAGCAAGCTCTCATTCTCTGGTAACTTTTATTTTTTTATTTTTTTTAAAGATTTTATTTATTTATTTGTGAGAGAGAGAATGAGAGATAGAGAGCACGAGAGGGAAGAGGGTCAGTGGGAGAAGCAGACTCCCCGCTGAGCGGGGAGCCCGATGCGGGACTCGATCCCGGGACTCTAGGATCATGACCTGAGCCAAAGGCAGTCGCTTAACCAACTGAGCCACCCAGATGCCCTCTCTGGTAACTTTTATAAGGGTACTATTAGAAACTGAAACAAATTAAAGGCTCCACCCTCATTATCTCATCTAACCCTAATTATCTCTTAAAGGCACCATTTCCTAGTATCATCACATCAGGAGGAATGGAGAAGCAATGTTTAACACATGAATTTAGGGGAGAAGCAAATATTTGGTCTATAACATTCTGCTCATAGCTCCGCAAATTCATGTTCTTTTCATATGTAAATTCATTAATTACTTTCCCCAAACCCTAAACTCTAAAGTTTAAAAATCCAAAGTCTCATCTAAATAACATCTAAATCATATATGGGTGAGACCCAAGAAACGATTCATCCTAAGAAAAAATTCCTCTCTAGCTGTGAACCTGGAAAACCAAAAAGTTAAATTCATCTAAAATACAATAATGGTATATGCAACTGATGAAATACTGAACCCTACATCTGAAACTAATGATATGTTGGCTAATTGAATTTAAAGAAATAAAAAGAAAAAAATTAAGATGCTTTTTTTACAGAAAAAAATAAAATACAGTAGTGGGATAGGCTTAAGATAGACATCTCAGGGACTGCTACATTTGATAACTTACCAGATGTTACATATGAAATAAACATGTATGCAGTATACTTATGTCCATACAACCAGTTTTTGTTCGTTCGTCTGTTCGTTTGTGAAAGAGGGAGGCAGTGGAGGGAAAGGCTTTTTGGCCTGGGATGCAGGGGACTTGGGAAATTTACCTAACCTCTCTGGGCCCATTTTTTACTCTTCATTTCAGATATCCTAGGGTTAGAGCTGCTTCACAGAGTACCATGGTTCTGTGGAGATGTCTCAAAGAAGATGATGGTCCATGATCTCTGAACGACCCACTTCAATCAGATCAGAGTAGATCCACTCTGTTTTACATGTTGGCATTCTGCTTGAAATTTCATCTGATAAAAAGAGTCTTCTGCTTGAGAACACTGGCTTACTGGCTCTGTATCAAGTAGTTTTCCTCTGCCTTTACCCCCCATCCCTAGGCATGTTGGTAATTCCACTGAACCTAAGGCAGGGTCCCAACAGTGACAGCTGCCTCAGATTCAAGTTTGTTAGGCTTTGCCAGTTCCCATCACCAGGGAAGGGAAAAGTACAGTCTTATCCAATCTGAGGCTAGCCCAGGCCAAGTTCCATCTAAGACCTGGGAACCCTGAACCTTATCTCCTGATTCCTCTCAATGCCCATAGAAGACATCCCCTGCCCCCTCATCCATCTCGTTGCTCATAAATCAGAAGTAGTATTAGGGTGGAGGGCAGGACAGTCATATGTTTATCAAAACTTGTTGAGAAAGAGTGGGTGACTTTTGTACTAAAGTAACAATAATAATAATATAAGAAGAAGAAGAAATCTTTTCAAAATGCTACCAAAAGGAAGCTGAGAGTTCTTCCAGACAGAGGTGGTCGAAGGATTTTTTATTGCAAGTGGCCACCTATTATTTTGAAGAGGAATTTGAATGATATTCCAAAATAATACTAGAGAAAAAAGGCAGTAATTTAGAAATAAAAAGAATATACTAACCTAATGAACACTTATTTTCCCCATAAAATTGGGGAAAAACTATTAAAAGTCAAGTCCTTATTAGCATTAACGAGCTTTCAAAACTAGCACTGGAGGATTTTTAATCCTTTATACATTGCTAAATTAAAGAACTTAATTTTTCATAAAAATAACAGGGGTTTTAATTGATACTATGAGGGCTAATGCCAATCTTCCTACAATTACCATCAGACCAAACACCCACAATATCATTCATTTGTGAATTTGTCCAGTTCTTATGGAGTGCCATTGTGTTGAGGCACTGACTTAATTCATTGAGTTACAGGAAAGAAAGGCATAGTCCATGACCTGCATACTTCTGAGAAAGAGTACGTAAGTCAGTACATTTGTACTTACAAATTATCTGTATAGAATATCAACTCAAAGTTACATAAATATAACAAAACTATATTGATATTTTCTTTTGCTAAATATAAATAATTGATTCCTTGCATAGGCAATAAGAGAAAAAACACTTAGAAAAGTTTGTAATAATTTACCCTGCAATTCTTTTCTATTATGTTATGTTAATCACCATACATCACATCATTAGTTTTTGATGTAGTGTTCCATGATTCATTGTTTGTGCATAACACCCAGTGCTCCATGCAGAGCGTGCCCTCTTTAATACCCATCACCAGGCTAACCCATCCCCCCACCCCCTCCCCTCTAGAACCCTCAGTTTGTTTCTCAGAGTCCATCGTCTCTCATGGTTCATCTCCCCCTCCGATTTCCCCCCTTCATTCTTCCCCTCCTGCTATCTTCTTCTTTTTTTTTTAAACATGTATTATTTGTTTCAGAAGTACAGATCTGTGATTCAACAGTCTTGCACAATTCACAGCGCTCACCATAGCACATGCCCTCCCCAGTGTCCATCACCCAGCCACTGCATCCCTCCTACACCCCCCTCCAGCAACCCTCAGTTTGTTTCCTGACATGTTGTATATATTTTTTATATTATGTTACTCACCATACATTACATCATTAGTTTTTGATGTAGTGATCCATGATTCATTGTTTGTGTATAACACCCAGTGCTCCACGCAGAACGTGCCCTCTTTAATAGACTAACTAAAGCTTGAAAATTGCTGATCAAATAACTTGGTGGAAAAGCTTATTAAGTTGGAAAACCTTTAACAATATTATCTTTTTATTTTTGTTTTAACATATTTTAAATTTAATTTCTTATAAATGGTAGTGGCTTATCTTGGTGGTCTTTTTCTCAGTTACAGACAGAAAAGAAGAAGGAGAAGGAGGGAAGGAGGAAGAGGAGAAGGTGGAAGGGGATGAGGAAGAAGAGGAGGAAGAAGAGGGGGAGGAGAAGGCTGAGACTGAGGCAAAAAAGAAAAAGCGAGAGAAAAGGATTTGTTAAGGTCTCCAGGGCAAAGTCTGCTTATTTTCAAGTCAAGAGCTCTCTTTGGAATAGTCACATACATAGTATTGACCAAGAAGGCCTTCACATTCCCCTAAGCTTGGCTAAACTTTTGACAGGTTTCTTCCTGATTGTAAGCCCCTGAGCCCCTTTTTCTTGGGAAAACAAAAACAAAAACAAAAACAAAAACAAAAATAAAAAACTTACTTTGAGAAACTTACAACTGTGAACTCTTTCTCTGTCCCTTTGGGATATAAATCTTCCCCTAGCATCTTACCAGCTTTACAACCCAGGAATGACTTTCTCAAAGACCTGGGAGCCATCTCTTTGAAATGTAATCATCAAGAAATATAGAGGCCCTAACTCGGTGTGGGAAGGTAGGAGCCTAACTCTGATATGCACCAAAGAGCAGACACACTTGGCCTTCTCCAAAGTGCCTCCCACCCCAGCCCACCCTGTGGTTTTGTACTAGCTCACGCCAGTGCTTAAACTCTTTGTGAGCTCTCATTTCAGTGGAGGTGAGTTTAGTCTTTTCCCCTTTGGCGGTAGTCTTAAAGAAAGTCTTCCTCACCTGCTTAACTTGTCTAGTGTGATTTTTCTTTAACAATATTAGAAACTGAAACAAATTAAAGGTCAGTAAAAAGCACTACAAATGCCAAAATGTTATAAATAAAATTATATGCAACACCAGTAATCTATTTCAGAATTTGAAAAATTTACGATATAATTTTGCCCCTTAGAGAAAAAAGAAGCAACACATAAGTATACTATTTTTAAAATGAAAGTAATTTATAATTCTATAAAGTATAAAATAATCCTTTAGCTACTCTTCACACTCTCTTGAAATTTTGATAATTATATATTAGAATTGTTTCAATGTTTTATGTGCATATGTACATATAAATGAATGTATTTTGCTTTATTTATTACTTGTTTGGAATCAAATTCTGTTTTGTTCTCTTCATCAGTTAACGCTATAGTTGGAAGTTCTTCTATGTCAGAATACAAGGGATTGGTGTTAGAATAATGACATACAACCTTTTATGTTGTATCAGATAAGATCAGATACAGAGATGATCAGATCTCATTGATCAATAAGAGATGAAAAATCTACTAGGATCTGTACTTACCACTCTGTAATTCTTAATGAGCCACACATATATCTTATGTTTTCCAAGATCATCAAAATTTTATTGAGCTATGATATGTACTAAAGGCTGATGAAGACATCATTGTTATATGGGACGTCATTGTCCACATTTATTGCCATTCCTAAAATTGTATTCAATGAAACAGCAGAAACAGCCACCATGCCCTAGTTTGCTCTGCAGACAACCATCAGGGGCTTTCACCACTGAATAAATCAATGGCCAGGACAGCTGCAACTGAAGCCCTGTGGATTTCACTGGTTTTTGCTCCACAGGTATCTGCATTCACTCCAGCCGCCTGAGTCCCTCCCCACTCCTTTTCTGACCCCCGCTGTAGCCCTGGACATGCACCAGCAGCCAGGCCAGGCCTCTGTGGCTACATTAATGTGAAATGCCATGCTACACCCCCAAAGTTAACCTTACTGCTATGTGCATCCTAGAGGCCAACCCCTCCAGCCATGTATTTGCACACTGCTGGCCTGATACCTGTCACTGGCCTCCACATGCAGACCTGTGGCAAGATCTTACAGCCATGGAAGTGCACACCAATAGATGAGGCCCCCAAAGCTGGTTAATGGGCCTGGATTCTCCAAAAAAAGTTATAGAGTGAATGAATGGATTAAAACAAAAACAAAAGAGCAACAACAACAAAAAATAAGACCCTGCTTACAAGAGATACACTTCAGCTACAAGGATATAGATAGGCTCAAAGTGAAGGGATGTGAAAGGATATTTCATGCAAATGGAAACCTAGAGAGCAGAAATAGTTATTTTATATTAGACAAAATAGATGTTAGTTAAAAAACAGTAGCAAGAAACAAAGGTCATTATATTATGAAAAGGGATCAATTAATCAAGAGGATATAACAATCGTTAAGTATATACACACTCAACGTCAGAGGATCTAAATATGTTAAGCAAATACTGACAGATATGAAAGGAGTAATAGACAACAATACAGTAATAGTAAGAGATTTCAGTACCTCACTTTCAACAATGGATAGATCATACAGACAATAAATAAAAAAGGAAACACTGAATTTGAAAAATACTTTAGACCAATTAAACCTAACAGACATATACAGACCATTCTATCCAATAGCAGCAGAATACATATTCTTCTCATGGAAAATTTTCCAGGATACTTTATGAATGTATTATAGTTTATCATTTATTATGAATTATGCATATTTTCCCTTTGAAATTCTAGTTTGTACCAATTTTACTTATGTGATTAGTCTTACATGGAGCTGTTAATTGCCTTTGCCATCAAATGAAATGTAAGGCAAGAAATGGCATCTTAAAAGTTATTGACTCTTAATATTTTAAGTTTCTAGTCTTGGTTAAAGCAATTTTCATAATTTTGTCTGGAAGAAATGATACTATATATTCATTAAATATAATTCACTATCTTAATAAAAGTGCAAATGCAATATAAGAGTAAATTCTGGAGAAAATATTTCCTTTGAATAGACAACTCTCCTAGATTACTCTTGCAGAGTATAATTGAATTTTATTTAAAAATAATTATATACATCTGTTACTACCAGTGACTTACCTTTGTAAAGAACCAAAAATAAATAAAATACAACACATTACATGTTTAAAGTCATATATTGTCCTTTTTGTGGTAATTATGATCACTTTTTGTGTATCACCCTTTATGATCAATATGACTTCATGTAAAGGGAAAAGGTGTATGCTGTATGTAGGCGTGTGTATGAAAGAGCTTATGAATAGAATAATTATTTTAAATATATTTTACATATAGTTTTTTTCATTGTTTTTTTTTTATTTTATTATGTTATGTTAGTCACCATACAATACATCATTAGTTTTTGATGTGGTGATCCATGATCCATTGTTTTCGTATAACACCCAGTGCTCCATGCTGTACATGCCCTCCTTAATACCCATCACCGGGCTATGCCTCTGAAAACATTTCAGGGACATACACTCTAATATGAAGAAATTAGAAGAAAGAAAATCATCGGAGGACAGAAATTTTCATATTTTACCTCATAAACCTATGTAGGTACACCATGGCTAATGAAAATGCATTGTGCGTTGTATTCATGTTGATAGGAGTAAGAGAAGTGTTACATTTATGGTTATAAGAGTGCTAGATAAAAGATTAGAAGTTTGACTTTTCCAATTTTCCTCCTGTTATTGATTTCTAGTTTCATACCATTGTAGCAGGAAAAGGTACTTGATATGATTTTTATTGTCTTAAATTTAAGACTTGTTTTGTGGCCTAACATGATCTATCTGGGAGAATGTCCTGTGTAGCATTGAGAAAAATGTGTATTCTTTTTCTATTGGATGGGATATTGTGTATACGTCTCTTGGGTCCTTTTGGTCTATGGTATTGTTCAAATTCTCTGTCTTTATTGATTTTCTGTCTTGATCGCTGTCTGATAAGGGTTAATATCTAAAATACATGAGTCTCCTACAACTCAGTAGCAAAGCAAACAAAAAAAAACTAATCGAAAAATAGGCAAAGGACTTTCAAATAGATATTTTTCCAAAGAAGACAGATAGGTGGCCACCACTTATATGAAAGTGTGCTCAACATCATTAAAATCATACAAAAATGCAGATCAAAACCACGATGAGATATCACCTAACACTTGTTGGGATGGCTATTATAAAAATATCCAAAAGATAACAAGTGTTGACAAGTACGTGGAGAAACTGGAACCATCACACACTGTTGGTGGGAATGTAGAATGGTTCAGCCACTATGAAAAACATTAAGTAGTTTCTTTAAAAAATTAAAAATAGAACTATCATATGATCCAGCAATACCACTTCTGGGTATCTATCTAAAGGAATTTAAATCAGGATCTCGAAGAGATACTGTACTCTCATGTTCATTGCAACACGTAGTTTCAATATCAAAGATTTTGGGGGGGGGGAAACAAGTGTTCATCAACAGATGAATGAGTAGAGAAATATGGCATTTATACACAACAGAACATTATTTAGCTTAAAAAAATGAAGAAATCCACTATTGGGCACCTGGGTGGCTCAGTTGGTTAAGCATCCAACTCTTGGTTTTGGCTCAGGTCACGATCTCAGAGTCCTGAGATTGAGCCCCACGTCTGGCTCCCTGCTGAGTGGGGAGTCTGCTTCCTCTCCTTCTCTCTCCCTCTGCCCCCCCATCCTCATGACCTTTTTCTCTCCCTAAAACAAATAAATAAATCTTAAAGAAGAAAAAAGAAAGAAATCCACTATTCGTGACAACACAGATGAATCTAGAGGAAATTCTTCTATGTAAAATCAGTCAATCACAGAAGGACAAGGATTGCATGATTCCACTTAAATGAGGATTTTAAAACAAAGTCATAAAAAGAGAATGGAATGGTGGTTGCCAGGGACTCAGGGGAAGGGGAAATGGGAAATGTTGCCCAGTGGGTATAAAGTTTCAGTTATGCAAGATGAATAAGTTCTAGAGATCTGCTGCACTGCTGTATAACATAGTACATATGGTTAACAATAGTGTATTGGGGACTTTAAGATATATTAAAAGGATAGGTCTCATGTTGTGTTCTTCACACACACACATGCACATGCATACATATATAAACATACAAAAGAATACAAGAAATTTTTGGATGTCATGGGTATATTTAGTAACTTGGTTATGGTGATGGTTTCATATGACATGCATATGTCCAAAATTATCAAAAAGTGTACATTAAATATGTGAATTTTAGGTATATTAATTATACCTTAATAAAGCTTAAAAAAGAACCAGAAGCTTGAATTCAATTAATATTACCACTATTTATTAAGATGCTAAAATTTCTGAGTACCTGGATTATATGTTACCCATTTTTGTAATTTCAGCAAATATGTAGTTGATGCTCATATTTCACAAATAAATAATGTATAAAATAATTATATAATTATAATTCTCTACTATTTATATGACTTAGACCAAGGTAATTATTGTCAATTGTCTTAATTTATAAAATGAGATTAGGGTCTATTTCACAAGGTTCACACAGTATATGGTAGCACTGTGGTAGCATGGTGGTCTTAGTAAATTTAGCTTTAATGCAGTAGATCAAACTGAACATTTAATATGTGCCAGAAACTGGTCCCTGGGTTCACAGAGTTCCAAAAGCAGTACATAAGGCTGTATTTTTGTGAGACTAGATAGGAGAAAAGAGTTAAGAGAGACTGTACAGAAGTACAAACTTGATAATCTACACATAGAATGACAACATAATTTATTAACCCAAATGGGACACTTCTAAGAATTAAGAAAAATCTCTGTTAATCATTGTGCTAGGACAACAGACAACCAGAAATATTCCTCAACTACCACATATTCAATGCTACTATCTGGTATATGTTTGATTAGAGTTATCCATATATTAGTCATAAAGAAAGTTAGTATATAACTTTCAGAAGAAAAAAAAGTTCCTTTTCATATTTCTGCCAAAATTCTATCTAACTCAGATTTTTTCCTCTAAGAGAAGGCAAAATTATTGAAGTTAACCACGAATCTAGTCTGGAATAAAATAAATAATTTAAATAAATTAAAATGTTAAATAAACTGCTCAGAAATATAGACATTGTCTATATATCCTCAATCAGTATATTAGAATCACTATATTTTTTAAAACTAATTTCAAGAATATTTTGTTGTGAGAATAATGACTCATACTAGTTCAATTAGATTCAGAGTTAAAATATTTGAAGTTGATCTAGTGCCACTTTTCCCAGATATACATATAATTTACTAAATCATTTTGACTTTTTTTTTCTTTTAAGAGAGGGACAGAGAGGAGGGGGAGGCAGGAGGGGGCAGAGGGAGAGAGAGAATCTCAAGCAGGCTCCACACCCAGTGCAGAGCCCAACTCGGGGCTCAATCTCACAACCCTGAGATCATGACCTGAGCTGAAATCAACAGTCAGACACTTAACTGAATGAGCCACTCAGGCTAATTCTGAATTGTTCTGAATAGAACAATTTTCTGTGATGACAAATCATTCACTAAGGAAAACAATCAACAGAAGAAAATGAACTGTTAGGAATAAAAGCAATAAAATCTTTGAATATTTATTTTAAAACAAATCAGAATCTTTATGGACATTTTATATGTTAGCTATTACAATTTTAATTAGACAAGGATGGGTAATAAACTAAACACAATAGCCAAGTTTCTGAAGAGCAAAATCTGTCTCTAAGTACTGAATCCTCCAAGAAAAACAAGGTAGTCTCAATATTTGTCTGCATGACAGACTTTTGTTTGGCAATCATGCCGCATGCATAACACTCCTTCATTTCTCCAGGTTAACAAATTGTATTCTAGAGGGGAAAACTATGTTTATGAAGAGAGAGCTACAGTGTTAAAGAAATATCATGGTTTAATACACAAAAGAAAAATCAAGTACAACATTTTAAAATATATGGAATAATATAGAGGTTAATAATATAGAGGTTATCTAACCACAGTTTACAGTTATAGGAAGTCAGATAAATAAAAGTAAAACAAAACTACTTCTCATGCATAGGGAATACCACCATGGCTACATAACTTGGTATTTCCAGCTTCTAATACTATGCCTGCATAATAAAAAGTCTTAATTCCTGTGTAAGTGAATCTGTAGTGGCTTTTTAAGTGGATTTCCTTCTATTTTTTTGTTTTATGGATGTATCTATGTATGTATCTATGTACATAATCTCTACATCCAACATGGGTCTCAAACTCATTACCCCAAGATCAAGAGTCTCATGCTCTACCAATTGAACTAGCCAGGCACCACAATTATACATAATTTTTAATTAATAAATAAAAAATAATTAATTTTTAATTAATTAATGCAAGTCCTTCGAAATAATTTGTCATTGGTCAAATTTTCAGGACAACTGACTTTAAGACACATATTTGCATGCAGGCATTTAAATACAACATGCGCTAGATAATAACACTTTTAAAGGAGTAAGGGTAGCAGAATGGACCTGACACTTCAAGTCAATCTGATAAGGAGTTTTGAAGTTGGAATGGCCCTTCCAACATCTCCAACTAAGAAAAGGGAGCTGGGCCTTTTTAGCCCAGAAACCTCCCTGGGGAAGGATGCAAACTTCAGCAAGGCAGCTCCCTTTGGGCTAGGGGAATCCCTAGTCAGAGCTGTGATTCATTGGTAGCACAGACTTCTGAAAGTCGAGGGAGTGAGTTCTTTGGTCTTAAAAACGTATTGTATGAGACACCACTTTGTCCACCATAGCTCACTCCTTGCATTGCATGGATTTAGTTGCTTTATATAGTAAGTTCATTTCATCCGGGACAGAATCTTCAGAGTTCTGGTTTGTTTCTTTTGCTAGGAAAATATTCAGGGAGAAAAAAGATAATATGAACAACTGCCACTCCTGCTTTTAGTTGGTTTGAAGACCAGAACTGACACTCACCACTTCCATTCTTGATCACCCATTCTGGATTCCCCTCTGCCTCAAATGGTTGTCTTGCTTGGTGGGGTGACCCAGATCTGCTGAGGAGTCTGAACTGATTAACATGAACCTATCAGGGTATGGTAGCTGCAGTTGGTCACTTACAGTTAAAACCGAATAGAGTTATCAAAGCATGCCTCAAGTGGATTATCCAAGTGCCAATCATTTGCCTCCTGATGAATTAGAAAGCAAAATGACTACTTCCTTGTGATGATCAATTACCTCTGCCAGTATGCTAGCTAACTTCTATTCTTCTATTCTATTCTATTCTATTCTATTCTATTCTATTCTATTCTATTATTTCTATTCTATTCTAATTATTTTTGTTTGATGGGCTTCAGGCAAAAGGAACCTAGAATGATCAGGCAGCAGCTAAAGCTTAACTGTGTTGTGATTCTATGTTGGCTTGTATCCCATGGTGGATTGCTTCCCTATGTAAATACAAACAAACAAACAAACAAAACCATTGAGACCACTGTTTCAGAGACTGTAAGTATGTATTCCATAGCTGATAATCAGAATTAATGTTGAGTGGGGTTATTCCTAATTCTTCCTCTTGGCATCCATTCCCAGGTAACACAGCACTCTATATTGATCTTTGATTTAGAGTATAGATGTATGGCATTATGGTGTGTAGTGCCTCTTCCCTCCAGGGTTTCATTTTCAAGATGGTTATGAAGGTGTGATATCAAGGAGCTATTTCTTCATTTTATCAGGTCAACAGCTTTTGGAAAGTTTGTTATATGATAGAGCCAGTGGATCCCATGGTCATGCGCTCACTGCTGCACTTCTTTTGCTATAAAGTGAGTTCTTTGGTGTGATGTAACATTATGCATCATACTATGTTAGTGATTCAAACAATTCATGAGCTCTTGTAATGCTCCTAAGTGATACTGCCTAAAGTCATGTGAACAGGCAATAAAATTCTATACCTGAAAAATGTGAAATTTCAGTCAGAATGAATTGTTTCCCCATCAGAGGCTGGAAAAAAATTAAATGTAGTCAACTTACCATCAGATAGCCATTCTTTTTTCTAAAAGGGATGATGCCGTATTTGGAGTTCAGTATTCTTGTTGTTGGCAGGGTGTACATTTGTCAGAGACAGTAAATAGAAACTCAGGCAGTGGAGGCCTACACTGTGGGCTCAATGAATAGTCTACATCCATAATACCATAGGTATTCTGGCACAAGTCCATTTTGCCATAATTGGTGATTCTGATGGCAGAGTCTGGCTGACATTAACTAAGTGTTTAGCGTCCTTCAGTGGTAGATGTTGCCTGTTAGATATTAACATGGAATACAAAGATCTTTGTATTTCAATAGATCCATTAATATGCCTCTTCCCTAAAACTGCTTGTTTCCATTCTTCCAATGTTTTTATTCCAAGTTTACTAAGAATTGTTTCCCCTTCATGGGAATTGCAAAATATTATAATTTTTCTTCTGTACAAAAATGCCCCTGCATGCTCTAGACCACTGATGTTAGATGTCCTTAAATATTCATGGTGTTTATCTCCCATCTCTGGAATGTATGTATCTTACCATAGTTCTTGCTATGTCTTCTTCCAATATGTTTAGCTTGCTGTCAGCAATATGGTACATTTATATAATGTTCTAAAGTTATATAATTATCCCTTCTAAGTGAATGTAAATTTCCCTTCCTCTTTCAATATATGAATGGAAAAGACATATTTGCCTGATTCGATTCGTGTGTACATTCAATGTACTTGAGGCCATTTTAGTTCGTTCCTACAACTGATGCTACACTGGCACAGAACAAAAACTGGAGCTAGTGCTGGATTGATACTATGGTAATGCAGTGTTCTGTGCAGGATCTATCTTCACTGTTTCTCACAAGAAGTCTACTATTATCTTTGTTCTTTTGTATCTCTTTTTCTCTGGCTTTTAAAAAGATTTTCTCTTTATTCCTGCCTTTCAGAAATTATGGTGTGTCTTATTGTGGTTCTATTTGTAATTGTTCTGCTTGTATAGATTTACATTCTGTATTCTTGAATTTAATGTTTTATTGAATTTTAAACGTTTTTTTTTCATAAAATACATTTCTGATCCCCTCATTTCACTTTCTGGGCCTCCAATTACATATATGTTAGACTTTCCCATATTGTTCCAGGTCATTGGGTCTCTTATCTCTTTTTTAGGTTCCCCCCACACACACCGTTTTTGCATTTGTTTAGATTGTTTCTATTGCTGAATCATCAATTACAGTGATTTCTTTTTCTTCCACAGTGTCTAAACTGTTTTTAATTTCATTCCATATAATTTTCATTTCAATTACTGTATTTTTCATCCATAGTTGGTCCATTCAATTAAATCTACTTTTATATTTTTCATTTCCTCCCCATTATATTCATGTTTTATTTTAATCCTTGAGCATATTTATAATAATTGCTGTATGGTAAGTTTGCATGTAGAATGAGTTAGATTGGATGTTGGATATTGCCAATATCATGGTTTTGAAAGTCCAGATCTTTTTCTTCATTTAGTGTGTGGTGTGCTGTTTTGTGACTGGCAGTTAAGTTATTTGTGAGTTGACCGGATATTTTTTTAAGTCAATTAAAGTGTTTTAATTCATGTCTTGTTCTAGTCCAGCCTTGCTATTAAGGTATTATAACTCTTAGTTCTCATTGAAAACCTTTGCATTCCATAAGATCTCTCTACATTATCAGGTAGTAATATGAACATCTCTTAGCCCTCTGGGAATTCTGAAAATCGCTCATCTTACTACTGTTCAGTAGTCGTTCCTTACTTGTGGTTTTCATCTCATGTATGTGCAGCTTAGTACTCAGAAGCAGAATTAAAGATAAACCTCCAGAGATATTTTTTTTCCTCAGTATAATCCCATCTTCTCCAAATCCATGGCTCACAAATTCCAGCAACAGATTTCTTCTAGAATGTAAATTTATGTTTCCAAAACTCAGTGAAGGCATTGTGCAGTTTGGCTTCTTCCTTACACCATGGTTAGGAAACAGCAACAAGTGAATATCCAAGATGATTGTAGGGCTTATTTTGTCTGCTTCCCATAGCTTAGAAATCCTCATCCTAAATTGCACATTTTCCAGTCTCTGAAAGTAATAAGTTCATATATTTTACTTAGGTTTTAGTTATTTACAGAAGCAGGGTGAGTCCAGTAGAAATTACTCTTAACATGGTCAAAACAGAATTCATCTACTTTTAATAATCTTTTGTACACTTTTAAAATCATATTCTCGGGGCACCTGGGTGGCTCAGTTGGTTAAGCGGCTGCCTTCAGCTCAGGTCATGATCCCAGGGTCCGGGGATCGAGCCCCACATCGGGCTCCCTGCTTGGTGGGAAGCCTGCTTCTCCTTCTCCCACTCCTCCTGCTTGTGTTCTTTCTCTAGCTGTCTCTCTCTCTCTGTTTCAGTTAAATAAATAAATAAAATTAAAAAAATAAAAATAAAATCATATTCTCTGAAGAAATAAGATTAATATCTTGGTGTGCAGCTTTCCATACATTTATCTACAGATGGATATCATTTTAAGTTTGTGCTCATACTATACATATTTATCTCCAAAAAGGCATTATTTTACTTAATCATTTAAATTTTGAAATAGAAAATTTCATAATTTTTTCTGGATTCAGGTGGTATAAATGAAAAATAATTAGGTTGATTCATGTTACTTTTAATTCTGTCTAGAATCTCTTCAAAATTTCTGTTCATCTCTAAATTTTAGAAATTTCACCAGCACATTATTTATTATGTTTCAGTATTATAACTTATAATTTGTGTAAACTGTTTCAAAATGAAAAACAATTCTCTTTTTGGTTTAGCAAGGTTTCTTATTAATTTCTGTTGTTATTTCTCCTCTATCCGTTAATATTTATAACTTCTATTGAATATTGGCTTTCCTGGAAATCATCTTCATGACTTTATATCTATGTTTTCCAGATTGAAAACATAGTTTCTAGATTTTACCTCTAATTTCCAGATTGGAAATATAATTTATAATTTTTCCTGTAGTGTGTCATATTTTCTCTATTTGGTATTCCAAAATATTAACTTAGTTTTCATCTCTTTCAGAAGAGATGATTTCTTTAAATCCAAATTTGTTCAATGACTTCCTATTTTACCTTAATATTTTTCTGCAATCTTTTTTCTTTCATAGACTTTTCTACTGTTGCTTCCATTAAGTTCTCCTTTATAGCAACCTACTCTTGCATTCTGATTGATCTTCCTCCTTCTTTTTATTCTATCAATCATGATACTCCAGCCACTGTGTATGGTATCTCTCAACATCGGTTTTGGCCTTCACATTAGGTAGACAGTGAAAGATAATATATGAGTATTTTCTTCAGTGGCCTGGTGTTGACTAGATGAACAAAAAGGACTTTTATCTTTTAGGGAAGTCTATCTATTTATATCACCTTCTTTTCAAGTATAGTTTGTAACAGGGAACCTTCAAATAAAATGTATTCTCTTCCAGTGCTAAAGCAATTGATGTGAACATTAACTCTCTTATAATTACATGTAACTAGGGATCTACCAATATGTCATTGTGGTCTGCTCAGAAAATCAAGGGATTGGCTGGACTTCACCCAAGGCTCTTTCCAATTGATACTACCTATTCATATTTGGTGCCTGGCAGTTCGTGTGCCTGCTCCCAGCATCGAAGATATTTGTCATGTGTTATCTACTGTGTGCAAGAAGGAAGGTCTGAATCTTCCTTCACAACTGGCTCATAGACTTACAGAGAAGTCCTGCAGGAATCTCTGAAAAGCCCTACATATGTGTAAAGGCCAAAGAGTGCAATGATATCCTTTTACAGCAGATTGAGAAATCCCTGAAACAGATTGGGAGGTGTATCTCAGGGAGACCGCCAATGCTATTGTCAGTCAGCAGACTCCACAAAGACTCCTTGAAGTTCGTGGAAGACTTTATGAGCTTCTAACTCATTGTATTCCTCCTGAAATAATAATGAAGGGACTTCTCTCAGAACTTTTACATGATTGTGAAGGACAACTGAAAGGGGAAGTGGCCCAGATGGCTGCTTACTATGAACATCATCTACAGCTGGGAAGCAAAGCAATTTATCACATCAAAGCATTTGTGGCCAAATTTATGGCACTTTGTAAGAAGTTCATGGAGGATGGATTGGAAAGCATGATGTTTGACGTATTGACGTCTATCCTTAATTCTTCCTAATATTTCTCAGTATCAGCATTTACATTCAGTTTATATTGGGAAAGCTGCAGGTAAAATAAACTAACCTTACTTAAGAAAAATAAGTCTTAGTAGTTTTCCCAATGCCCAAATTACTAAACACATACATTAAATACCTCCACCTACTAAACACCTATTCACATATACACACGTCTCACTGAGAACTCAATTTCTTAGATATAACAAGGATCTTCTTCCAACTCCAAAACTGTGTGATGGCTAATTTGTTACTGAACTGTCCTACCGGAGAGTTAGAGGGGAAAAGAACATAGATGTGTTTAAGTCACTATATTTCCAAACATTACACTTAGTTATTTAATGTGTAGTAGGATCACTTAATAAAACGTGAATTTGAAGGTATAACAATTGCCATACTATAAGATTAATGATAAAAATATCGTGTTAAGTTTTAGATATCAATCTCAAACTAGCATTCATATTCCTATACATTTCAGTTTCAGCATATATTAATTTAATTTCTCTAAATCAATTTGAATTGACTTATGCAACTGACCAAGGATTTATATAAGTAAAAATTATACAGTTGTAAAAAGTTAGGTCCTTTTGTAAAAAGTATGACTTAAAGTTCTAAGTATCAATTGAGCATACTGCATTTACATGGGAGTATTATAGATGTTTAGTACTTGGTTTTTAGCCTTAGCATAAATAAGAGTGAAATGTAAGACAATAGCAGAAGGGTAAAACATTCTAAACACTTGGTAGCAGAGTTTCTCTAAGGGAGGAAACTTTATTTCAAGTGCTTTAGAAGCAGCTTTGGATCTGGAAACAGAAACATGTACTTTTGCATGTGAAATTAATAGAAATTTTAGGATTTAGGCTAGCATGAAGCATTAAATATTGGATATGAAACACTGTGAAGCAAGTTGCTTAACACTCAACATCAGAAACTGGAGGTTGTCAAGGATCTGAGGACTCAGATCTGGGGATAACTAGTATTTCAAAGTTAAGTTAGTTTTGGCATTGCAATACAAAATCCTGTTAAGTAAACCCCTTTCCGTATAAACTCCTCCACTTTTCTACACTTTAAACAAAAACTTTCTTCCCACGCACTCTGAATATTTGGAGTTGATTTGTGAAAATATCAGGGTAGTGTTCTATTTGGAATCACCACATATGAAAAAATGGAGGATGCCTGTTTTCAATTATGATGATCTATAAACAAATAACTCACAGCAATTAGAAACTGGTAGCAGCACCATTCCCAAGTGTAAGGAGTTAGGGTAGTATTTGATTTGAAATTAACTGGAGGATTTTACAAGTAGAAAAATGTAGCTAGCAATTATAAGGGATGGTGAAGAGCTTGAAATGCAGAAATCTATACTTGTGGAAGAAAAGAATTCCTGAAGAATTCAGGAATGGATTGGGAGATGACAAATAATTAGAGGTTCCATAAGGTGAAAAGAAAGGGCACAAAATGGTGCTGAAACATCATATGCAGTAAGAGGAATTCTTGGTAAAAATATTTATAATCTAAAAGCTGAATTTAATTTCATTTTTTCAAAACTGATATAGATGTATTATAAATTTTTTAAAGGTTTTATTTGTTTATTTATTTGACAGAGGAAGAGAGAGGGAGAGAGAGCACAAGTGGGGAGGAGAAGGAGAGGGAGAAGCAGGCTCCCCGCTGCACAGAGAGCCAGATGCAGGCTCTGATTCCAGGACCCTGGGACCATGACCTGAGACGAAGGCAGAGGCGTAACCGATTGAGCCAACCAGGCGCCCCCGTATTAGAAATTTTAATCATATGCCTTCAATAATACTCTGTAAAGCTACAAGTAAAGAATATTTTTTTAAGCTTTTTCTGATAATGTAGGCTCAATATCTTCACATTGGCCTAATGGAACTTTGGAAAGGATTTAAAAATTACCAGTAAAGGAAATCTAAGGTCACCAAAAGTTTCTAACAAATCAAATTAAAGTAAGAATGACTAGAAAGAAATGTAGAGCTAGGTTCAAAGAAAAATGAAAATATAACAGGTTCTTTGTGATTGAATCATGAAATAACGTTTGTGCTTGGTTAGTGCATTCAATGGCACACCGATACCAAATGTAAAATTCCTGGAAAATTTCCTCTTTTAAAATGCCATGCTTTTTCACTGAAAGACTTCTTGAAAATGACTACAAACTCTCTGAATCTATCCACACTTCCAAATATTATATCCAATTTATTTTCACTATGCTTATTTTCTTACTCATCCATTTTTCTCTTCACTATTTCACCTTATTTTGTAATTTCCCGTTCACAAAAACATTCTTAATAAGTCTTTCTTGCTATTATTTTATAGTTCTACATTTTCTTAGTTCCTATCTAATCCATTTTCTTAAATGTAATTGGATAAACATATTGTGTAATAGCATGTACTGACTAATGGCTTAAAATTTTTGCCCAGTTCAAAGATAGTCGCTTTCATATTTGTAGGTTATTCAAAAAAAGGAATTATACTGAAAAAAGAATTTTATGAAATGAAAAATCATAAATTATTTCTATAAATATTAAAACATTTTCCCTTAAAGTAATTTCAATAACTATAATGTCTTTTACATTCATTAGTAAATCTAAATCCTGTTCTTTATATCACTGTTATTTTTATGAACTCTATCATTGTATATTAAAGATTTAAGTTATTCCAGATATAAATTCTTGCAATTTCCTTATTTTGCATATGAGGAAATTAAAGTTAAAGTCATACCGTGGCTGGTTCATAGTCACGTGGATGGTTAGTACTCAAACCCCAAGCTTCCTTTTTTTTAAAAGATTTTATTTATTTATTTGACAAAGAGACACAGCGAGAGCAGGAACACAAGCAGGGGGAGTGGGAGTGGGAAAGGGAGAAGAGGCTTCCCACTGAGCAGGAAGCCCGATGTGGGACTCGATCCCAGGACACCGGGATCATGACCTGAGCCGAAGGCAGACGCTTAACGACTGAGCCACCCAGGCGCCCAAACCCCAAGCTTCCTAACTTCCAGATTATTCACTGGATTCTTCTTATGGGAGAAATTTATGATCAAAGAAAATAAATTGATGTTTTCTTCTTCAGTTGAAGGGTAACAAGGGGATGCAGGGAGATGATGATATAGTGTCCTTGTGATAAAGGAAATCAGTTTAGGATTTAGGAGTGGCTGAAGCTATAGAGTATGTACAGATGAACATGCTGTTTACATTGTCGTCACTAGTATGCACTAACACTCTCATTTATGTCAAGTCAAGTTGTTTTTCATTGTAATGAAGCATGCACTTTATATTTAAATCTCACTTTAATTGAACTATTCCTTTTAGAAAGACCAAGTGTATTTATGTTCTTTAACTCAATCATATATGTGCATATATATATGATTAAATCATGCATACATGATTAAATTCCAAAAATTGTTTCCCAAAAACCACACACCTAACAACAGTCAGGTTGGTGTCATAAGTCTGTTATTTTACTGTATGTCTCATAATGTTTCCAAGTTGCCATGCTGAGTGGTGAATTTGATGAACTTGTTTGCAATAAATCAATAAACCTATTGTCAGGGACTGGACAGCCTAATAATTATATTACAAAAGAAGATAAAGGCTTAATACTGTGATTTTACCTCTTAAAGAACCAAGCCATCAATTGTGCTGCTTGTGGGTTTCTACATTCTTTATTCCTCCTTTACCCTATCTTGGAACATTGAACATAACACTTAACTGTAGTTAAGAGCCAAACTCTAGACACAAAATGCTTGGATATTAACTACCTGTGTGAACTTGGTCAAGTCACTTAATTTCATGTGACTAGTTTCCTCATTTGGCAAATGGCAATGATACTGGTACCTATGCCATAGAATTAGTAGAAGTCTTAACTGAATGAAAATCCATACTTAGAACAGTGACTAACACATATTAAGTGCTACATAAATGATGTTTACATTTTCATGATCTCCCTCTTATTCCATCTCTCCCTTTCTAAGTCTGTCTCTGTCTTTTTATTTCATAAACACATACAACAAGTAATGTTCAGTGGCTGATTTTCTGGATCCATCATTCAAAAAAGTATTTCCACATGAAAAGCTAAATTAAGTTGGTTAAGAAAACATGTGCCTAAAAGTTTCCTCTTATTTCAATGTTGCACCTCATGGAATGAATTAATTATAAAATAAAGAAATAAGTGTTTGTTTTTTGCATATTTGCACAAAACTCTAAAGCTTACATCATTATCATTAGTTTCATAGATAAGCATAGCACCAGAAACCTCAGGGAATATTAGAAATATACATAAAACTATATTAGCAGATAAAACTCAGTACTATTTACCAAGTACCCTACAATCAAATTTAATCTGAAATCATTTGAATATTATGAGGAAATTTAGCAAACCTCATGGCACATAGCTCTTGCTATTTAAATCCACTCACCTTCAGATAGAGAAGCAAAAACAGTGACACTGTTCTGGTGTGATGAGGAGGATAGTTTCACTTGGAGTAAAAATAAAATAGATTACTTGTTCTTTTTACTTTAGGTGAAAATGTTGGAGAACATGGGCCCATGAAGGAGGGACAGTTTATTTATCCCTGACAGATAAATAGCTCAAGCAACGTAGGCCAGAATCCTGACAATTTGTCTACTAAGTCACCCACCTGCCACATGTGGAGAAATTGTTCATTAGAAGTTGCCATAGACAGGAAGTTTTATTCAAAACTCAGAACAAATCTATGTATAGCAAATAGTTTGTCAAATTTCTTTCAGAAGTGTGAGCTCTGAACATATGGGATAGTGTCAGACATAATAGAAAATTGAAATTGGCATGTTTCTACAAAAATGCTTTTCTGTAAGAAGATGCTGGTTTATATGGATTCCTTAAAGGAATCTTAAGTATCTAGCAAGAATTGCCAATGAGGGTCAGTTCTAGTACATACACGGGTACCTTAAAAGTGTTGATTCCATGCTTTTACCCACTATTCCTTATATTAAAGTAGCAGAATGTCATTAAGATAAACTTGTTGCTACCTTGCCACTTTCACAAGTGGCCTAGTTTTACATTCAGGATTAGAGAATTTGCATTTTAAAATGTAATTATAGCATTTGCTCAATAATCCAAATAATCTGTGGGTAATACAACTATTTAGTTTTGGACATTAATTGTACTTTGCAAAGCCAATGTGTCACTTGTTTCACATAATTTTTTTATAAACAAGAAAAAGTAAATACTTTATATTTCAATGCAAATTAAAGACTCAAATTAGATATAAATTTTCCCTGAACTGAACCTTTTATAATACAGTCTGAATAAAATCAGTTTAAGAATATAATACTTTGTAAAGTATATTTATATTGTTTATGATGATCATGCTTAATGGTTTCATATAGTGTGATAGAAAGATGGTGTATAAAACAAATGAGATTAAAAGTCATAATTTGCGATCACCTGGGTGACTCAGTTAAGTGGCTAACTCTTGATTTCAGCTCAGGTCACGTTCTTAGGGTTGTGGGATCGAGCTTGGAATCAGGCTCATGCTCAGTGCAGGGTCTGCTTGAGATTCTCTCTCTCTCTCTTTCTGTTCCTCCCACCACTCATGCTCCAAATAAATAAATAAATAAATAAATAAATAAATAAATAAAACCTTTTTTAAAAAGTCAAGTAATTTGCACTTCTGCATTCAAGCACTAATTTCAATACATATACTACTGTTGATTTTTATTATTAAATATGTCTCTCTCTGTGAATCTCAATTTCCACACTTATGGAATAATATTATTAATTACAGTTAAAATTTTGAATATGTATTTTGTGACAAATATAGAGCACATAAATATGCATCCGTTAACAATTTGAGGCAAATATTTTTGATATTTTCATTTATTAAAATGAAATGGGATCCAGGGCACCTGGGTGGCTCAGTCTGTTAAGCATCTGCCTTCGGCTCAGGTCATGATCTCAGAGTCCGAGGATTGAGCCCCTCAGGGAAACTACTATTCCCTCTCCCTCTGCCTGCCGTTCTGCCTACTTGTGCTCATTCTCTCTCTCTCTCTCTTTCTCTCTCTCTCTCTGCCAAATAAATAAATAAATAAAATCCTTTAAGAAAATGAAATAAATAAAATGAAGTGGGATTCAGGCCTAGATATGTTAATTTGTCCAAGTCATAGAGCTCATGGTAGGGCCAGGATATGCACCCAGGAATTCTATGTGTAGATTTGTTACACTAATAGGTACAGGTTTTCACTCCTCCTTACATTTACACCCTTTTGGTATGTGAGGTAGAATTGTCTGCACCTCAGTTTGGCCATGTGATCTGCTTCCACCAATGTACATGTGGGGAGAGCAAAGAAGAATGTAGAGTTTTGAAGAGTGATTATATATTGAGGATTATGCTTTGCCATCTTCCAGAGAAGGTTGTGTCCCCATCTAACCTGCTGTCTCAAGAGAAAGATGACAGACATGGGCACAGCTCAGTTGCCCAGGCGTCCCAGGCAACTGGATGAGCTAAACTCCACCAAGACCCCCTGAAAGTCACCCTTCTGATACATGAACTGTACCGTTTTGCTATCACTCTGAGTTTGGAAATAGTTTGTTAAAAATCATGGCTACATAATACATTACCTTTCTAATTACAAAATGAGAATAATAATAGCTATATCCTAGTTTTTTGGAAGGTCCTAAAGTTTGGGAATACTTATATGTAGAAAAAGGTATTCACAAATGTTCGCTATTTTTGCTTACCTGTCTTATAATTTTCTAAAATGAGTTCCCATGGTGGTTTCAGAGGGCAAAATACAATGTTCTTTACACCCTTCTCCCCCATTTCATGTGAACATGGTTCATCAGAGATTATTTGGGGGTATCCCTAAAAACCTAGGGGCCAGATAATTGACAATTTTCTTGAAATCTTCACCCTCTATAAACATCCAATCAATCACTATCTTTATTCTATCTTCTAATCATCTTCCATAAGTCTCTACCTCTCCACTTGCATTTACACTGATATTGTAAACTTTCATCATCTCTTGCCAGGAATCATATACAGCTCCCAGGCCTATACAAGAGACTACCAGGAGGTTGGTTTCTCTCTGCTAATCCTTGTCTCATTCATCCTCAACACTTCCACCAGAGTGGTCCTTATGGCACAGAGAAATAGACATCTGACACAGTTATTTTCAGTGACTATGAACATATAGGATAAATTCTCAATTTTTTCCATCATATAAAAACACTTGTGTCTTTCTTTTTTACTCAATTCCTAATAATTCTCCACGTCACACAACAGCCCTCGCATCTCTAACAACAAAAACAAACAAGCAAAAACTCACTAGGTTCTGGAAAAAATTTCTTAATTATCACATATTTCAGCATATGCTGTGCTGACTTTGTGTATACCAGTACTCATGTGCCTCCCTGAAGTTATTTTGTATTTCTTGGCCTCCAGGAAAACTACAATTCTTTTTAATTCTCTTGTCAAGTGATTAATTATCGAGGTATCTTTTCTGACTACCCTTCTTTAGTTCAGGATACTCAGCAAATACCCTTTCTGATTACAATTATTTTTATCTTCTTTAGAATATAATTTTCTTAAGATAATGACCATACACTTTCTTTTTATCTCAGTATATACTACTTGCTCCTAATCGATAATTCAGCAACTACTGATTAATACATTAAATAACTGATTATACGATTCACAAGCAATATTTTCATAATCTTTTATTAACTTTTTTCCTTTTGTGAATAAAAGAAATAGGCCCCCATTGCTATGAATTTGATAAATGTAAAATAATTTAAATTACACTATTTATTTTTTAAAGATTTATTTATTTATTTATTTATTTATTTATTTATTTATTTATATTTGAGAGAGAGAAAGAGAGACTGAGTGAGCAGGGAGACAGGCAAAGGGCGAGGGAGAGAAAGAATCTCAAGGAGGCTCCCTACTGATTGCAAAGCCCAACATGGGGCTCGATCCCAGGACCCTGGGATCAAGACTTGAGCCAAAATCAAGAGTCAGATGCTTAACTGACTGAGCCACACAGGTGGCCCTAAATTATACTATTTATAGAGTTGTATTAAATATTGGCCTAAGTTAACGTCTCCAAAATGATCTCAAAAACTCATAAAAATCACCTAAGAGAAAATTATAATTGATATTAACTGTTTTGGGAATGTGTAGAAAGTAAAAATTTTAAATACAGTTTTGGGATGGATTTAATTGGCATGCTTGCAGTGGGATTATATATTATAAAATAATAAGCTTCATGTTAATGTTATTTTGGGGGAAATATTATTCTTTCATGTGTCAGATTGCCTAACGTAGTTCATAAACAACTGTTTTCTGAATACCAATACTTCTTGAAATGTATGGGATTCATCATGGCAAGTAGATTTCTAATCCATGATATAATTTGATTTAGGTAATACATAAGCTTCCCCTGATGAGTAAAAATGTCAAAGGCAAGTACTAATTAACATGCAGGGATCAATTCACTCTATTACTACTGCAGACTAATTCTATTTATATGTAGATTTGATTCTAATTTATAATTCATAACCTTAGTTTCAGCCAAACAAAGTCACATTAGTAAAAATTAAGTCAAAGTAATCATTTTATTTAATAGGCTAATTTGTCTATTTCATAAATAGTTTTTGAACACAACCTCTATCCTTGTGAAGATGAGGTGGAGTCATCACAAGTAAAATAAAAAGAGAAGCCCTGTCATCGAAAAAACAACAATGTGAAGGAGGGCTAATATTCAAATAAAGCAAGGTAGTAAAGGAGTGGTAGAAAATCTAAACAATAAAATATAGTTTACTACTTAGTAAACTATGAAAAATCACCTTAACAGCCAGCACACAGAACTTGCTTTCGGTTGGGGAAATAGTTGAGGACACAAGAGATAGAAAGTAAGGTGGCTACATATTCTTTCCCCATCCTATTCTGGATGAAAACAAACAAACAAAAAAAAGAGTAGAGAAGAAAGGCCTGACATCTTTAACAATTTTCTAATTATATAAGAGGTTGCTAAACTTATAAGAAGGAATTTGAAATCTTAGCAATAATGAAAATAGCCAGTCTCAACATTTCAAATAAGTACAAAGACTTTGTAGCATGTGCTGATTTTTAAGCCTCATTTCAAAATATAGAAAGAGAAGAGGCTGAATTGAACAGTTATACTTATTTTCTATCCCACCAAAGCAGTTGAAGTTAAAAAAAAATTAAAATTAAACTTAGGCTTTTTAGCATGGGGAATCTAAATCAACCTGAGGGGTTATTTGTATATCTAGAAGATACAGCATGATTTGAATAAGAACAAGATACATAACAACACATTGATAACTGACATAATTTAAGATTAACATATAGAAAAATCCAGCATGGGGCTCACCAAGATGTTTTAAAAACTGTTAATTTTATATTCTAATGAATATTCATTTTGTTTAGCTTTCAAACTAAATATAAAAATACTAACATTAGTAAAATTTAGCAACCTAACAAAACACTTAATATAAATAAATTGATAGCTCAATATTTTACCATCTAGCAAGCTAATGTTAAATAAATGGGTTAATACTATTACTGAGGGATTTTAAGTGAAGCATAGTTGTGTCCAAATAATTTATCACTCCGTTTTATATATTAGGGAAGAGTGATTGAGAGAAGTTAAGAGACTTGCTTAAGTCATACAGATAGTAAGGGGTAGAATATGGATCACACTGAATCACCATGGAACACATCATCATGTAATTGGAAAATAAAAAGTCAGTTTGTATACAAATAATCTTAAACTATAAAAAATTGAATGCCATAACCAAAATTGTTTAAAAGATCTAAAATGTTTATAATACATAAAGCAGAGAGTTCATTTTTGAAGTATATATGTAGACAATATTGATAAAAGAAAAAGCCAATGAAAGAAAACCAGAGAAAGTATATAAGATAGTCACAGAATGAATATGCATACTATTAGCATATATATATATATATATCCCTAAGCTCTTTAGTATCAATGTATGAATTAAATAATAATGAAATTCCAGTTTTAAACCTATAAATTGAATTGGTCAATAATTTAAAGTAACCAAAAATATTCATTTCTGACTCAAGAGCTATTAGACTTTAAGTATTTTACATTGCTGGTAGAAAAATAAATTATTTCAATGTCACTGGAAAAACAATTTCACATGATATCAAGGACCAAACATTTAAATTCAGTTTGAAATAGAAATTAGTGATGGACATTGGGGAGGGTATGTGTTGTGGTGAGTGCTGTGTATTGTGTAAGACTGATGAATCACAGACCTGTACCCTTGAAACAAATAATACATTATTTGTTAATAATAAAACAAACAAACAAAACAAACTCAACTAAACTAAAAGGAAACAAAAAAAGAGGAAAAAGGATAGTAAAAACAATAAACTCTAATTATCCCCCCCAAAATAGAAATTAACATTCTAGGAAGGGATCTAAGGAAATAATCAGAGTTTCAGGTAAAATTTTGAGTACAAAGATTCTCATCACAACATGACTTATGCAATAGCAGAGACTGATGAAAATAATAATGATAACATGTGAAGTATTCAGTACATTTTAACATATTCATATACTCCACTATTTTAAACTTAATAAAAGCATGTTTAAGTTTCATTTGATCTAACAATTAAGCTAGTTGTTTTAACTATGCATCCTCTAGAAGCTTGGGCACCTAAACAACATCCTTGCTAACTAACAATATAAACTGATTTTATTTAGCTATATATCACTCTGCCACTACATTATTTACAGGCAGATGACTATATTTCTAGTTTACATGTAAATAATGATGCACCTGTTTTTAGTGGAACTATGTCTCTTATGGATGATGGATTTAAAGTCAAGCATATGACATAAACAAAAGGAAGCCTTCAAGAACAAAATTTATCAGTGGAGTAAGCAGATTAGAAGGAAGAAAATAATCTGGGTCCTTAGTAGCTGTGTTAAACTGCTAAATTGCTAATCTATCATGATTCAAGTTGACTTACTTTTAAATCTCCAGTATGTGAGAAAATAAATTTTCATTTATTTAATTTAGTTTGCACTTGAATTTAATGTTTTGTAGACTGAGTAAACTTCTTAATCAAACACCATAATAATAAACAATCTGTGGGAGAGTAAGAATGCCATCCCCATAACTAGAGACCTGAGGAATTTTGTAAAAAATAGTACAGATAAGAGTCGGTGGTGAAGCACTAAAAGACTACCAAATACAAAGAGACTGCTTGGGGTATCATCAACAAATTGTCCCTTGAAGTAGAATTGACTGATACAGAAGGACTATAGAGAAGCATTGAGAAAAAAGGAATCAAAGTATATTCTGATTAGTTAGAGCTTTCATCCTGGACACCATGATTATTGGAAAGTCATGTTCTAGTGCCAACATTCAGTTTACAGAGAAATTTTACTATCTTTAAGGTCACATTTGCTTAAATTTGACTTTTAAAAGATTCTTGGAGGTCTCAGGTGAAGGTCTGATTTTTTTATCCTTCCCAATAAATTTCCTATTTGCTCATATCAGAAGTCTGAGGTCTACTTTAAATCAATATTAATATAGTATATACCCAGTTTCATCACACACATGGTGTCAGTTCAGGTCCACAACAATACAAAACTATCCAATTGCCTCAAATTATCAGCAGAGACTGTTTTCTTGCATTAAACAATGATGTCATAGGAAGTTTTTTTGACCTTTATCTCTGCAGGGCAGGATTTAATTTATAGTTTACACCTTCTTTGAGCACATAGGCCTTACTGTTTCAGACATTTATTGAGGGAAATTTTCTCACACTGCATGGGTCCAAGGCCTCCTTACCCAGTGTCATATTGTACTCCTTGCCATCCTGTCTTTAAATCCAATACCCTCAATCTGCTTGTATTGGTAATGATCATAGGAAAGCCAGATACTTTTCAAAAGCTTAAGTTTTTCCCTCACAGCAAAGAAGCTACCTTACTTATTGAGTTCATCTTTTCATTTTAGAATACAGAGATTTTGAATATTTCGAATATAGAGATTTGAATAGAGATTTTGAATATTTTGAATATTGCTATATTTGGTACTCATGTACTTAATTTAAATGACAGGAGGATTTCTGGGCGTGTAGTCTTCCATAAAGAGAGAAAACCTTGTAGGAAGAACTGTCCCAGCATAATAATTTTTTATGAAATATTAGTAGAAAAAACAGTATACATGATTGTGTGTGTGTGTGTACGTGTGTGTGTGTGTGTATAATTCCATTTACGTAAAAGTACATGCATGTATTTATGTGTGTTACACATGCTTGCATATATATATGCAAGAACAATATGCACTTACATGCATGTATGTGCATATATGTAAATACAATTGACATTATTTGTATATTTCCAATAAACATAAGTATGTATGTTTGCATATGTGTTTTCATATATAGGTATGCAGACATATTTCATTGGTATATAAACTGTGCTTTGCCATTGTGATGAGATTTTCAATTATTTTATGTTCTTATTTCTCTGTTCAACATCTTGAAAGCATTTAAATTTAGTGCTTATTACTTTTTTTGGTGTTCATTTTTTTATACTCAGAAAAAAATAGGTTATTTTAAAACAAGGAAATAGACTTTTTGAATCTAATCAAATTAGAATTCACCCTTCTGGCCTATCAGTTTCATAACACTCCTGCTTTTTTATGTTTAGGTCTTAATCCACTCCTATGTAATAAACTGTTTAATGATGTAAGTCACGTTTTGTCCCTCTATCTACAATTTGCAAGAACTAATAAAATGTGGATATTTAATAATGTTAGACAACACAGGTCAGACAGACACTCTCATAGCCATTCCAAAAGCACTGACTCCATTCAGAAGCCAATGTAAATTGCTCACAGAAGTCCACATAAGAAAATTTGGGAACTAGAGGTTCTACATTAATATAGACAGAAAATGTGTAAATGATGATATGTTTTTTAATAGTAAACCTACTTTTCAGTTAATTTTTCCATGTTAAAGTTGCAAGAATTATGACTTCTTATTCCAATTCAGGAACAGGACTTCTAAACAACTGCTAACAAGAATACACAGTCTGTTTTTTGTTTGTTTAGGTTTTTTTTTTTTTTGAAATTTACATTAATTCTTAAAAGCTATGATCTGGATCAAAGATGTGTGTTTTTGGTGTTAGATATGATCTCTAATGTTTGATTTCATTGATTTCAGCTAGTTTCCAAATTTTGATAGTAAGAATCTTACCTCTATCTAATTGTACTATAAATTCCCTCAGTTAAAAAATATTCCATTAAGTTTCTAACTAATAAATTAACAATCACAAAGGCAAGAGACAAAAGGAAAATTTTAGACCAAAGGAACACAAACCAAAAAATATTGAAAATTTAATATCTACTCCTTGAGTGCCAACTGTTGCTCAATTCATTTCTACTTAATTTTTAAAGCTCCAGCAAATATGAACTCTATGAAACCCCTTGAGTCACTCATGATTGACTTTTTTCTAAATGTTTTCCCACTGAGACATTTATTGTGATTATCTTATTAAAAATAGCATTAACAAGCCCAGTTAAATGAATACAGCATGTCTTACATTCATTCAATCCATCAATGAGAGAATTATCACTCTGAACTATTGTAACTATCAATGAAGAAAGAATAGTTTTTTCAAAAAACGGTGTTAAAATAATTGGACATCCATATGCAAAAATATGGTACTACATAGACTTTACTACACGCATCAAAATTAACTCACAATGGAACACGGACACAGAAATGAAAAACTATAAAATGTCCAGAATAGGAAAATATCTATGTACTTTGGTTGTGGTAATAAATTTTAGGATATAACACCAAAAGATTCATCAAAGAAAACAATTGATATGTTAGATTTCATTAAAGTTTAATAGTTATCCTCTGTGAGAAACACTGTTAAGAGAATGATAAAAAAGTTATAAACTGAGAGAAAATATTTGCAAAACGCTTATTTGATAAAAGACATGTATCTAAAATACAAAAAGCTCTTAAAATTCAATCATAAGACAACAAACCAATTTAAAAATGCATTAACATGTGGCCAGACATCTCATCAGAAAACATTTACATATGGCAAACAAACATATTATAAGTACGCTCAACACCATTTGTCACTACAGAAACACAGGTTAAAATAAAAATGAGCTACCACTACATAATTGTTACAACAACAAAAATCTAACAAACTGACAATACCAATTGCTGGTGAGGATGAAGAGCAACAAGGAACTCTCATTCATGGTATAACCACTTGGGAAGACAGTTTGGTGGTCTTCCATAGCTGAACATAATTCTACCAAAAGATCCAACAACTACGCCCTTAGGAATTTACCCAATTTTTGAAACTACATGTTCACACAAATCTGCACATGAGTATTTATGTAGTTTTATTCATAATCACTCCAAACTGGAAGAAGCAAGATATCCTTCAATAAGTGAATGCATATATAAACATTGTTATGTCCAAACGAAGGGGTACTATACAAGGAGAGAAAGGTATGCGCTGTCAACCCACACAAAGATATGGATGAGTCCTAAATGCATATAGGTAGGTGAAAGAAGCCTCTCTGAAAAGGTTGCACAAGCAAATTGTATGGAACTCTGGAAAATAAATCTATAGAAATAGAAAGACATCGATGATTATCAGAGTTCCAAAGAAGAGGGAGATTAGATAAATAAAGCACAAGAAATATTATGGGGTCATGAAACTACTCTGTATGATGCTGTAGTAATTGATAATAACATTATACATTTGTCAATACTAAGAAATTTGTAACACCATAGTGAATTACAACAGAAATAGTGAAACCTGATATATGCAAATTAAAATAAATATTTTTTAGGACTCTGGGAGATCCCAGGATGGAATGCAAAATGATGGAAAATTATATTACTGCATGACAAATGTCGGGGACAACTTCACTCAAGTGTCTGTGTCTGTGTGGGAGGAGGTAATAACCTAACTAACTTCGAAGATGAGTGGCATATGAAAGAATAAAGGCAAAGGGAAATATCCTAAGTGCCATACTCTCGTTGATAAAGTTGTTTCTTAGAAGAATAAAGGCAAAGGGAAATATCCTAAGTGCCGTACTCTCGTTGATAAAGTTGTTTCTTAGGGTGATATGAATTGTCAGTTCTGGACCCATACATGTATACTTAGAGTGACCAATTAAGGAAATGGATAGTGGATGATGGGAGCCAGTTTTCTCACATTTGTGAGGTTATAGATAAGCAAAGGGAGGAGGCTAGAGTGATTCACAGGGTAATGGATCTGAGATTGAATTTATGTTTAGCTTAATAAGGATACAATTTCCCTGTATTTAAATTTATAGATATTTAAATACAGGTTAGTATACAAACATGTATTTGCTCTGTCAGCTAAGAGGGCCTAGAAACAAGGACACCCCAGAAGCAAATGGCATACATGGTGTTCAGATGTTGGTTCTAAGTACCACATTCCCCTAAAGGCAATCAGGACACCTTGGAGAAAAGACTGATCTTAGGACAGAGGAAGGAAACACATAGGATGAGCCTGAAGCCTTTTGTAATGTCAGAAGCAAGAAGTGTTCAAATGAAAACACAATGATGAATATCTGTCCAAGTGACACAGGAGCTAAGTTAAAAAGCTCTTAATAATGAAAACTGGAAAAAAAAAATACTGACCACCACCACCAACAAATCACATGAAAATGAATTATATATGAAAGCTAAAAGAGTTCATGAGGAAAATTTTTAAGAATATTCAAATAAGGTTGAAAATTCTTCATAGTATACCTTCCAAAAAAAATTCAAGAACTACATAGGCCTCTTACATATTTAAAATATCCCATAGTAAATTCGTTTATATTTATAACCCATTTCCTAAAATATATTTGGTCACAGAATATTTTTTACATGGGATCTATTAAATCCCCATAAATACTGGTCCTCAAAACAAGAGATAGATTGGAAAATGATGTTATAGAGGATAAAGAATCCAGTACAATATATATTAAGTTCACCAAGAGTTCAATTACCAGGAAAATATGTGTAAGTTCATGGAAAGGGTCCAATGACCATGGGGAAAGGTGTAGAACAACTACAATAAAGAAAAAAAATCATACCAAGCATATAGCCAAAGAACCAAAACCAAATGACCAAACAAAAGTCATTAAGCAAAGCAAGATAAAACAAAACAAACCCTCAAACAAAACAAAGTACCTTCAAAGGAACCAAACTCATAATGTATCCAGAATTTTTCTGTGTACTACTAGATGATGGAAAGAGAAGAGTTGACCCAAATTGTTTAAAACCAGTGATCCAGGGTTATGTGGTGCTCACATGTGGCTTTCATTTCTAAGGCTAAGGAAATGTTCAAATTATCATTTTCTAGGCTTCAGGAGGCATACATCATTTCCTCCCATATCTTTTTGGTCAGGTCCATCTCTTCTCAAACTTATGTTTTCATCTTTTTAAAATGACACATATTAAACCTTGCAGAAAAATTCTTTGGAGGAAATCTTTATTTTCAATAAAGCTCTATTAGGTATCTATCTGTAGAAGTACAATTGATGTCTAGAAATGTAATTTGTTTATTGCCACATCCTCCACATCATTAAGTTTAGTGCCAGGTAGTGCTCCAGTATACATTTTTATTGTTTTCTGTTCAAAAAATAATGTTATCATAATAAGTTAATTCAGTGTTGAGAGAAAAGAACCATAATAGATGAAATATCATGAATAATCTCTTGAAATGCTTTTCAAAAACAGTATCTGTTTTTTTACTCAACAGGCTTAATCATAGTTAAGTTAAAACAACAAGAATTGCTTAGTGAGATAAGCAACCACAGTATCAATCATTCTATCTCAATTTTAGTCCTCTGGACCTTTTTTGGTCATTTTAATACAACGACTGTGGATCTGCATTTTGTCAGACACTGTGTATTTAAAGTATATGGGACTGTCCCTTTCTTCAAAGATGTTCTCAGAGGTGATAAACATAATAATTATAATATATGGAATAGCATGTTACAAATATGCTCAGATTTTTATGAGAGCAGAGGAAATCACTATAGTGAAACTTCACGATAAAATGCATTCAGATATAACACAATAACTCCTGCCTTCTGTCCTTTGCAGCAAGCTCACTCAGACATTTATTCTGATGACATTATGGCAGAATCTTATGCAGCAGTTTCTGTCGTATCAAATCAGGAAGTTCTATCAGTAGATGTCACACTTTGGCCTATGTCTTACATGATAAATGGGACATAACAGGTGGAAGCAAGTAGAAGGATACTTAAATATGAGCAACTCAAGAAAGGCAGAAAAGTAACTGTGTTTTCATCAAAGCACATGTAGTTTTCTCTGTGCAAAGTGTAGTTTTGGTTAGGGAAAGAATAGGATGTGAAACTGCATATAGATACAGCCATACTGTAAATGGTTTGGTTGGCTGTAAGGGGTTTGCTTGCCAATAGGAAGCGATTGAAATGTTTTCAACCAAAAAAGGAAAAAAAAAATTATGATCAAGGAAAGAGGAGGCAGTATATAACATGGAAAGACTGAAACTAGGGGAATTTCTTCTTGTACTACTATTTTAGTTGTCTAGGTAAGATAATGGACTAAAATATCAGGGGAAATGAGTAGGAGATTGGGGTATTGAGAGACATTTCGGAAATATAATGAAAGTGATTAGAGTTGGATTAAATGTTGAATAGTACAGAGGTAAAAGTGCCTTATAATATGGTAGAGAGCAGGACAGAAATAATTTTGTGAAACATGATAATAAAATAGGGCTTTGAGAGAAGTTGAGTGGGAAGACATGTACCAAGTGGTTAGGTATATGATTTAGAACTACAAATCTACCTGTTTGAATCTCCAAGTATAAAGTGGGTAGTTGAAACCAATCATAGAGTATCAGATATTATCCAGGGAAAGAGGTTCTTTTGGAAAGTAGAAAAAATTTCAGGAAAAATACTGTTTTTCTACATAATTTTCCCTCTAAAAGTAAATTCTTATGTATATTTTCATAAGGTATATTCATAATGATGAAGATATATTCTAACCACTAAATAATTGCTCTACTTCCTTATGATTGTGATAGATAAGCTTGCAGTTTGCCCATGCATCTATTTGCCAAAAGGGCCATAATGAGATACCATGATTTCTCCCAGTTACTACGCAAAGTGTGTTTGCTCATGTCAATCTGCTAGTGATTTGATTCTTCAGTTACAGAGTTAAAAGGAGAGGGGGAAATTAGACGACATCTGTGGCCCCATTCAAATTGAAAATTCAAAGTACTTATCAAAATATTAATTTCAGTGATATTTATCTTTGCATTTGATAATGATATGAAAACTCACACATGATATTTATTTTCCTTTCAAGGAGTGTAAATTATATTTGCTACTTTTCAAGTGAAAAGTTTAAGAACAGTTGTGACAATTAAGAGTACATTCCCTGGTAAGTAAAGATAAATCCAACTTTTTTTCCCAGTTTCACTGAGGCGTAACTGAGATAGAAAACCCAATAATTATATTACAGATATAGGATTTTATTTTTCTGATGTAATAAGTAGTCTGATAATAGATAGTACTGCTTCTGTTGGTTTCATGGTTTAACAACATCAAAGCTGATGTACATAATTCTTTTAGTATTTCTCACATAGTTGCTAAGATGGCTATTGCAACTCCAGAAAGCCCATTCACCTTCAATAGAGGAACATGTAAAAACTGGGAAGGGCTACTTCAGTTACTGTTGTCTCTTTTCATAAGGACATTAAAAGTTCTCTAAACTACTCCTAGCCATCTTCCAGTCACTTCTCATGGATTGATTACCATGGGAATCAAGGAAAACGGAGAAAGTGAGCTTCTCGCTTTCCAGTTTGTATTGAAGGAAGCTAGACAAAGGAACTGAGAAAAGTTTTGGATAGCAAACTGAAAGTCTCTTTCAACAGCATGATAAAACATGAAAATATTCTATTAGGTTTAAAATTTGTTCTCAGTAAATTTTGAAAATATATAAAGTACATACATAGGATAAATATATATAAATATTAAGTATTATATCAATCACTAATGTCACTTTTGTAGTATGTCATCTTTAGTTTATTAGAAATCAGAAACATTTTACTTACTTTTAAACTGTCAACCTCATCCTTTATGCTAATTTTTACTTCTCATGCATAATTTAATCTTAAACGTTAACAATATACAATTATTTCATTTGAATGATTCCATGCTCCAGTGAAAAGTGCACTAGACAAAGAATCAGAAAAACCATATGTGAATTCTAGATTTTTTTACTCACTTGGTGTATGAACCTTAGCAAGTCAATAAAGCTCTCTGCCCACATTTTCCTCATTTATAGTGTCTCTGCCTACCTCAAAGAATTGCTCTGAGAATTAAAGGAGATAATGTATGTGAAACTATTATAAGATGTAAGGTGCTTAATATGTTTTTTTTTTGGTGCTTAATATGTTTTTGATACTGCTATTTTTAGAGAGAAGATGAGATATTTAATATTTTGAGTTATTAATAAAAATACATTAATTTTTAGGGTACATAAATATTCTTCCATAGCAGAGGTATATCACTTTGAATTAAAATAATGCATACTTCTATATTTTTAGTCAGCATTCATATGTGGGCCCTGGAAATCATGGGCAGCTAAACAGATTCAGAATGAATGTGAAATTTGTTGGTGGGGATTATGGAAATAAAATCCTGAACACAGTCTAGAAACAGTATATCCAGAGAAATTTTGTGGCATAATTCATGTGAAGTCTTGGTTTCTAAGAAAGCTTAGATTTCAGGGAATTACAGTGAAAAGCTAATCAGTAAAGATTTAGCTTAATATACATTTTGCCTAAGATTGTCACTATTTTGACTTTCTCACATCGGAATCAAAATAGGTCTTTAATAACTGAAAAAGCATTTAATGCTGTCAATTTTAATATAGTATTCTGTTAAACCTTTGATGTTATTAAATGATAGGTGCAGTTTTAAGCATATTAACACACATTTAATAGAGGGTTTACTGAGTCTTTATTATTGGGTCATGTAATTAGAGTTTATGAATTCAGTGAGTACTACAAAATCCATTTATGGCAAGTTCATAATAAAATTAATATGTGCCAATGAAAGCTCATGTAGAAAATCTGTCTGCTCTTCAATTACTGTGTAAGAACATTCTTTTCTCAAACCATTTAACTGATTGCAAAAGTGTCCTTATGCTTATCGATATATTTTTAACAATTAAGATAACTGTATTTAACAGCTTTTATATTAAAAAGGAAAACTGATAATAGTGCCACAGTGTCACATTATTTGAGCTTGTAATAGATGTTCTGTTGAAAAAGCAGTATTGTTATTCTCTTTTATAGCAAAAACCACCATTTAAATACCTTTGAAAGGCATCAAGCTGGAAATCCACACATCTCTCAATTTGTCTAAAATAGCTACTTTTCCTACAACAAGAAAATGGATCAATATTCCTTTGTAATAGCACAAGATAGGTAGTTAGCTTGCATTCGGGCTATGTTTTGTTAAAACATAAACACTGTTCCTTTAAATACTAGAACCACATTCGGTGGAGGGAAGCTCACAAAGGAGAGACACCTGCTGTTGCTATTTCTCAAGTGTATTTGCCTGAAATGTAAGATCACTCTTGGCCATTTTGCTTTGCATTTTAGCCAGGGAATAAACCTCTAATCCCAGTTGATCCCCTTGGCCAGGGAAGATTCATAGAACAAGGAACCGGAAACACTTGAGATGTAGCAATGCATATGCAACAATATTTGAAAAAGAAAAAAAAACTGAAAATAAAAGCTTGTATATTACAGCTTTTTGTATAAAATGCATATAATTTTGCAGCTTTTTTTACTATGACGATGACCTTCCAACCCCTTAACACTTTTTTTCATGCTAACTCCACTATACCCACACACATACACACACCAACAAAAGTATGTATACTACCTTACTTTTGCTCTATTCTGTCTTCAGAAGATTTACACTAATCCCTACACTCAAGAGGAGGGGATTACACATGGGTGTAAACACAAAGGGGCACCTCAAAAGTTGCCTTCACAGGCTTTATTAACCTTATGGAAATTTACTTTTTAAGAAATGGTATATGGTATATAGGCCTAGGTAATAAACAGACATCATAAGCTATGCAGTCACATCATAATACTTTTTTTTTTCCTACAAAAAGGGAGAAATAACAAATGAAGTACTGTATTTCTATACCTACTAGAGGCTTATCTAAAATTTGCTTCAGAAACTTTGATTTTAGGGGCATCTGGGTGGCTCAATCGGTTAACTGTCTGCCTTTGGCTGAGGTGACGATCCCAGGACCCTGGGATGGAGCCCCATGTCAGGCTCCCTGCTCAGGGGGAAGTCAGCTTCTCCCTCTGCCCCTCTCCCTGCTCTTGCTCTCTCTCAAGCGCTCTCTCTCTCTCAAATAAATAAATAAAATCTTTTAAAAAAAGAAACTTTGATTTTAGTTGTATAATGAGGAGAGCGAACTTGTTCCTCTGGGGTGTGGGGCTGTAGCTCAAAGTAATATTGGTAAGTATAAGATATATTTGAAGTTGCGTATTTTATTTTAACATTGATGTAATTACCTTAAATAATATATGTGGATTTTTAATATTAGAATAATGTATTTTTCCCAAACTTTCAGTAAAAGTCGACACTGCTGGAAAAGTGGGCATGGACTGATGTATTCTAGGGACATATATTTCCAAAATGCATACACACAGAGGAACATAGATTTTTTAGAAGCCCAGACTTTGTACGACCCATAGAGGGGAACAGAATAATGTGGAAAGTTCATGTGAGAACCTCTTAAAAATTATACTTTTTGCAATGTTTTAAAATGTCTTAAAATATAAATAGGAATAATAAGAGTATTATTTTTTGAACGTTATATATTTTAAACTGAATGACATGTACTTTAATAAAGTGATATGGCTCTAATTGTTCCATTCATGATATTCATCGGGGGGAATGTAGAAACCAAGTAAATGAGCATATAATAATAAAGAGTTAGCTAGTGTAATATCCACATTATATACAATACTATCCTATGTTATAATAGCTATATGTAATAAGAAGTTAACTATTAGACTAGGTATTCATTGAGTTTCTATTATTGTTTCAAATTTAGACTTCTACTTCTGAAATTGTGAAATTTGGGAATTCACAATTTATAATTACAATTTATTTATTTGTTTTAGATGTTATTTATTTGAGCGAGAGAGAGAGAGAGCATAAGCAGGGGGGAGGGGAGAAGGAGGCTCCTCGCTGAGCTGGGGCTAGATCCTAGGACCCTGGGATCATGACCTGAGCCAAAGGCAGATGCTTAACCAACTGAGCCACCCAGGCACCCCAAGAGGTTACAATTTACACTGTTTATTTTTCTTCAAGATTTTTGTATTCTTGTATGGGGGGAAAATGGTGATTTTTTTACTTTATTTAAATGATCATTTTTTGTAAGAAATAGACAGTGGTTGAGAGAAGAAATGGCATTAATAAATGCCAATTAGAGCTAAACTGAGGGTGCAGAGGATGTGCAAAGAGATGCCTTATCTGGAAAAGACAACATTGGGTGTCTGTCTTAGTAGTCAGGGCATGTAAATTGCAATACCTTGTTTGTTTTCTTTTTCATCTTAGAAGAAATACTTCAATATGACTTAGATCATTGAACTCCTGAAATCGTCACAACTAGGGAAGGCCTCTTTTTGCAGTTTATTATAATCTCCTTGCAAAAATGGGTCTTACTAGGACACGCATCAAAACTGTCACTTCTGGTTAACCAGTTCTGATTAGTATGCTATTATTGATACAGTAAAATCGTGTGGTGCTCTGTGGAGTATCAACATGTTAAAGGTCCATACAGATTACAGCATGATAGAGAGTTGAAAAGTTAGCATATCCTCAGGAAAGAGAGTAATTGTGCACTGCTCTCCTACTACCCCCTCTATAAATAAGTGATTTTTAATTTTTTTCTTATCATGGAGATAAGATTTACCACATGTTTGCTGTAATGTCTGTATTACTTTACTTTTCCACCAGCAATGTATGAAAGTTCCAGTTTCTAGTCACCCTCTCTAATACCTGATTTTGTCATTCTTTTTAACGTTAGTCATTCTAGTGGATATGCAGGTATATCTGTGCTTTTATTTTGCATTTTCCTAATGACTAATGATATTGATCTTCTTTTCATGGGGCTTATCTCAAAAATATTTCTGGACTATTAATCTGTTCCTTTGTCTTATATATCTATCCTAATGCCAGCACCATAAAGTCTTATCTTTATTGCATTTTTTGAAGCCAGATATTATAAGTTCTTTTCAAGACTGTTTTCCATTATTCTAGATTCTTTGAATTTTAAAATCAGCTTGTCAGTTTCTACAAAAAAAAAAGCCTGCTAGGATTTTAATAGTAATTGCATTAAATCTCTACATATATTTAGAAAGAACTGCCACCTTAAAATTATTGAGACCTCCAATCCATGCACATAGTATATTCTCTAGGTATTTGCATCTTCTTTAATATTTCTCAGCAATGTGTTGTAATTTGCAATGTTATAGGTCTTCATTTTTTTCAATTTATTTCAAAGTGTATTATAATTCTTGATGTTATTGCAAATTGAATTGCTTTCTTAAGTGATGGACTGTTTCTTGCAAGAATACAAAAATACAGTTGCTTGTGCACACCAATAGCATATACTGTAACCCTACAAATCTTTCTTATTAGCTCTAGGTTATTGTTCTGTTTTGGGAAGAAAAGAGGTTTAGCAGATTCCTTAAGACTGACTACAACAGGACATATCAGCTTAAATGAAAAGCCAATTAATTTATTGTTTTTCTTTCATCTTTATACACTTAGTTTATTTTCTTATCTCATTCACCAGCTAAAATATTTTGTATTCTTTTCATTAAAAATTGCCATTGCATAATTTCACTAAGAATTGATGGTGGCTTAGATTAAAGTATAACAATCAACATAGTGAAAGGACAGGATAATTTTTTTTAACATATTTTGAATGAATGCCAACAGAATTGAATATGGTTAGGGAACAATGAGCAAGAATGGTCAAAGATGTTTCTGAAGTTGTGGTTTTGAGCAACTAGAGGAAGGGAGTTAACATTTACTAATCGCATTTCAAATACCGAAAGAGGGACCAGCTTGGGGAGCAGGATAAAATCATGAGAGCAGTTCCATACTTGCTACATTTGAGATGCCTTTAGATATACAAGGAGAAATAACTAAAAGATAGTTGAATATAGAGAACTAGAGTTCAGGAAAAGGTCCTGCCTGGAGTTATAACTTTGGGAGTACTCAACACATGCATAGTCTTAAAGACACAAGATACTGCAGAAAAGACATTCTAGGATAGAGGCTTAGGAAACTATAATGCAGCGTTTGTGAAGATGAAGAAGAAACAGGAAAGGAGACTGAGAAGAAACTGTCAGCATAAAGGAAGAGAATGAAGACAGTATAGTGCAACAGAAGTCCTTGAAGAAGCCAGATGCTGCTCTCTGTTCATAATGAAGAGAAATAGGTATTGACTAGGGATTTAGCAATGTGGAGTTCATTGGTTACACTCTCAGGAGTTCCTTTGGGCACATAAAGTTTATATTCCTCTGACTCTTCATTGACTGCATACCAAACATCTCCTTAGTAAATCATGTACTTACTTATGTAAAAATATTCTATTTTTTACTAGACAGAAGAAAACATCTTTTCTTTTTTTATTTTAAAGATTTTTATTTATTTATTTGACAGAGAAAGAGAGCAGGAACACAAGCAGAGGGGGAGTGGGAGAGGGAGAAGCAGGCTTCCCGCTGAGTGGGGAGCCCGATGTGGGGCTCGATCCCAGGACTCTGGGATCATGACCTGAGCTGAAGGCAGTTGCTTAACCGACTGAGCCACCCAGGTGCCCCAAAACATTTTTTCTTGAATTGATTTTGTCTTCCACAGTAACTAGGACTTTATCTTACACATAATAAATGTTTGTCAAATAAACAGATAAATTGATGTCTGTCAGATCAGACTAAATCAAAGGAAATTTCTAAATTAAAAGAGATACCATTAATTGGATTTAACAATAATGAAAAATATATGCCATGGTGATTATATTTTGTTTAATAATTATTTTTTAATTCTCTGGAAGAGAATGCTGATTTTATAGTTCTTATTCTCCTAAAGTTTCATGCTTTGACATATGATAAATTTACTCATATTAAAATAAATATAATTATTAATATCCATATCTCACTGTTAATACCAATAGTGAAAAAACATTTGGATGTTATGGGAAAAAAGATAATTAGATAGAATATATTTATTAACTCTCTAATAATAATATACCTTAATGATCAAGTTTCTAAGAACCAGAACACTTGAAAACAAGATGGTACCATAAATAACAAATATGGCATTAGGATTTTTCTTTCTTTTATTTTATCACCAAGATTATTGGGGCATTAATTATATGCATAAAATTATGAAAGTGCTGAAAGAACATGAGAGGAAATGAGGATAAGAGAAGTGCCATACCTGGGATCTTCTCAGGTTAATTTAATTGAGATGATATATTAAAATGAATGCCTATGTGATGTATAGGACAATAAAGTTATAATTTTACTTATTTAAAGTAAGATTATATGTAAGGTATGGTAAAATAGAGAGGATGGGTTAATGAATTTGTTGGACACAAAATGATTTTCTGGGCAAGGTTGAAATTAATTTGCCTATGATAAGGAGATATTCTATTGGAAATGGAAATTGGGTTTTGAAATATTTTCATCATACCCCTGGGAACTTTCTATTTTTTTAAATTTTTATTGTAGTGTGAACACTTATCAAAAGATTACTGTCTTAACAGATTTTGAAGTGTTCAATATAGTATTGTTATCTGTAAGCACACTGTTGTACAGCATATCTCTAGAACTTATTCATCTTGTATAATGAAAATTTTATACCTGCTGATTAGCGACTATCATTTTTTCCTCACCTCAGCTCCTGGCAACCACCATCCTACTCTCTGTTTCTATAAACGTGACTATTTTATGTACGTCATATAAATGAAATCATACAGTGTTTGTCCTTCTGTGACTGGCTTATCTCACCTAGCATAATGTCCTCAAGGCTCACCCATAATTTCACATATGATTAAATTTCCTTCCTTTTTAAGGCTGAATATTATTCCTATATATATATATTTAACCCATTCATCCACTGATGGACATTTAGGACATATTGGACAACTGGGAGTGCTAAAATCCAAGCTAACAGTCATTTCTGGTTCTTGCATTCTCCGTCTCTGCAGCTTTGACTTGTAGGTACCCTTTCACTCCATCCTCAGAGTCTGCCTTTCCATGGCTTCCAATTCTAAACCTTACAGGCCATCCCCCTTGTCTTTGGCCATACTATTTACACATACTTTTCTTCCCTTCTTAGGTGTTGTTTTCCTACCAGATGCTGACCAGAGCCCTCTACTTTTATTTTTCTCTTCTGAAAAAGTTAATTTCTTCCATAAATTTAGTAACAGGTGGGGAAAATTCAAAACGTTATTTCAAGTGCTGACCTTGCACCTTAGCTCTGTATCCCCATTACATAGTCCACATTTATACATGCTGCCAGAGCCTTTAACAGTCAACTTGACACAACTGAATGAAACACCACATGCACACATGCTCAGATGAACACTTTTTCATGAATTGCATAACAGAACTCATGCCATGTTCCAAAATTTGTCCATGTTAAAAAACGTGAGGGATGTGTTTGTATTTAACATATGTATAACACTCCTCAAGTTACTCTTATTTCTTGTAAGGTGGTCGAACAAGCCCTCTCTGTAACTAGAGAGCCACTGATTCAGGTCAGGCAGTCTTTTAGTTGTACTATTTTTACCAAAGGAGTTTTCTAGATAATTTCTTCTATAGCAGGCTGATGCTAACACATCTTGCCTGGCTTGCTAGCTATCTGATAGGGACCTACTGCTCAAGCTCTCATTGGCTTTCTTTAATCATCTGTAAAGTAAAGATATCAATAATATGTAACTCAAATGATTATTTTAATGAATTAAGGATAATATTATGTTATTACTTATTTAGAGTAATATAAAGTAGTCAGTAAACTCTCAAGTACTGTAATAGTAATATATAATAATATAGTATTGGATAATAGTGGATTTTCCTATTTTGCCTCATTATTTGATCAGTTTCAATCACATGTATATTGATTCTCTCTTGCAAGATGAATAAATGTTTAGGGTTTCTCACCTTCTTGAAAAATTAAGATTTATCATTATGCAATGCCCTTTATCCTTAGTAATCTTCCTAATTCTGAAGTCTTCTTTTTCTATAATTAATGTAGCCACTTTGACTTTTGTCTTGTTCTCTTTTTTTCTTTTAAGTAATCTCTATGCCCAATGTGAGGCTTAATCTCATGACCTCAAGATCAAGAGTTGCATGCTCTTCTGACTGAGCCTGGTAGGTGCCCCTTTTGTCTTGTTTTGTTTTGTTTTGTTTTGTTTTTTGTTTTTGTTTTTATTTAAATTCAAGTTAGTTAACCTAGAGTGTATTATTAATTTCAGGGTAGAGTTTAGTGATTGATCAGTTGCATTTAACACCCAGTACTCATTATATCAAGTGCCCTCCTTAATGCCCATCACCCAATTACCTCATCCCCCCAGCTACCACCCGTCCAGCAACCCTCAGTTTGTTCTATATGGTTAAGAAAAACCCTCGGCTAGCATCATGATAAACCTGAAAGGTTCTTAATCTTAGAGGGAAGACTTAGTTTTTCAACATTGAGCATGATGCTAGCTGAGGGATTTTTTTAACTTCTTTTTGTCAGGCTGAGGAAATTACCTTCTATTCTGTTTATTGGGTGTGTTTATCATGACAGTGCTGGTTTTGTCAAATGCTTTTTCTGTATTGATTGAGATGAACATGTGGCTTTTATCATTCATTCTATTAATGCAATATATTATATTGATTAAAATTTGAGTATTAAGTCCTCCAAATTTGTTGCTGTGCTTTTTTGATTTAGCAGTAGATTCTTAGATATGACATTAAAGTCACAAGAAACAAAGTCCTCAAACTTTTGATGGCTGTGGAATACAAAATGTGAACTACCCACACATAAGGTCAAGTAGGCTTAGCAGGAATCTCTTTTATAATGAAGACGTTACATCTGCTTTGTCCTGAGAATGTTTAGAGGGCACAAATAAATTGCATTAATGTGTATACCAGAGGCCCCAAATCACTTATCTCAGGTACCCCGACATTTCTCAGCCTACATCTATTTCCTCATTTAAAATTCCATATGAACAACCATAAGAGGAGGAAAAAAATGGCTCATAGATATATTGGTTCCATATGTTTGTACTCATGAAAACAGACTACATTCACACTGCAACTACACTTAAGGGTAACCTAGAAGGAGAGTGGTGAAGGGAAAACCTTCCCCAAGTCTTTAAGTGACACACTTAGTCACTTACTTTGTATGCAGAGAGAAGTTGCTTGAAGTATAGACATACACAGACTTGAAGGCAGTGTCAAATGGCATGGTAAATTTGTTGGAAACTGAAAAGATGAAGATTAAATGATTAGGAACAAGGATGTTTTGGAAAAGAGGTATACAGATGGATCTATTTAACTGGCAGAAAGCATGCACATCTTACTTCAATGTCAACAGAGGATAATAATAAATTCAGAAGAAACACTCAACTACCAGGTAGACAGAAAGACTTGTCCTGTAGATGTTAGCTAGTCTCTATCCTTGGATAATCCAATAATTAAATCAAAATTCTACAAACAGAGAGGGCATAGTGGTAGGAATAGAAGCTACACAGAAGTCACTGCATGTTGTCCTTTTCACTAATATGTGTAGCATGGTCCTCAGGTAGTCCTAAGGAGCATTAGTTCCAATTGCCCTATGTGTTCACTAGATTAACAGTACAACCTAGGATTTGCTTTTGCTTCAGACATTTCACTTCCCCCAGTTTCACTAATCATTTTCACTGGGATTATTGCCTGAAATAAATTATTTTAATGGAAGCCTTTCCCTTAGCTTCTGCGATTAGAGACATATAGTAAGAAAATCTCTTAAGGCCGCCCTTGCTATATGAAAAACTCAACTGAGAATTAGTGGAAAAATATGTTTTAGCCATGGGTCAAAGAGAGATGCTATACATCAAATCATTAAATAGAAATACAACTGGAAGTTGGAATTCTCAGAAATAGATAACTATCTACAAGTACAACAAAGTAAACTGTCAAAATAATCAATCACATTTTGCTGATGCATTAAAGATGCAATTGGAAGAGGTTTAAAGAGAAAAATTTTAGCTAAATATAGAAGAGCTGTAAGATACAGGCTTTCTTCACAGGCCGCCTGGCTAGGTGGTAAACTCTACCAAGCAATAACTCAAAGTCAAAAGCAACAAAAAAAGGATGAAGAACTCTGTGATGTAAAACAAATGAACAAACAGAAATGAGTAAGCAACATGAAATCAAGAGCTTTTTGTATAAAATTTTATGCACTATAGATTAGAAATGATCAGATATTCTAAGAAAAAACTACATGCTATATATTTCTACTGATTCTCAAAAATTTGAAAGAAATAATGGTTATCTGATCAATATATTTATAATATTCCTCCTAGCATGATGGATTTATCTTATGGATGAAAATATATTATTTTTATCCTTTCACAAGTTTTCTTTCTTTCAGAATTATATGTATGCATATATATAATTATATATGTATAATATATTCATACAGACACACCCATACTTATGCCTATATATAAAAACATGCTTATATATATTTAATATGTACACATATACACATGACATCAACATATTTACATGTGCATATGTAGATATGTGTACATATTGCATATATACATCATTATTAATGCTTACATATTTTCTTGTAATTTGTTAAAATACTTTTTTATCTTCTCTAAGTCAAAGAGTATTTAGACGAGTGTGTTGGCATTTAAAAATATAATTCAGTATATGTAATCCCAAACTGGTCCCATATTTTAACATGTGTTTCTATGAGACAACTCAAACATAGAATAGAGTGTCAAATTGTGAGCAATCCCAGTTCACTGTGCTACAGTGACTGTGAAGGGATTTGTCATATTCTTTAATGATAACCATGACAATGTAAGACTTTCTCCTCTCAAAATATATCCCCTTTAAATTTCTTGATTTTGCTATCCCCTCTCCCAATAATGACTAGTTGACTTTTGGTTTCTTTTTCAAATCCATTCTTGCTTTTCATTCTGGGTCTACTTTTATGTGTTGTTTTTTTACTTTCACCAAGGTCCTTCTTAGGGTCCAATGGGAAATCAGTTCTGTGACACTAACAATAAGACAACGAGTATAACGCTCTAATTTCCCAGCAGGCACTCTTGTAGACATATTGGGACAAAGTATCTAAAAGACACATACAAAATCAGCTGGAAAGGGACAATCTGAAAACAAATACAAGGAGTAATATACAGTTAAAATACATATTAAAATTTCACATTTCACTGATGTGCTCCTTATTTGGATGACATCAACTCTTCAATAAAGAAGAGTTTCACTATGCTAAGATCTCTCTCAGAGAAAATTGAAAAAAATACCATGGAGTATCCTCATCTTCCTATAAACAAATCCTAAAACTCACAATATCCTTCTATTTAACCTAAGGACAACCCTCCTTAAGACCATACATGTACCTCAATTAACACATAGATCTCTCCCCTTCCCACTCCTATATCTATCCTGTTTACTCCATAACTCCCAGCAATTTGAATTCCCATCCAATAATCCACCAAAGCAGCTATCCTTTAGCTTGCTAATAACCTTCTGACTGTTAAACAGAGTGGCTATTTGTCCTCTTAGCAGCTTTTGCAAATTCTGTTATACAAAAATGCATATTTTTTTTACCTTGTATGTAAACATACCACAATATCTTAGATTCCTCCTAATTCTGTGGCAAGTTTCCTTGAATCTCAAAAAACCTACTTTGTATCTATATGTCTGGCATTTCTTTTTCCTTCCTTTTACTTTCAAAATAACTGTCATTATATTTAAATTTATATTTTCTTTAAGGAGGATTTAGATAGAAATATTTTTTACAAGCTGCAAATGTCATTCTTTAGTATATTTAATTCATTTTCATTGAATGTAAAATTTGATATTGGTTTAAATATTTCCTCTTACTATTATTTTTCTTTGACTTTAAATTATACCACACCTTAGTGTTTCTTTTTTTAAGGTGACTATTTTTCACTATTAATTGATTATTTTTATTGATCTGTATTCCTCCTATTAAGATTTGTATGTATTCATTTATTATTCCTTAAATGATTACTATAAATTTAAATATTCAGTCTTGGTTTTAAGTGTCTAATATATGTTACTTTTACAAACTGTCCAGATAATACAAGAACATTAGAGTATTTTAAATCCATATAACTCGTCAGATCACATATGTTACATGTATTTTCACTGTTTTTTCAAAACCCTTCAGACATCAGATTTTTTAATCCAATCAATCCTCATTTTGTATCTATATATTTACTCTTTCTTTAAAGATTATTTATTTATTTATTTATTTATCAGCAAGAGAGAGCACAAACAGGGGGAGCAACAGGCAGAGGGAGAGGGAGAAGCAGGCTCCCTGCTGAGCAAGGAGCCCGATGTGGGACTCAGTCCCAGGACCCTGGGATCATGACGTGGGTTGAAGGCAGATGCTTAACTGACTGAGCCACCCAGGTGTCCCTCTACATATTTACTCTTGATGAATTTCTGAGTTTCCATCTGGATCAGTCTCTGTATAATATAGTCCCTCAAATTTTGTTTTCCACAGTATATATGCATCATACTTAATTCTTGAAAAATAGTTTTACTAGGCCTAGAGTTTTTATTTTGGTTTAGCATATTTATATTATCATTCTGTTTTTCCTAGTGCCTACTTTTCCTATAGAGAAGAATGCTATCAGTATCATTTCCAGTCATGTGAAGATAATATATGTATTTTTGTCCTCTGTATGATTTTTAAATGTTCTGTTTGATTTCATTTTCAGACATTTTAATTTGATATCCCTTGGAGGATTTTTCCTTGATTTATTTTGCTTGGGTATTTTAATGTTTCTTGGAAATGCTACTTAATTCCTTGTTTTCAGTTTGGAAAAATTGTTAGCTACCATTCTTTCAACATTTTTTCTGCCATTTTGTTTCTTTTCTTTCCTCAAATTCTACTTATATATATGCTTGACATTTCCATATTGTTATGAAATGAACTGTGTCCCCCCAAAATTCCTATGTTGAAGCCTTAATCCCTAATATGACTCTATTCAGAGATAGGGCCTTTAAAGAAGTAATTATGGTTAAATGAGGTTATAAATGTGGCCCTATCCAATATGACTGCTGCTCTTATAAGAAGAGGAAGAGAAACCAGAGAAGATGCTATATGAGGACACAGGGAGAAGGTGGCCATCTGCCAGCCAAGGAGAGGCCTCAGGAGAAACCAAACCAACTGCCATCTTGAGCTTCAAATTCCAGGCTCTAGAACAGTGAGAAATAAATTTCTGTTGTTTAGGAAACCCAGTGTGTGAAGTTTTATTGTAGCAGCCCTAGCAAACTAATACGCATTATAGCAATTTACATACTTTTTTTTTTTTTTTACAGTTTGCATCTTATCCCTCTATACTCCATTTTGTTCTCTTACTTCTCAAGTTTTTCTCTAGTTGTGGTAAGTCTAATGTAAAAAATCATCCATTTGAAGGGTGCGTGGGTGGCTCATATGGTTAAGCATCTGCCTTCAGCTCAGGTTGTGATCTCCAGGTCTTGGGATGGAGCCAAGTGTCAGGCTGTCTGCTCAGCAGGGAGTCTGCCTCACCTGCCACCCCCCCACCCCACCAACTCGTGCTGGCTTTCTTTCTCTCAAATGAATAAATAAAATCTTTTAAAAAATCATCCATTTGATTTTAAATTTTTAACTTCTTTATTTGGTTTGGAATGTTCTTTTAAAAAAATTTTAAGAGCAGTTTTAGTTTTTCAACATATTGAGAGGGAGGCACAGAGATTTCCAATATACTTCCTGCTCCCACATGTACATAGTTTCCCCCTTATAAAAATCACCTCACCAAAGAAGATATCCAGATAACAAAGAAGCATTATGAGAAGATGTTCTACATTATATGCCATCAGGGAAATGCAAATTAAAACATTTTTTTCATGTTTCACAATTTTAATAGAATATTCTATTTTGTACAAATTGAAAACCCATATTGAGTTACAAATGTACCATAAATAAGACTGAGCACTCTATAGACCTGGTCACAGTGTGGACAAGGTGTCCCTAGCTGCCAGAGACCACAGACACATACTCAGAAACCACACACACCAGACAAGAATAGGCCACTTGTAACTCAGAGCTTTTAAGACATGATGAATGGTAGGGCCAAAAAATGAGAACTTCTGAGAAAGCAAGACTTAATATTTACCTCACCAAATGGAAAAGCTCTACATTCCAACCCAAGCTCCAAACCACAGAAGGTTGATTTTCTGCCTGTTGAATCTGTCCTTTTTGAGAAAGGAGTGTTAAAGTCTCCAACTATGGTAGTGAATTCATCTATTTTTCCTTGCAGTTTTATCAGTGCCTCACGTAGTTTGATGCTCCATTGATGGGCACTTACACGTTAAGAAAAGATATTATGTCTTGGAGAATTGATCCCATTAGTGTGCTTGTTTTATCCCCGATGAATTTGCTTACTTTGAAGTCTGCTCTTTCTGAAATTCATATATAGCTACTCCTTTTTTTCTTTTGATTAGTGTTAGCAGGATATATTTTTCTCTATCCATTTACTTTTAATCTATCTGTGCCTAGAGTAGGCTGAAGTTGGGTAATTCCCTTCCCCAGATCAGTTAGATTCTGATAATTCCCCACATGTTTAGGCTCTGGTTAACTGGTTTCCCCGGAGGGCAGGCCTTACTAAGAACTGAGTGTTCTGATGTATTTCAAAATGGTTTCTTTTCTCTTCCTAAGGGCTTTTTCCCCAGTGTTTATTGTGGGATCCTAGTAGAACTACTGAAGGTAAATCTCAAAATATTGTGGGGACTCCCCCATCTGATTGGGCACCCCTGGAGCTTTAACTCCCAATGTTGATCAATGATGATTTAACTGAACACTACCATTCAAGTCACTGGTTCCCATGGTGGTTTCTGCTGATGAGACTCTGTGCAGGTGAACTGTGATTCCTATATTCCCCTGTCTGTCTCCCCAGTCTTGGGGGAAGCAGTGCGGCCTGTGTCCTCCCCTCTAATATGGATCTGAGAAAAGTTGTTGATTTTTTTTAATCTGTTTAGCTTTTTACTTGTCAGAATGGAGTGGTGACTTCCAAGTTCCTTACATGTGGAAACTATAAACCAAAAAGTCCTGTTCTTTTTTATAGTTTCAAGTTTTCTGGAAAATCATCTGTTTTATATCCTGGAAAATATTAAGCATTGTTAGAGTAATATTAATTTCTCATACTTCAGTTATCAGGAGACTCTATTTCAATCTTAGTTGTTTCTTTTGTTTTCTCATATCTTAGAAAAAACAGTTATTTTTAGTTGAGGTATGAATATTATATGAGGAAAGTATGAAGACTCTCTCAGCTCTTGGAAAATAGCTTCATATAGAATGTATTTATGGCTTCTGGAGACTAAGGACTGTTCTATTAGCAGATCATCTTAAGTTATTATGGGGACTGAGATCATTGAAACTTGATTTTAGTTCCTTTAGACCTGGGCTATTGTTTCATTTTACAAAGCTATAGTCATTCAAAAGTAGGTAGGGGAAGGCACCAGACTCAACATACTTGGTGGATTTTGAACTCCAACTTTATCTCTCTCACTTCAAAAGACTTAAAAGGTATTCCATGATTATCAGCCACCACTTTTAAATTTGACAGGTTTCTCTAAGAGAAAATTTCCTCAAATCGTGGTTTTAATTCATTTCAAAGTAAATATTTATTTCTATCCTTTATCTTGTCCTTGCTTTTTTTCAAATATCTGTTAATGATGCTTTCAATACTTTTTTTTAAATATTGAATCAAAAGTCCTCATTGTCATCTGCCAGGCTAGTCTAAGTGACCTAGGCTTTCATTCTTGGAAATGAAAGTTAATTTTATAATAGATTCAAAGTGAAAAGAAAATTTTCTTTCAAGTAATATATTAGAAACAGATAAATTAGAAACAGGTAAAAAAAAGAAAAGAAAAGAAGAAAAGAAAGGAAAAGAAAAGAAAAAGAATCTTCAGCCTAATTATAGGAACCCAAGGTAAGATGACTAGTAGCTCAGAGGTAGAGTATATTCCTTCTTTAAGATCTCATTGTATTACATTGTCATAAAATAATAAAATAAAATAAATTAGAGGTACCTGGGTGGCTCAGATGGTTGGGCGTCTGCCTTTGGCTCAGGTCATGATCCCAGCTTCCTGGGATCAAGCCCCACATCGGGCTCCTGGCTCAGGGGGGAGCCTGCTTCTCCCTCTCCCTCTGCCTCTCCCCCCACTCATGCTCTCTCTCTCTCTCTGTATCTCTGTGTCTCAAATGAATAAAATCTTAAAAAAATAAATAAAATAAAATAAAATGTTTTATATTTTTAGAATTATAGTAACCTATTAATATAGATATAGAAGTATGATTTAATTCACACCATAAGCTCCATGTGTACCCTCATTCAAGGACTTTGAAGATTGGACAACACATACATATAATGACACTATTAAAAATTTAAGGATTCAGGAAATGACTAAGGAGAAATATTTCCTCTGACAAAGTTGTTTAGGGTTACTTCTTTCTACTTTTTGTTTCAGGGTAACAAATAATCTTTCTTTCTAAAGTGTGGGGCAGACAGATAAGTCAGCAGCGCCATGAGAGCACAGAGTCTCCTTATTTTGGCATTCTTTTCTTGTGGTGCAAACCACTATATGTGCAGTTAAATATACGGCCCTCCTGATGATGCTCTGTGTGCTTTCAGTGTTGAAAACCAAAACAAGGTAGTGATCTGGCTGCTTCTTTACTCTGTGAGTAACAAACTTTTTCTGACCCAAGGTTCTTATATTTTTCTGTTAGCATATGTATGTGAAACTATAGCAGGCTCACTTGTTAGCTTGCAAGTAAAGTAGTTTTGCAGACACTTCACAACTTCTGACTTAGTGATATTGTATAAAATCACCAAATAATAAAAATATCTGAATATCCCTCTTTCAAATAGGATTGACAACGAAAATGAAATTTAAAACAAAAAATCATGTTTAAAGAGTTCTATATACAAAATATACAAAGCCAATAATTATAATTCTCTGCTTTGATTCCAAGACTTTCACAAGTTGGTCACAGCTTCATTTCCTAGCTTTATTTTCTACTTTTATTCAACATAAATCATATACTCTAATAAGAACAAACTACCAGATATCTCCTATACAGACTTTACAATGTTTATTTTGTTTGATCTTTTATCAGTCTGTTTTCTTGGAAAGCCTGAACTTCTTTGTTCTCCTTAATTTAAAACTCAATTTAAGAATGAAAAGATTTGTTATACACTGTCCCGTCAGAAATGTTTTGTGGTAAAGAGTTTACAAAACTTGAGTCAAAACCCATTGATATCCAATGCTGCTTCTACTTTACTAAATATCCAGACCACCATTTATTTGTCTCTGAAAATGATGATGATAATACAGTTAGTTTCTTAAGAGGGGGGAAGGGAAATCAAATGAACTAACCTATACAAAGTACTGATCATGGTACACTGCTAATGGTAATAATCATAAGAGCTAATTCTGACAAAGCATGGATGTCCCAGAACTATTCAAAGTACTTTACATGTCTTAGCTCATTTAAATGCCAACTTAAAAAAATTATCCATGTTTTAATTTTCACAGCTGGAAATCACAGTGCCTTCGAAACAAAATTCATTTTCTGAAAAGTAGATGCCTATATATACATACACTACTTGGGTTTCATTTTATATAGATTACACCAATAAAGATAGACAAGTTCCTTTAAGGATAAGGGCTCTAATTTATGATGCTTTTATACTTCACAGGACTTCTTACAATGATGTACATACAACACAGCTCAATTCATATTAGGTTACTTTTTTATCTCATTAATTGCTCTTAAGCAAAACACAATGAATGATAATCATGATTGTATTAATAGTTTAGCCCTAGACTAACAGGCTAATTATGGCCAATGAGGTTGTTTAGGTATTCCTCAAAGAATGCTCTGTGGTTTAAGGTGTCCATCATAGTTTATCCAGTGAGTCACTACCCCTCACCGGTAAAGGCATTTGTTTACATTGGACACAACAATCTCCGTGCCTGCCATACTACCAGTCTCTTGTAATGCAATCTTCTCTGACATGTAGAGAGGATATCTATGACTTCTTTTCTATGTGATCTTTATTCTGGATCCAGTTGATTTGTGCAGGAATAAATATCTTTCTAGAAAATACAGTCTATACCATGGCAAATGTGCTTGGAGGCAGGTTGGCAGAAAAAATAACAGACATGTCTCTCTTTTACTAGCCATATGTAATCATTCACAAAACATAGTTGACTTAATCTTTCTTCTTTTCCTGTGCTACAATCCAAATCTAACATTCTTTTATTTATTGAATAATTAAATTATTTGAGTACCTACTATGATCAGAAATGATCTAATCTATGAGTAAGTAAGCCAAGTAAAGCCCTGACTATAACTAGACTGCATTCTCATAAGAGAAGGAATATAATAAACAAGTAAACAAACAAATTATTAAACTCGATAAGCATATATTGGGAAAAGTACTCCACAGGAAATAAACAGATTGATACATTAGACTTGTTGTGGCAGAGAGGTAGTTTTGCTCAGAAACTTAAAGGATGAAAATGAATTATCCTAGGGTCACCTGGGTGGGTGGCTCAGTTAAGCATCTGCCTTCGGCTTAGTTCATGATCCCAGGGTTTGGGATTGAGCCCTGAGTTGGGCTCTCTGCTCGGTGGGGAGCCTGTTTCTCCCTCTTCCTCTGTCTGCTGCTCCCCCTGCTTGGGTACCCTCTCTCTTTCTGTCAAATAAATAAGTAAAATCTTTAAAAAAATGAATCATCCTTGAGGAGAGCCAAGGAAAACTATTTCTATGCAGAGGTAAAATAGGTCTGAAGACCCTGCTAGTGGGAAAACACTTGAAGATGACAAGGAACAGAAAGGAGTCAAGCATAGCTTAATTAGAGTAAGAGTGAGAGGAAGAATGTTGTAAAATTAATTGGAAGAATCTTATGACAGGACTTAGGTCTTATGTAGGAGTTTATTTAAATACTTCCTCATACTATATAGAGAACTAAAAGCATAAAGTTTCTATAAGACAATAGGAAAATTTTTCTTGTAAACTGAAGAATTCATACTCTGCCTATATTAGGCATTTAAAGTCAATGAACAACAACAAAAAATATGGGGCTGGCTGAAAGATTCAAACACTACCCACCCCCTAAAACCAAAACCAAATCCAAAAAAACAACCCAAAACCAAAAGTATCTTCATGCCAAACTCAGCTCATGGGACACTAGATTCTGCAATCCCTTATTTAAGGCCTTGTTAATTATTATAAATAATTTGGGTTTATTATAAATTATACTATTTTCTCCTTCCTGGAAACGTGTGTGTGTGTGTGTGTGTGTGTGTGTGTGTGTGTGTGTGTGTGTGTTGGGGGTGATTTATGCTTCAAAATCTTTTAAAATCACCACTTACTTTCATAAAGAATTGGCAATTTCTCAATCACATTGTCAAAAAAATTGTAAACATGATTCCAAGCCTGCCCTCTAACCAGATGTCTACCCATGCTAGTTAGTGATTCTGGGGAAAAAACCTACTTGTTAATTACTTCACTAGCATCTAGTCAGAAGAATATCATTATCATTTTCAGTTTTTTCCAAGAACTTCTCACTGAGTATTTTCTCTTTCCCAAATTCTGGAATATCCAACACTAAGCAAAGTGCAAATGTCGTTCATGAAATTTAAAGTCTATAAAAGATAACATGCAATAGTCAAATAGATACACATATATATAATTATTTCCAAATATAAGAGATTGAAATTCTGATCAAGTATTTAAAAAAAGTGACAAAGGAACATTTCACTATCCTGATTAGATTCCATGATTGCAGAATCCAATGCACTCTCAGATCACATAGTCCCAAGTCCTTAAGCAGGTTCTAGAGCTGCTTCATCTACCCTTTTCTATTTTGTAGCCCTCATATTTTGCCACTACATAATCTCTTACTTTATATGTTTCAGCTACAATAGATATTTTTTTGGGGGGGTGAATAATTGAATAATCTCTGATTGCATCCCCACTCTCCCAACCCCCAAACATGCACAAAGACCCACAGACATATAAACACAGATACATGCAGAGATGTTTGTAGCTGAAATCTATTGACCCTTCAGGTCTCTGCTTAAATGTTATTTTCCTTTTGTAGTATTTTCTTGGCTCCCCAGAGTAGGTTAAATTCTCCAGTTTAAATTCATTTGCAACTTTGCATTCCTTTATAGCACTTCTAAGAATAGTAAGTAATTGAACATTTATGTCAATTATAATTTAAGGAATATCTGAAACTACACTGCATGCTTTGTGGGTAAATGAAGTGTAATTCTAGCATCTAGCATGGGCCTTGGCAATAGCTGGAATTTCTAATGAATAAAATAATTTATAGTAACCACGCCTAAGAAGGTTGCTGATGATCACTGTGACCAGCAAGAAATTCACTAATGACATACAGACATGGACAAGTATTTAGTACCAGTAATAGAAACTCAAAAGGAAATTTTGAAATAAGCAGAGCTCATAAAGCAGTAAGGGCCAAATGTGTTAGAAGGCAGATCAAGACAAATAGTTTGAGTAAGCATAATCCAAAGTATATACAAAGGAGAAATAGTCTGTTTCTTGATCTGGGTGTTGATTCCATAGGTGTGTTGATTTTGTGAGTTTACATAGAGCTACGTCCTTGTAAAGTGTGAATGTATATTTAATTAGAATGTGGGTATATTTGTGGATACAAGACATAAACGGAGCCGATTTTTTGCCTGGGTCAGTGGAGATAGGCACGTTCAGAGAATGTCGTGTTTTGTATCATTATGGAGCAGGAACCATCAACTATTTATGAGGAAGGAGGATAGCTTGTTGACTATTGCTTTTTGGATCCTAAAACATCTCTTGATCCCAAGCTATGCCCTATTCTGGGAATCTAGCCCTACAGTTCATCCTGAACTTCTGAGAAATTCTTGATTTTATTATAGCTCATACATGATATTATGATATACTAATAGTAGAAATTAAATAATAACCTTACATAAAAATAAAATAAAAAATAACATAATATAAACAAATAAAACCTTAAAAATAAATACTAAAATAAATAATAAAAATAAATAATAATCTAACAATAAACTCTTTTACTTATAATTTGGGGATATGGATGTTTTTGTCCCAGAAAAACTATTCTTTTAAATACTGATAACATCTATCATCATTCATTTTCCTAGTTATACAAAAATCATGAGTAATACATTTGGAAACCTGAATACAAAAAAATCTCTTCTTTGCAATCCACAGGAAATTTTAAACCGTTTTGTTAAAAAAGTTCAGGGCAGAGAAGTTTTCAAAGTTCCTTTTGGTTGATGTCTATTATAGTTTTATTTAGAATTTTGAACTTGCTACTGAATACCTCTTTTTGTATTTTGATGAAAAATTAATAGAATCTAATGGGACAGTGAAATATAATTCTTAAGTGAGGTTAATTTTAGAAATCATGTTTATAATATATCTGAAAATTCATTTTCTTAAAATAATAGCAAACATCTTTAGAACTCACTATTAGAACAAAACCTGTGCTTCAAATTTTCTTTGCACAGAAAAATCTTTAGATTTAGCAGTCTGCCCTATATACTATTACATATTTTTAGTTGATGTTTTTATATGCTTCAAGATAGTAAATTCCTAATTTAAAAAATAGACATCTCCTAAATGCCTTTGGCTCAATTTATTGATTTGAAATTGCAAATTCTATAGGAATAATGAACTAAAGATTAAGATTAAATTGGACATGGTAAGCAGCCTCTGTCTTTAAGTTCAATATTAATGAGATGACACAACTCATATTTACAGGACATTTAAAATATATTTCATCTTATTGGCAAGCTGTTATTTGGTGGCTATTTTCTTAGATCACTTCCTGATGAAGTAGAAAAAAGACAAAAGTTGATTTTCAATTATGTCAGGGAAATTTATAATACAAATATCTAGATCAAAATATTTCTCTTTTCTCATTAGCTTTTCAAAGGTGTCTTATATCTCATATATGCTTGGTTTAATATCTTATGCTACAGATTTACTTGTCACGAAAGTTCCAAAGATTGATGATCATACAAAAATATAAATAATTTAACTGTTTTCTTATTTTTCATTTGATTTTAGCAACACTTTTCAAAGATAGGAATAAAAAATATCTTAAGGAAGTTAGGGTTGAAATAGAATGAAAGTTTTCAAGAAAAAAGCATGGAGGGCTGGATTTCTTCCTAAATAATTCATAGATAGGGGCTTATTGCACACTTTGTGGGCCTTGCATGAACTTGTTCTATCTACTAGAAAAAGCTATTTCATCAGTACAGTAAAAATAGTAAGGTTAGACTAGAGGACATAAAGGAACTTCCCAAAATAATTCTCTCACTTTCAGAAAGCTGTTAATCCCATGGGAATTTCTTAAGTAATAATCCTTTTTCCAAATCACAATCTCATTTTGCTAAAGTTAAAACATTCAAGAAGCAAAGCAGTCAAAGAATAAGTGTTTGCTGAAATTAAATGAATTACATTGTCTGTCATTTAAATGAAATTCTGGGTTCACAGAAGCTAGAGTCAGGCCAAAGACTGAAAGAACCAAGAGCAGGTCACACACAGTTCATGCTGGATTAGTACCATGCAACCAGACACAGGCAACTAGCTCTGATTCTAAAGAATAGTTAGAATTCATTATATGGTTTAGGATATATTAAAATCATAATATGTCAGTCATTCATAACACAGATTGAAAATATTTATTCTACCAGAATGTCTGCTAATCAGCATAAAAACATGCTATCAGTTTATCAATGTCATTAGATCAGTCCCGGTTAACCAGAAAGGAGCCATCCTGCAAGTCACTGTGCTGAATTGAATAGGGTCATATGTATTTGGAAAAATAAATAAATATGAAAGAAAAGGTAGATTTTAAAACACCAGGATAGCCTGCTCTCTTTAGTTTTGCTAGATTTTGGGATTCAAAACTACAAAATAACCAGTGAGAAAATATAAAGGTACATTCCCTAGGTCAAATAAAAATACTATGTCTTACACCTGATAGGCAGCCAAGAAATATCTGTTGAAGGAGTGAATGATGGTTAAAAATCTTTTGTATTTAAAATGGTCACTAGATACCAGAGTAACCTCAAAATCAGCTTCTGGAGATGTTAGGATTCCTGGGATTATAACTGCAAGATTACAGTGACAGGAGGCAAAATTCCTATGCTGCTGGCAAATCAGTTTAAAATGTCCCCTCATTTCTAGTCATTTTAAGGTTATTTTTAATTTTACTAAGTTTCAGTTTCTATAAAATTTAACAAAAGCATTATACATTGCCTTGGGACCCTCTAACTGAACCCCAGTTCCAACATTTTTAATGATATCTAAATTCTGTGGGAATATACTTGTTGGGTTTTTGGAGTCCTTGTTTCTTTGCTGTATCGTAAAGATAAAATCATCTCTCTTGCCTACCTCACACTCTTGTTATGAGAATCATATGATATAGGTGTTTTCAAGTCTATGATAAACTGAATTTTATTATTTTGGACATTATTAAAAACACCTATAATAAAAGTCACATATATGTGCATACATATGTAATATATTTGTAAAATATGCAGAAAATTATACAAATTATTAAAAGACATATGTACTTCTACTATCTAATGTTTCAAAATGCATACACTCTATATCCCTATATTTTAAAGTGAAATTTATAGTCAAAAATTAACTTAAAAATGAAATGCTGTATATTTTTTGTTATAAATAAATATAATTTAGAATATTTGCTTCAAGTAAAGGGATACAGTGCTGATATGAATGGTGGAGTTTTAAGATTTGTTCTCCCTAGACTTATTTGTTTTCTTTTTTTTAGATACCACTGATTTTTATGATGATAATACAACTGTTTTGTCAGAGTTAGAACGAAACATGTATTTGTTAGGCTGTTATTTGATGTTATGATATATGCTAGATGAATTTTGTGTCATTTGGGCAAAGCAGACTTCAGAATGCCTTGAACTTCTGGGATTTCTTAATTCTCAGGGATGTTTGTAGATGTAATTAGAAACCTGGTATGCGTTTCTAATTCATGTAACCATGTTGCACCCAGGTCACAAATGAGAATTAGATATATGCAGATTTATCTGAGGCACTGAGGTTGATTATGGGTATCACAGCTTAAGGAGTAAAAAAAATAAGATACCAAAATAAACTTACATAAATGAGGGAGGATTCTAGCATTTAGATAAGCCATAACTTCACAGACTAGATATTGTAAGAACAGAGGCAGGTGAGCAGTAGAATCACTTGAGTGAAAGATGCCAAGACCAGTGGATATCACTGTGTAACATCTCTGATCATGTGTGAACTAAGTGTCCCTCCACCAGAAATTACTAAAATTAATGAATTATGTGGAATGTAGATCGAAGTATAAAATTGTTTATAGTTGAGTGGCAATCTAACATTTTGTAATATTATATTAATATGACAAAATTATACTCAACAGAAAGTAACCAGAAGTATGTAAGAGTTCTGAAATCAAATGAATTATATTAAAAGTACATATTATTTTATTTAGCAACTTAAAAAAGTTATCTATAGGATATATTGAAAACACTTAATGATCAAGTAAGTGAAAAAAGAAATTTAATTTTTAAATATTATGTAGGAACATATTTTGCCAAAATTCTTTCCCTGGAGTGTTATATAAAATGATTTCCAAGAATAATTATAACACTGATGTTATTTTTGTTTTCTTATTTGTTTATTAGGTTTTTATTGCTATGTAGCACATCACCACAAACAGCATCTTAAATCAAGTAACATTTATTATCTTACAATTTCTGTGGATCAGGAGTCTGGGTACAGCTTAGCTAGGTCCTGTGCAAAGCGGCAATCAGTGTGTTGGCCAGAACTGAGTTCTTCCATGGAGACTTGACCAGGGATGGCTCCTTCTCTACATGTATTCAGGCTGTTGGCAGAATTATAGTTGTAGAACAAGGTTGCTACTTCCTGCTGGCTATTGTCCAGGGCTTGCTATGAGCAACTAAATGCTTCCTCCAGTTCCTCACCATGTGGTCCCCTCCAGAGGTCCTTTCACACCATGGTAGCTTACTTCTTCAAAGCCAGGGAAGGAGAAAATTTTTAGCTTGAATCTGCTAGTGAAATGGAATCTTCTTGAAAAATGACATAATCATGGGAACAATCTTCCATAATGTTTGCCATATTCTATTGGCTACAAACAAGTTACAGTTTATGCCTGCACTCAAGGACAGAGGATTTTACAAAGGTGCATGAGCACCAAAAGCAGGATCATTTAGGTGTCATTTTAGGGTTTGTCCTTTACAATTGTGAACTATCAAGTGATATAATTTGACTATTTTCTTATTGTATTTAGATACTTTATTATGGTCCATCTGAATTGTTGATTAAATAAATTTGTATATTTAAGTTAAAGTACAAATCCCTGTATCACTCATATAGGATATATTTTCAAAATGAAAATGAAGCCAGTGTTGTTCTGAAAAATTTTTAGGGCAAAATTTTGACTTGAGACAAGTGTTTAATAAGATGATTGCATTATTCTAATAAATGTTCATGCAGAAAGCAAATATTCTTTTTTCTTTGTAAGGTGCCTATGCATCTTGATTTCCATCTCCTGAAAAAAAGAAAAACTTTTTTTCCTAGGTTTCTTAGTTTTGTACTATAAATAAATGATCTTATTTTAGGCCTATGGTAAAAGAGATATATAAGTCTTTAAAATAGTCATCTTTGCCTTTTATTCCTAAATTGAGTTCCAAATGCCATCCTCTTTGTACAAGTTAATAAGAGAGAATAACTAGTGTTTAAATTAGTCTCATTGTATTATTCCATTAAGGAATTTAAAAGAAAATTATAATGTTTGAAACAAGCCTCATACTTTTAAAAAGTTCCAAGAGTATCCTTATATACATATTTTGTTGAACTATATGAAATTGCTAATTTTTGCAGTACAAAAACCATTAATTTTAGGTGGGTTAAACTAATATTATGATGTTCATATAGTATGTATATAAATATGTGCATATATAATGTGTATATATACGTTTGTTTAAATTAGGTGAACTGTTTAATGCCTCCACAAAAGATATAAAATAGAAGGATAAACAGATATACATTCCTTATTACTTTGTGAAAAAATAGTGTATGTGTGTGTGTGTGTGCGCGCGCGCGCACGCTTTCCTTCTGTTGCTTTTTTTTATGAAAAAAATGTATCCAGAAAAAGATACTTCTCAATTTCTTTATTTTAATAACATAGCTAATCTACTCTCTTTTAATTTAAATTTATCATGGTAATTAGAAGTCTTTTCAGGCTCTGGATACCCTAATTAGTGGCAATCACAGATGTGATATATTTCTAGTAGCAAAAAGAAAAATTAAATTGACTGACAAATATCATCCTAGTCACAAACACCACCTCCAATCATGCCTAACTAGGAGCAAGAGAAAGGGCAGACAGAATTAAGACAGTGACTCAAGCTTTATGGCAGCTGCTGTCTTCTTCAAGGGTTCATGTACGAAATACGAGCACACAAAACACCAGTGGGAAGGGATAAAAGGACTTTCTCCTGAGATTCTCTCTTCATTTTCCTTAGAAGCTCCTCATGATGCGGAGGATAAGATGAGATAGCCTCCTCTCTGTTCTAGGATCTCTGAGACTTATCCAGCCATTAAGAATCAAAAATATATCTTTGGAAGTCAAGCATTATTCTGGAAAGTTAGAAAGAATTTTGCTCATGTCAAAAACATGCCATGGACTGATTATTTAAACTCCATGGTTTTTGACTTCCTAATCATAACAATTCTTGTGTGACAGAATGAAATATGTATGCAAAATACTTGGTATAATATAAGTAAGCACCCTGGAACAGAACTATCAGTAATACTAGGACTGCATTTTCTTCTTAAATTTTCATGTGAGCTTATCAAAGAGTAAATCTTTCTTCTCTTTTTAAAGATTTTATTTATTTCTTTGACAGAGAGAAAGCGAGAAAGATCAGAGGGAGAGGGGAAAGCAGATTCGCTGATGACTGAGAAGAGAGTTGGATGTGGGGCTCGATCCAAGGACTCTGAGATCATGACCTGAGCCAAAGGTAGCCACTTAACTGACTGAGCCACCCAGATGCCCCAAGATTAAACCTTTCTTCTATAGTTCCTACTTCCTACTGATCTTAATATTCTGAGAATCATAATTCCAAAATAGGAGTCAGTTGGCTTGCGACTTTAGAATTCTTTGGAAATCTTTATCGTTTGTTTGTTGTTTTTATGCACATTTCACAGCCTCACTTCCAGTGATTCCTATGTTAAAGATGAAACTCAGCAATCACTGTTATTTAAAAATATTTCCCAGGTTATTCTGGTGTGCCTTCATATTTTGAATCTACTGCTCTGACACCTACTGTCTTTATACCTCACATACATACTGATATGCATGTATTTCTTATCAGATTCACCAGAATGAATTCTAGTTGCTCCATTCACTGCACATATGGTAGCAAGTAGATGTGTCCTTCTCTTTATGAACAATCATCATCTACCACTGATGCCTTTCTAAACACTTGCCCCAAATCTACTAACATCTTACTTCAGCCATAAAGTTATCATGCATTATATCAATTTTGTCATTGCATGCTTTGGTGAATGACATGAAAAATTGGCAGAATCCTGCACTGAAGAGAAAAGAATATATTAATCTATGTAAAAATATTCCAAGTGTAAGTGTAAGTTAAATGTGCATGTGAAGACAAGAAAATGAAAAAAAAATCGGGAGAACAAATTTTACTGTATTAGCCCTAAAAGATTTAGCATAATCAAAAGATGTGACTCCTGGGATACCTGGGTGGCTCAGTCAGTTAAGCGCCCAACTCGTGATTTCTGCTCACATCGTGATCTCAGAGCCATGAGATTGAGCCCAAAATGGGCTCTGTGCTCAGCCTGGAGTCTGCTTGAGATTCTTTCTCTCTCACCCTCTGCTGCTCCCCCTGTTCTCTCTCTCTCTTTCTCTCTCTCAAATAAATAAATCTTAAAAAAGAAAGACATGACTCCTGCTATTAGGAAAAACCAATATAAGTATGTTTATAATTGAAGATAAGTCATATTATTTTCAAAAATAGTAATCATCATCACTCTTTCAGGGTGTCTCTAGAGTCTCATATTAGTCCAGAAAAAGAATAATCAATAATTGATACACTATTTCATTTGTCTTTGCCATGTTTCTCTAAAAATTGAGCTACTGGTATCACCTATAATTGGATGCTACCAATTTGGCAATTTCCAAGCACCACAGACTGTTTAAAAACAGATCAACGTTAAAACGTCATGATTATTTCTGATAAATGCTTACATATTTACCTTTAATCTTTTCCCTCCTTTTTTTAAAAAAAAATAAGTGGTCTATTATGTTGATTTGTATCTGAATCTTGAATTCAGGCAAATACACAGACATTCAAACTTTGTTTCTAATTATAACACTACAGTCTTCATTAAATTACTTCTTTAACTTCACAGGTACTCATATGCATTATGCAATAATCTATGTTAGCATACTGGCATCTGTTTAAAGACTTCAGTGCTATTTCCATATCAAGTAGGCATTTTATCTTTGACCTGCTTTTTTTTATAATCTGGATAAAATTTTCCCCTCTGAAATACTAAAATAAAGTGAAAGAAAAATTGAGCCATTTAATAAAAGAAAATAGAAATGATTCAGAAATGTAACACAAAAACATTTTATTTAATGAATAACCTATGAAATAGGTGATAAAAATGTTAAAATGGACAAGATATAGTGTCTTTCCTAAAGAAAATTAAAATTTAGTAAGAGCACAAACTCTTCACAAGTAACAAGAATACAAGATGGAATGCATTTTGCAGAGTAGGTAGAGAATGTGATTCCAGAAGGAAAGACTGGAAAGACGAATGAAAAGCAGATAGGTGTTAAAAATGGCTCCAAAGCTTAGGCTCAAGAGGAGGGTTAGATATTTGCAGGGAAGAGAGCTGCTGGAGATTAATTGAGTCAGATGAGGTCAAATTGGAATCAATTATATTGCTTCTTCTTCTGTAATCAATGGGAATTCTTTAGGATGTTTGAGTAGAGAAGAAACATAATCAGAACTTTGTCTTCAATGAGGAACATTACTTTGGCAGTAATAGTTGCAGCTCATTGCACAGATGGATGATTAGGGAGCAGAGAGAAACTCGTTTTTTAATTTACTATTTGAGTCCAGATAAGAAATGATAAACACTTGGATTTGCATAATGGAAGTATGAAGCATGGAAAAAGAAAGAAATGTGAAAAATAGAAAAGACTGTGGTGTTCAAGATATAGAGAGTGAAGTAAGACAAGGTATAAAGATGTCTTCAAGTTGTCTACGCCCAAATACATGGACGTGCTGAGTGGCTAGGTTCCTGCTTAAGACTTTAATGGATAGACAGAAGGGCATAGCTTAAATTGCACTTCAAGGAAAAGAAGATGATTTAGATTTTGGATGTGTTGGATCACTGAAGCATCTAGGACACATTTAGGGATATGTTCAATGAGCACTGAATATTGGAAAAGAATTAGGACTATAGAGTACAATCATAAATAATTTAAACAGTGATAATAATGGTAAATAATTAAAAATTGATTCTGAAGTCCAGAATTGACCTGAGTTAAAGACAGAATGATAATGAAATATTAACCGTTTCTTAAAGGAAAAGCCTTTGATATGAACTTGGCCCAAACTTGAGCTCATAGATTCTATGTTAAAAATACATGGTTCCTGGAATGGCTGGGCAATGGCTTCTGATTTTAAAGGAAGCAAGTTGGTCAAAGTAATATTTATTTCATTTCCCTGTTTTGGTCAATGGCTACATTTAAATACACACATAGAGCAGAGATGCAGGAGGTAAAAGAAGTAATTACAGCATCAAAGTGAGTGAGAATCATTGAGAGAAACTAAATGTGAAGGCTGTTGGAAGAAATAAGATAGAGAGCAAAAATGAGACTTAAAGGTTTCATAGGGATCTTCATGGTATTATTATCTGATATGTGGATATAATTTCTCATGCACATCAACAACCCCTCTGACCTCATCCTCTCATTTCTCTCTTGATCACTATGGTCAAGCTACTTGCCTCCACTCTGCTTCTCAAAAAAAGCAGGCATGTTCCTGCCCCAGGGGTTTTTCACTGGCCTTCTCTCTCTGCCTGTACATTTTCCCCTGCATGGATCATTCCAAGTCTTTAGTGCATGCCACCTTCTTCTTCTTCTTTTTTTTTATTATGTTATGTTAATCACCATACATTACCTTCTAAGGAAAGTCAGTTAATTTAAAATCGCAAAGCCAATGCCCCTAACCATCTCTTTGCTTTTATTCTCTTTACTCTTCTCTAACATACTATAAAATTGACTTTATTTTATTTTACTTTTTACTAATATTCTTTCTTCTCTTACTAGAACAGGGGATTTATTTCAATTGATGCATCTCCAAAACTTAAGACAATATGTGTTACATAGCAAGAGCTTAATAAATAATTCTGAATTTATAGAATTTTTCTAAATTTGGAAATTTAAAGTTATTTGGTATTTAATGAAATGCCATTTAATACTTTGAATTAACTAGCCTCATGCAAAGCCAGAAGTTGGTGCAGCCTTGTATTCTATATGGACATATTCCTCAGGCGACCACTTATTTTAATAGGGTTAATCAAACCTAAGTAAGACAGTACAGTAGATGACAAGCCATCTATTGCATCTTCTCTCTGAAACTGTCTGTTGGTATAGTCCCGTGGTAGTGGCCACTAGAATATATGTTGTATTTACTTGGAGCCAGGGTTCATGTTAAGCTACATGCAAGCAAAATTCCTCCAAGAGAACAAGGAGTCAGTGAAGAAAGGAAGAGAAATGAGAGACACTTTAAGGATCCCAAGAGACAGCAGGAAAAGAAAAAGCATGCATACTCTGAGAAAGGAGAAACTGACCTCAGCAACTAAGATTGACTAGGTCCTTGTCCTTTAGGGAATGGATAAATCTTGATTTGAAATCCTGGAAAATTTTCTCTTATGTTCTTATTTGTTCCTCTACTCCTTTACCTGAGGTTAGCTAGATGACTCATTGCACTTGACAATCATAATTGTTTAGAAGAGTATGATTCTAGAAAGAACTAACACACAAAATATTAACAATGCATTTATCTTAATATTTTCCTCCAATGAAAAATGCCTGGAAAAGTATCTCCAAGCACCACCATGAATCTGATTTTGCCTGCACTTGAATGTCACTTCTTTATAAATGTCTCTTCTGGTAATCCTTTCTATATATGCTTCCTTTTTTCTTTCTCATAATTCATGTTTCATCCACTTATATTATACTTTATAACTATTTATAAATAATTTATAAATAAATAATAACTATTATTTTGAATTTTTAAAGTAATTTTTACTTTTTTCATGTGTGAACCACTCCTCATAGAGATTGTATTCTTCTTGGAGGGCATTGGAGGAAGTCAGAAAAAAAAGTACACAAATGAATCTGCAATTTAATGTGAAATATTAGCAGTATGAATGGTACTGTAAGAAGCCAAAACCTAATAAGGGGTTTGCTTTAGATGGGCTGGTCTCCCAAAATAGGGTTTCTCTTCTTTTTCTGAATTATATTGTAGGGTTTTTTTTCCTTGCTTAATTGGTTAATGTCTGGAAATTTATTGACATCGTGCGAGTACATATACATATACACACATACAGAATCCTGAGTTCTGCTGATATGTCAGGTTACCCTGGCTTGTGGTACCATTCCTGTGGAACTCAGATTATATCTCCCATCCTTCAGAAAAATGTGGTCTTGTCTAAACCAGATAGACTCTAACCCTATATCCCCAAACATTTCTGCTTTACTGCTGTATTAGAATTTATCACATTCTGTCATAATTAACTGTTTCTCCTTGTCTGTCTGATCCACTAAATGTAAGTTCCTTCTAGGGAGAGATGATAATTATTTTGGTTGCCTATATATATTGAATCTGAAATAATGTCTGTCAGTGTCCTCAACAAATATTTATGGTATGTTTGTGGTGCGCAGATTAAAGGTTGAGTATTTGGGCATTTTAACAACTAGGAAATCACTATACCTATTCAAAATTAACTATATTAAAGATATATACTAGGATATATTTAAAATCACTGCCACACAATTTGAGCCATGTACACTGCTACTTGAATGCTCTTCTGTTTTATTCACATAGCCTTTCTGGAAGGAACAGTTCCTGTGTTTTAGGAAAACAAAATATCTTAAATTATATCACCATGGGAAGTTTTCATCCTTCACCTATTTATGTAACATGGTCACTGACTTAATACTTGTGAGATATTTGCGTGACTGTACCTTCACTATTTTAAAGAAAGATGTGTGTAATAAACTACATGTTATTTCAAAAAACAAGAGGTGACATTTTCTTCTCAATAATAAATTCAGATGTTTGATTTTTTACTTGTTTAGTAACAAGTCTTTTTAAATATGCTAAATAATTTCAAGCCATGTAATTGATATATTTCATTGTCAGGGTTTTTACTCTCACTTATGTTGCTACAAAATTGGAAAAGGTGGCCATTTTCACTTTGTTTCCTCTAAACGTCAGTTTCCCCTTGGAACAGCAATATTAATCTCTTAAATATACAATATTCCCCATATTTTTTCTCATAACCATAGCATTTATTTATAGAGATGTGGTTTATAAAAATATAGACCTTGGGCTGTCCCTATTGAAACACCTTTACTAGGTTTTATAATCATATCCTCTTCTTATTCTGTTTTATATATACATATATACACACATACATGTATAACATATATGGGTGTATAATACTTATCAGAAGATGTTTAAATATTTACCAGAAAAAAAAAAACTGTGCTAAAAAAGAAAGCATTTGCCTTTGAAATATTAATAACATTAAAAAGAAACATTTAATATGTCCTATGTGGTCCAGTCTCATCTGGTCCTAGCCTATGTATGTGATCTGTGTGTTCCCACAGTTTACCCAGATCACTATAGTGCTGTTATACTGGTTTTCTCTCCATCCTAGAAACTGCTAAACTCCTCTCCTCTCAGAGCCTTATGGTTATCATTCAGGAAGATCTGCCCTTCATGTCTTCTTATGCCTGGCTCTTTTGTCACCATCCTTGTTTCTGCATGTAAGGCATAAACAGAACCTTTCCCAGACAGGCTTTTTCTAAACACTCTCTGGGCCTTGCCCTTTGGTTTTCTTCATCAAAACCCCTTATTTATTTATATCTTGGCATTTATGGCAGTTTTTACTTATTTAAAGCATTTATTTCTTTGAGTGTTTTCTCTTTCCCTTACTGGAGTGTGCTCTCAACAAGAGCAGAGTCACCATGTGTAATGTTCTCTATCATAGTCCTATCAAATAGCACATTATGTGGTACATATGTGCACCAATATAATAAATACTGGGTAATTTAATAATTAATAGAATGAAAACAAAATGAAATATATTGAGATTAAGCCTCTGAACGTGGTGAAATTTTGCTTCTTTTTTTTTTTAAATAAAGATTTTATTTATTTATTTGACAGAGAGAGATACAGCGAGAGAGGGAACACAAGCAGGGGGAGCGGGAGAGGGAGAAGCAGGCTTCCCGCGGAGCAGGGAGCTCGATGCGGGGCTCGATCCCAGGACCCTGAGATCATGACCTGAGCCGAAGGCAAACGCTTAACGACTGAGCCACCCAGGCGCCCCTGAAATTTTGCTTCTATATCTACAGTTTCAACCTGACAGAAGTTTTAAATGGTTTTAGAAGAGTCACTCTTCTAGGTATATGGGGAAGGAAACCCATTAGATATATTAAAATAATTATTAGGTTCCTAAAAAACACTTATCTGAACATTCCTGATATAACTCACCATTCAGCACACATTACTTGTGAAGTCACTAGATGGTAAACACCATATTTCTGTGCTTGACCCTTTAAATACAACAGTGAACAAGATTTCCAGAGAGACACTGCTTTCATTGATTCAAACTGGAGGCTATCCAAGACCTGATGTATCTTGAGTGCTCAAAAATTACGGTAACCTTATTTTTATTTATCTTTTTTAAAGATTTTATTTCTTTATTTGACAGAGAGAGACACAGCGAGAGAGGGAACACAAGCTGGGAGAGTGGGAGAGGGAGAAGCAGGCCTCCCACGGAGCAGGGAGCCCGATGCGAGGCTCGATCCCAGGATCCTGGGATCATGACCTGAGCCAAAGGCAGACGCTTAACGACTGAGCCACCCAGGTGCCCGGTAACCTTATTTTTAATTAGACATGTATTTTATGAAAATATCAACAGAAAAATCAAATCAAGAACCAAATCAATTTCTGATGGATTTCTCCCAAGTACAGCTTATTTTTGACTCAGAATTCTTTCTCCATTTACAGGTAGCTTTTATCTTCACTTCATGAGATTTTTGGCAAAAATTCTGAAATTTTTTGCATGTAAAGATGAATTTGGCTTGCTTTTAAACATGACTGAAATAACCAAAGTAAACAACAAAAACAACAAAACAATACTACAAAGAAGTTTCTTCATTGCATTCAGTTGACTTCTTATAGAACAGAGAATAATTTCCCTAAGACCACTCATTCATTCATTTTTTACTTCATTTGTTCATTCCTTATATATAATGTTTTCTTAATATATTCTTTGTATAATATGCCATGTTATGATAGAAAACATGTTTTCTATAGCAATAAATTAAGACTGTGTTGAGAAAATTAATATTCCTTATGGACACACACACACAGAGGGAAAGAACTAGGGACACCTATAACAGATACCTAAAACTGTACTGTTTTAGAGTGCTTGAAAGGAAAATCTAATAATACTGATCCTGTCTTTATTAAAATTATTGATATTTTGTTCATCATGGGTTTTATGCATTTTATTTTTTTTCAAATATTTCACTAAAACATCATTATCTTGAATATTGTTACTGTGTGCCTCTGTGAGTTTGTGTGTGTATTCAAAGCAACTGTATTCCCTTAAATTTTGTTATATAATTGCCTCATTCACCTCACTTTAGTACCAGGAAGGAAGGAAGAAAGGAAGGGAGAGAGGGAGGAAGGAAGGAAGGGAGGGAAGAAGGAGGGAGGGAGGGAGGAATGGAAGGAGAAGAGAGGGGGAAAGAAAATGTTCAGATGAAATAATACAAGGATAGTGGTTGTAGTGGGTTGAACTGTGTCCCCAGGGGGTATGTCCACGTCATCCCAGAACCTGTGAATGTATGTGATCCTATTTAGAAAAAGTCTTTGCAGATGTAATTAGGTTAATAATCATGAAATGAGGTCCTCATGGATTATCCATGTAGGCCCTAAATCCAACAAGTTTCCTTATACCAGATGCACAGATGGTAGGCACATAGAGAAAAAAGGAAGAGGTCATCTAGAAATGGAGGTAGAGATTGGAGTTATACAATACATTGAACCACCAGAAATTGGAAGAGGTAAGGAAGGGTTCTCTAGGGCCTTTGGAGGGATTGTGAAAGTCCAGAATTGTGGAAAAATAAATTTTTAAGCCACCAAGGTTGTGATAATTTGTTATAGTAGCTCTAGGAAACTAATAAAGTGGTGAAAAATGCATCAAGCATTATAAGACCATAGAGTAGGAAGTACTCAATTGCACTGAAGAGTCATGAATTACATAGACAATTGTTGGGATGCCTGACTGGCTCAGTCAGCAGAGCATATGACTCTTGCTCTTGGGGTTGTGAGTTTGAACCCCACATTGGGTGTAGAGATTACTTAAATATAAAATTTAAAAAAAAGAAATACATAGCAGTTATAAAAAGAGAGCTACCAAAATGTACCTTCAGGATTATTATTACTTGAACTGTTATTTGTAAAAAAGTAGAGAGTGATATATAGGGAAGTCCAAGAAAAGAAAACACCAAGATTTGGAAAAAAAATGTGTTTAGGTCATTGTTGTGTGTGTGTGCTTGTTGTTAAAAATGAGTTTGGAGGCAGTTTATTAATAATAAATAATATAATAACATATACTTCATGTTATATCGGTTTATGGCATTATTTGGAGTTCATCAGTCTGTCTGAAAATTTTAAGTCTTATATAGTAAATAATGAGAACTTTATATAAATGAATTTCTTTTCAATAAAAGCAGTGAATAGATACTATGCATTCACTTATATTTTATTACATATTAATCATATATAGTTAAAAATTAATGGAATTTCCAAAAGGGACCAGATATTATTAGCATTATTCAGAATAGATTTGATGCCAAATGTTTTGGTCTAAGCATTAAAACATCATAAATTAAATTTTAAGTGGCCAGTGTTTGTATGTGTATACATATATATATATATAGCTATTGAGGAATTTCTTTCTTTTCCTTTTTTCTATTTTTTTGCTATTGAGGCATTTCTAATACACTGCCTTTTTTTTGTATAAGTCCTGCTTTTGATATTTTTGATAGATTGAGGGTTTTTGTTTTGTTTTGTTTATTTCTTTGATTAGGTAAAGTCATGGAAGATGAAGAATGGATTTAGCATGGTGCTTGCTGAAAGCAAATTGTTCTTTTGGCTGTTCTGAAGCAAAATGAGATCTATAAATACTAGGAATCTATTGAATTTAGACCACTAGAAAATGTTTGGTTTTTGTGTTGTTATTTCTTTATTAATGGTAAAGATAATACAAGGATGACAAATCCCTTTCATTTTGAAAAAAATAATTAAGACCTGAAACTCTGTAGAAATGTTCTCTAGGTAGCACTTCATTTATTTCAGACATCACTTTCCCAGAAGGATTCAAAGTTCTAAGAAAACTTAAACCGAGTAAGCATATTCCAAGAATAATTGTTACATCTCTAGAACAATCTGCTAATGCATTTTAACTTCTATCTTAAAATTAATATATATCTAAATCGGACTGATTTTAAATTAGTGCACATAAATATAATATATACTTCCTATCCATTTTTCTCCAGTGATTCTTATTCCATCATATATTCTTTGGTTATTTCATATTTCTGCTTTTTGTTTTCTCTACCTAGGTTACACTGTATTATATCAGAGTCAATTACCAAAAATGAAAACTACGTAGCAAGTTTTCCCTTTAGAATTAAAAACAAACAAAAAACAAACAAACAAAAATACTGTCAGGAAACCAAGACTTTAGGTAGCAATATTTTGCACAATTACTGAGGTAGCTTAATAGTGAACCATGTGGTAATAAAAAAAAAAAGAATCAATGTTTCTTTCACAGTATAGATTCTAAGCAGGTGGTAAAAGAACAGATGCAATACTAACTTAAAAAATGCGTGTTTCAAATATTAAATATTTTTAGTTGAAATGTTTTGATTTTATTTTATTGTATTATGTTAGTCACCATACATCATTAGTTTTTAATATAATGATCCACAATTCATTGTTTTCATATAACACCCAGTGCTCCATGCAGTACGTGCCCTCCTTAAAAACCATCACTGGGCTAACCCATCCCCCACCCCCTCCCCTTTAAAACCCAAAGTTTGTTTCTCAGAGTCCATAGTCTCTCATGGTTCATCTCCCCCTCTGATTTCCCCCCCTTCATTTTTCCCTTCCTTCCCCTAATGTCCTCCATGCTATTCCTTATGTTCTACAAATAAGTGAAACCATATGATAATTGACTTTCTCTGCTTGACTTATTTCACTTAGCATAATCCCCTCCAGTCCCATCCATGTGGATGTAAAAGTTGGGCGTTCATCCTTTCTGATGGCTGAGTAATATTCCATTGTATATATGGACCACATCTTCTTTATCCATTCCTCTGTTGAAGGGCATCTCAGCTCCTTCCACAGTTTGGCTATTGCGGACATTGTTGCTATGAACACTGGGGTGTATATGGCCCTTCTTTTCACTACATCTGTGTCTTTGAGGTAAATACCCAGGAGTGCAATTGCTGGGTCATAGGTAGCTCTATTTTTAATTTTTTGAACCACCTCCACGCTGTTTTCTAAAGTGGCTGTACCAACTTGCATTCCCACCAACAGTGTAAGAGGGTTCTCTTTTCTCCACAAACTCTCTGACATTCGTTGTTTCTTGCCTTGTCAATTTTTGCCATTCTAACTAGTATAAGGTGGTATCTCAATGTGGCTTTGATTTGAATTTCCCTGATGGCTAATGATGATGAACATTTTTTCATGTGTGTTAGCCATTTGTATGTCTTCTTTGGAAGAGTGTCTATTCATGTCTTCTGCCCATTTTTTGACTTGATTATTTGTTTTTTGGGGGTTGAGTTTGAGAAGTTCCTTATAGATCTTGGATATCAGCTCTTTATCTGTAGTGTCATTTGCAAATATCTTCTCCCATTCTGTGCATTGCTTCTTTGTTTTGTCGACTGTTTCCTTTGCTATGCAGAAGCTTTTTATCTTGATGAAGTCCCAAAAGTTCATTTTTGCTTTTGTTTCACTAGCCTTTGGAGATGTATCTTGAAACAAGTTGCTGTGGCCGATGTCGAAGAGGTAGGTTACTGCCTATGTTCTCCTCTAGGATTTTGATGGATTCCTGTCTCATATTGAGGTCTTTCATCCATTTTGAGTTTATCTTTGTGTATGGTCTTAGAGAATGGTTGAGTTTCATTCTTCTGCATGTGGCTGTCCAATTTTCCCAGCACAATTTATTGAAGAGACTGTTCTTTTTTCCATTGCATATTTTTTCCTGCTTTGTTGAAGATTATTTGACCATAGAGCTGAGGGCCCATATCTGGGCTTTCTATTCTGTTCTATTGGTCTACATGTCTGTTTTTGTGACAGTACCATGCTGTCTTGGCGATCACTGCTTTGTAATATAGCTTGAAATCAGGTAACATGATGCCCCCAGCTTTGTTTTTCTTTTTCAACATTTCCTTGGCGATTCAGGGTCTTTTCTGATTCCATACAAATTTAGGATTGTTTGTTCCAGCACTTTGAAAAATGTCATTGGAATTTTGATTGGGATGGCATTGAAGGAATAGATTGCTCTGGGTAGCATATACATTTTAACAATGTTTATTCTTCTGATCCATGAGCATGGAAAGTTTTTCCATCTTTTTGTGTCTTCTTCAATTTCTTTCATGAGTGTTCTGTAGTTCAGAACACTCTGAGTGTATATACTTAGAGTATAGTTCCTTTACCTCTTTGGTTAGGTTTATTCTGAGGTATCTTATGGTTTTTGGTGCTATTGTAAATGGAATAATTTCTCTAATTTCTCTTTCTACAGTTGCTTTGCTAGTGTATAAGAAAGCAACTGATTTCTGTGCATTGATTTTGTATCCTGCCACATTACTGAACTGCTGTATGAGTTCTAGTAATTTGGGGGTGGAGTCTTTTGGATTTTCCACATAAAGTATCATGTCATCTGCGAAAGGAGAGAGTTGACTTCTTCTTTGCCAATTTGAATACGTTTTATTTCTTTTTGTTGTCTGATTGCTGTTGCTAGGACTTCTAGTACGATGTTGAACAATAGTGGCAAGAGTGGGCATCCTTGACGTGTTCCTGATCTTAAGGGAAAGGCTCTCAGCTTTTCCCCATTGAGAATGATATTCGCTGTGGGTTTTTCATAGATGGATTTTATGAAATTGAGGAATGTTCCCTCTCTGCCTATACTCTGAAGAGTTTTAATCAGGAAAGGATGCTGTATTTTGTCAAATGCTAATTCTGCATCAATTGAGAGGACCATATGGTTCTTCTTTTTCCTCTTATTAATATGTTCTATCACATTGATTGATTTGTGAATGTTGAACCATGCTTGCATCCCAGGGATAAATCCCACTTGGTCATGGCGGATGATCCTTTTAATGTATTGTTGGATCCTATTAGCAAGGATTTTGTTGAAGATTTTAGAATCCATATTCATCAGGGATATCAATGTGAAATTCTCCTTTTTGATGGGGTCTTTGTCTGGTTTGGGGATTAAGGTAATGCTGGCCTCATAGAATGAGTCTGGAAGCTTTCCTTCTGTTTCTATTTTTTTGAAACAGCTTCAGAAGAATAGGTATTATTTCTTCTTTGAATGTTTGGTAGAATTCCCCAGGGAATCCATCAGGCCCTGGACTCTTGTTTTTTGGGAGGTTTTTTATCACTGCTTCAATCTCGTTACTGGTTATTGGCCTATTCAGCTTGTCAATTTCTTCCTGTTCCAGTCTTGGGAGTTTATAGGTTTCCAGGAAGACATCCATTTCATCCAGGTTGCTCAGCTTATTGGCATATAGTTGTTGATAATAATTTCTAATAATTGTTTCTATTTCCTTGGTGTTAGTCATGATCTATCCCCTTTCATTCATAATTTTATTACTTTGGGTCCTTTCTCTTTTCTTTTGGATAAGTCTGGCCAGTGGTTTATCGATCTTATTAATTCTTTCAGAGAACAAGCTTTTAGTTTTGTTGATCTGATCTACTGTGTTTCTGGTTTATAATTCTTTGATCTCTGCTCTAATCTTAATTATTTCTCTTCTAATACGTGGCTTAGGCATTGTTTGTTGCTTTTTCTCTAGTTCTCTAGTAACTCTAGGTGTAGAGTTAGATGGTGAATTCGAGATTTTTCTATTTTTTTGAATGAGGCTTGGATGGCTATGTATTTCCCCCTTAGGACCGCCTTTGCAGTATCCCATAGGTTTTGGACCGATGTTTTTTCGTTCTCATTGGTTTCCATGAATTGGTTAAGTTCTTCTTTGATTTCCTGGTTGACCTAAACATTGTTGACCAGAGTGGTCTTTAGCTTCCAAGTGTTTGAATTTCTGCCAAATTTTTTCTTGTGATTGAGTTCCAGTTTTAAAGCATTATAGTCTGAGAATATGCAGGGAATAATCTCAATCTTTTGGTATTAGTTGAGACATAATTTGTGACCCAGTATGTGGTCTTATTCTGGAGAAAGTTCCATGTGCATTTGAGAAGAATGAGTATTCTGTTGTTTTAGGGTGGAATGTTCTGTATATATCTATGAGGTCCGTCTGGTCCAGTGTGTCATTCAAAGCTCTTGTTTCTTTGTTGATTTTCTGCTTAGATGATCTGTCTATTGCTAAGAGTGGAGTGTTGAGGTCTCCTACAATTAACGTATTGTTATCAATATGACTCTTTATTTTGGTTAACAGTTGGCTTATGTAAATGGCTGCTCCCATGTTGGGGGCATAGATATTTACAATTGTTAGGTCTTCTTGTTGGATAGACCCTTTAAGAATGATATAGTGTCCTTCTGTGTCTCTAACTACAGTCTTTAGTTTAAAATCTAATTTGTCTGATATAAGAATTGTTACCCCAGCTTTCTTTTGAGGTCCATTGTCATGGAAGATGGATCCCCATCCCTTCACTTTCAGTCTGGATGTATCCTTAAGTTCAAAATGAGTCTCTTGTACACAGCATATGGATGAGTCCTGTCTTTTTATCCAATCAGCAACCCTGTGCTGTTTTATGGGAGCATTTAATCCATTCACATTAAGAGTGATTATTGAAAGATATGAACTTATTGTCATCATGTTGCCTGTAAAAACCATGTTCTTATAGATTGTCCCTGTAAATTTCTGTTGTATATCACTCTTGGAGTCTTTCTCCTTTTATAGAACCCCCCTTAATATTTCTTGCAGGGCTGGCTTAGTGGTCATATATTCTTTCAGTTTCTGCTGGTCTTGGAAACTCTGCATCTCTCCATCCATTCTAAATGACAGCCTTGCCGGATAAAGTATTCTTGGCTGCGTGTTCTTCTCATTTAGTACCCTGAATATGTCTTGCCAGGCCTTTCTGGCTTGCTAGGTCTCTGTGGATAGGTTTGATGTTCCTCCCTCTGTTTGTAAGGAATCTCTTCCCCCTAACTGCCCTTATGATGGTTTCCTTGGTTCTAAGATTTGCAAGTTTTACCATTACATGCTGGGTGTTGGCCTGTTTTCCTTGATCTTGGGAGGGGTCCTCTCTGCCTCTAGGACACGAATGTTTGTTTCATTCCCCAAATTAGGGAAGTTCTCAGTTACGATTTGCTCAAATATATCTTCTAGTCATCTCTGTCTCTCCACCCCCTCTGGGATTCCAATAATTCTGACATTGGAACGCTTCATGGTGTCACTTATTTCTCTGATTCTGCTTTCGTGGATTCTGAGTTGTTTTTCCCTGGCCTCCTCTTTTCTCTTTTTATCTATTAAATTGTCTTCCAGGTCACTAATTCGTTCTTCTGCCTCACTTACCCTAGCTGTTAAATTATCTAGATTAGATTGGATCTCATTGATAGCATTTTTAAGTTCTGCCAATTCAGTTTCATTTCTGCCTTTAGAGACTCTGTGTTGCCATTAATTGATTTCTCCATTCTAACTATTGTCTTCACAAGTGCTAGCCTGAATTCCATCTCCGACATCTTTGTTATATCTGAATCTATTTGTAAATCTGTGGCATAAGTCATAATCTCTGAGTCTCCTATTTTGGGGGTTCCTCCTCCAGTCATTCTGTTGAGGGGTGGTTGAGGGAATGTACCAAGCCCAAAATATTGACCAGAACCCAAGCAAGATGCACCTGTTTTCTAGGGACCTTAGGGTTGCTGGCCTCTTGTTTTCCCAGCTTGTCTTCTGAGGGAGGGGCCTGCCACACTGTTACTCAGGCAACCCTGTTTGGGCAGAGTTGCCCTGCCCCTTATGGGGGGGATGGACTCAGTGAAAACCGGGTTTTGGGGGGCTTTTATTTTCTGGCAGCTTTCCCTGGAGGCTTTCTGTGTTTCTTCCAAGAGTCAGAGCAGAAGAGACCATTTCCAACCCTCTGCTTCAGAGCAGAGAGATAGCAGTCTGTTCTTCAGTGAGCTCACCAGGCCACACTATCTCCATTTCTGTCTGTGCTGCTATAAACTGCAGGGTCCTGGGCTATGTGCCCCTCAGCAGTGCTCCCAGTCCTTGACTCCAGGTCAGGGAATGTCTCTGCCCTTTGTGCTTCTAAAACCACCAGCCATCCCCAGTTTGCATGCACAGTCCCACTGCTCGGGGTTTCCTGCCTTAAAGTCCTTTCCCCACCGCTACTGGTCTGCGAGTCTGTGCCCTGTCCCCCACGTGGGAGGCTATCGCTCACTGGTGGTGTAGGATCCCGTTGGCTCAGCTGCCTCCCTTTCCATTTATCCTCCAATATCTGCCCGAGGAATCACGGCTCCCCACTTTGTACCTCGAAACCAACCGCCTGCAATATTCTGTAGAGATCCAGATCTATTTTCTTACATCTCAGGCTGATTTCATGGGTATTCAGAGTGGTCTGGTAGATATCCAGCTCAGTTATGGGGACCGGTCAGAATAGGGTCCCCTACTCCTCTGCCATCTTTTCCCTCTCTCAAATATTAAGTTGATGTCTAAAGCTGAGACTCCTTTAATTGTGAGCTTATGAAAATAACCATAAACAAAATTATCAAGCCTGTTTATTCTGAGCTAAATTGACACATATGATAAAACAAATTTGATGCAAAAGAAAAGCATTACAACATGTAATGTTAAGAACATGTCTTACACATTTAAACTGTCCTAGATTCTGTGCATAGAATTTTGCCTGAATTTTCTCACTGAATTCTCAAAAAAACCCACTATGAGATTAGTTTTATTATTATTATCCCATTTTTTTACAAGAAAATTGACAGAGTGGCTTGGCAGCTGTTTATTTCATATACCCAGTATATAATTTTTAGGTTTAGATACCAGTCAATACAACTCCAGACCCCACTATGTTGCATTCACCAACTGTTAAGTAGAAAAATATTTATTCTTCCAATTTAAAAATATTTAATGAATATCTACCATTTGCTACCTATATGGTACTAATAAACAGACAAAATCCTCTGTCTTCACAAAGCTTACATTCTACTTGGGTAGGGAAAGAGATATTATTTCTATAGAATTTCCCTTTTTTATCACTGAGTTATTGTAAATTAGCTAGCATCAAGAAGAGTAAAAGTTTGTTCAGAATTTTCTAGTCATTTGTGGTATCTCATTCAAACAAGTGGAGAGAACAAAGAGCAAATAATTTTCATCCTCCATTCAAACAAATGGCAAAGCCTTTTATTAATTTATTGGCTTTCATTATAGATGAGAAAGCCAAGTGACTATGTTTAGAAATGCAGGAGACTTGAATTTCATTGCTTGAAATGCCTAAAGTAGATGAAACTCTTCCATAAGAAAGAATTTTTAGAATCTTTGGTACCCCCCAAAACAAAGAAGAGAACCTCACAGTTGGACTCCAACCCTGGTAGATTTCTGGAGTAGATTTCTAAAAGTGATGACCAAATCAGAAGAACTAATATATAAGCCATGGTGTTTTCCAGAGTGACTGCACCAGTTTGCATTCCCACCAATAGGGCAAGCAGGTTCCCCTTTCTCCACATCTTTGCCAACATCTATTGTTTCTTGCGTTGTTGATTTTAGACATTCTGACAGGTGTGATGTGACATCTTATTGAAGTTTTGATTTGCATTTCCCTGATGATGACTGATGTTGAGCATCATTTGATGTATCTGCTTACTATTTGGATGTCTTCTTTGGAAAAATGTCTCTTGTTCTTTATCTATTATGGAGGTTCCTCAAAAAGTTAAAAAATAGAACTACTCTATGATCCAGCAATTGCACTACTAGGTATTTACCCAAAGAATACAAAAATACTAATTCAAAGGGATACAAGGGATACACACACCCTGATGTGTATAGCAGCATTATCAACAATAGTAAAATTATGGAAATAACCAAAGGTCCATTAACTAATGAAGGATAAAGAATATGTTAGATACAGACACACTATAGCGAACAAACTGAGGGTTACCAGAGGAGATGGGTTAAATAGGTGATGGAGATTAAGGAGTGTACTTGTGATGAGCACTGGGTGTTGTATGTTAAGTGCTTAGGTACTAAATTGTGCAACTGAAACTAATATTACACTGTATTTTAACTAACTGGAATTTAAATAAAACTTAAATAAACAAAACAAAAAGATAATGAAGGGGGGACATCGGAGGGGGAGACGAACCATGAGAGATGATGGACTCTGAAAAACAAACTGAGGGTTCTAGAGGGGAGGGGGGGTGGGGGGATGGGTTAGCCTCGTGATGGGTATTAAAGATGGCATGTTCTGTGTGGAGCACTGGGTGTTATATACAAACAATGAATCATGGAACACTACATCAAAAACAAATGATGTGATGTATGGTGATTAACATAACAATAAAAAATTTAAAGGCAAAAAAACAAAAACAAAAAAACAAAAAGATATGTGTTTCTAAACTTATATGTAGAAGCCTGTGGAAATAGACTTATGTTAAACTCATTAAAACCATGTTTTGTATAAAATATTTATATAGATATATGCCAGGGTACAATGGAGATGTAAATAAATAAAATATAGTATATGTTACAATTGATAAATGTCAAGACAAAAAATTAAGTAGAGAAAAGATCTGGGGTTGTTGGAGAAAATTGCAATTTTATATAGAGTGGTATATTAACATTTATTATTCTAACAAATAAACCATACGGTATGTGGCCCAAATTATATAAAAGTTTAGGGTTTATATATATATATATATATATATATATATATATATATATATATTTATATTCCAAATCACTTTTCCATATCAGTGGTAATATTTCTCTGAATGGTGATTTAGGAACCTTGTCTTTTTATGTCTTGAGGCCTTGATAACTTGACACCTGCATCAATCAGGAAGGGGAAAGGACCTACAGAATGTTACATAGAGAGTTTTTATGGCAAAAAGACTGTAGTATGTAGTCTATCTGTACATCTAGGAATATTAGGAAAGTTGTTTATTAGTTTGAAGTACCCATAAATATGTATTAGTGAGTCATTAGCTAGAAATGTCTGAAAACAGATTCTTACATAAAAATTACTAGAAAGTGAGAAACTGAGGAGATGAGGAATTGAGATTTTCAGATATTTAGGGCAAGAACATTCAAAGCAGAGAAAATGGCCATTCCAAAGGTCCTGAGGTGGAAATTTAATTGGCATATTTGAAAAAGAGTATGAATTGTAACACCAGAAGTTCAAGGGAATAAGGGCCATATTCTTTAGAATACATGGGCCATATTTTCAGGGTCTCTGGTTTTCTCTTGGGTGAAATAGGGGACCACTGAATGGATATGAACAAAAGAGTAATATGATTGATTTAATTTATAACACAATCACCTTTGGTGCTTATTGAGTATAAATTGAAGAAGTAAAGCCTATACAGAGGTAAATTAACTCAGAATCTACTGCAGTAATACATGTAAGCATTGATGATGGCTTGTCCCAGGGCATGCAAAAGTGTAAATGTTGAAAATGAATATATTCTCAATATATTTTGGAGATAGGAACTGGAAGTATTAGATGGCAGATTAGATGTGGCATGTGAGTTAAACAATTAAACAAGTATAATTCTGACTATTTAGGCTTAAAGACCTTAAAAAAAGAGTTGCATTTACGGAGTAATAGGAGGTTGCATTAGAAGTGCAGCTTTGGACATGATAAATTTGAAAACGTTGACACTTAAGTAATATTGAAATAGGTAACCGGATATGACTCTAAAGATCAGAAAAAAGACTTGGGATGTCAATAGCAGGTATTTATAGCCATGAAAGAGACTGAAGTCACCAAGAGAATATAACATATCATTATGTTGCATAGTGTAAAGAAAAAACAGTCATTTGTGGGAAAAGGTTAGATATGAACATGTAGATGTTAATAAAAATGATTTTAACTCAATAACACTAGAAAAACCCAATTTTTTCCTTTTCTATTAAAAATTACATTGATTTTTATATTGTAAATTTTGCTTTAAAATACTCAGATGATATAAAATTGCAGTATTTGTTAATATATTCCATGTTAAAATATACATTACCTGACAAAAAGCAATTATTGCAGATAGGACTTAACACTGACATTCTCATCATTAATTACAGATTATATGATTTTACTGCAGCTACTAAGACATTAAAAATACTTAAATGAAACAAACTCGACTCATGAATTGTGATGCAGGTAATTCCCTTTGACATACAAATTGCGCCATGTCATATTGTAGAAATCAATTAATTATTTTATAATGCATGGCTCCTTAACATGTTTATTTTACCATTTTGACAAATGAATAACATTTAAAATTGAATATTCATTTCAGGATATTTACTTAATATAATATAATAAGCCTTACTATATGAAAATGTATTTTTTTGCAATTATTCTTTAGACAAGGGTTTCTTTAAGTTTAAATATACAGTAAGTACATACTATTGTTATGTTTTCCATTTTTAGATTATATTTTCTTTTATATCATTGCAATATTTTAATTATATTAAGAATGAATATTCAGTTCAAATTATGATATTAATATAAATTTTAACAACTCTTATATTTAAGAAAATATTAATGAACATAGGATTCTTACTATTGTATCCACTCTTCAGAGTTAGGATGGACTCTCACTTGAAAATTTGGTTTAAATGTCAAGACTGATAATCATACACACACACACACACACACACACACACACACACACACACACACACATCAAGAGAATCTGAAAAGGTTAATTAGTGACATGATGAGCAATTCAGACTTAGGGAGAGCAGTTCAGACTTCCCAAACTGCCAAAAGAAAATGGTTTGTAGGAGAGAGAGTAAGAGAAGGAGACTGGCTTTGGATTTTTATGGAGTGTAGGAATGGGACCAATGTGAAAGTTCCTGTGCAAATAAGACTTAAATGATGTAAAATTCCCATGGGTAGCATAGGAGTTAGTACCCAGTCTTTTGCATTAGCTTTCTCAGATGTAGGGCAGAGGGAAAAGAAAAATGGATAAAGCCTAAGGGATGCCACCAGACATGCATAAAAAAAAAAGTCCAACACTTTATTACACTCACATTAAAAAGTAAGAACACTAAAATTGATTTTCAAATTAGAATGTTTGTATTATTGTCAAAAACTACATAGAATTCTAAGACTAAAATCTGTACACTAACCATAAACATTTCTTTAGGAAGTGTTACTAATGGTAGATGGTTTCTTCAGTGCAATCCCTAAAAAAAAAGGAGAGGGGGAAATATGTAATGATATAGAGATAGCTCTATTATCTCTATAAATCTGTGTATCTAAATCTACATTGCGATCTGGATGTAGATGCAGATTATACCACTCTTTTTACTTATCTTCACAAATTTTTATTTTTTAGTCTTGTTCTTTTGAGCATTTTGTATGCTTTCCAATCTTAATTCTGTGTCTACTCTTACACACAGACACACACACATACAAACACACATACAGTATTCTTAATATGAATGTAATTCAATGGTAATTTTACTTTAAAGGTTAAATGTTATTGCTCACTGAGTTCTGACATCTCAGAAACTTGCATGGAAGACTGTATAACTAAAAATCAAAGGCATATTCAAACTTATGAGGGATAGGAATTTAGTCCCTGCTTTCCTGTAACAGATGTTTGAGATCATCCGTCAGCAAATGCTATGGAATTGATTTGAGAATGGTACTGTGTGTGCATATCTACATTTGATACCTTCGGTTGGAGTTTTCACACTGGAGAAAGTTTGACAAAGATATTACATGTCTACAAAAACCAATTTGCTTATTGGTAATTGGGTACACTCCTCTTGTATTATTGAAACTGTGTGTTTGAATAAAAGCTTTTTCTATATATCTCAGCTTTCCTTTGATGATTTTTTGCTGAGAGAGTGACAGTAATGCCACCAATTTGTTGTTATGATTAAAGCCCTGGGAAGGCATTCAAATGCAGTTTGATATGGGCATCTTTTAAAAAATGACTTAGTATGTTTATTTTATAATATAAAACTTATATCCATTAAAATTGATGATGTAACAAGGGCATCATGTAGGTGCAATATTGTTAACCAAAATTTAAGTAAAGTAGTATTTCAAAACTTAATCAAATTACCAATCACCTCTTTTTTGACATTTTACAGTTAGAAGCTGGTAAGCAAGATGTAATGCTAAGAAAAGATCTGAGTTAACCTAACCCATATTATTAACAAGGATTTCATATAATTGACATTGCTTCTAAATCTTGTGAATTACTTGGAATATTTTTTGTTTTATTTTCTCACTATATAAAGGACTTCAGTTATATATAATAATTAAGATGCTTACTTTATTTTTCAAAATCCTGGTTTTATTAAAAATTATGTATTTAGAGAGTAACATTACCAATGCCTTCTCTTCTCCAATAATAAAATGTTTAGAGCTTGTCAGAATTATAGAGGTATAGTACATCATTTGCCTTTGCAATTAAGCCCACAGGAACTCACTCATTATTTGCTCATAGTACAGAGCTGCTAACAAGAGCATTTGATTCTAAGAAAAAGGTACCTTTCCCCGCTATGCTGCTTGGAAAATAGGAACAAGGTAGAGTAGACTTATTTACTTGGTGTGACTCAAAAGATTCTGAAAGTTTCCATTTATTGAAAATAGACTCTCTCCTCTTTTGACTGAGCTATAGCTATAGAACAGAAAATTTTCAAGTACAGAACTAAGGATTAATTATTATATACTGGCATGGATATGTGAATCTAAGAGCATTAATTAGTGAAATAGATAATAATTAAGGCATGTTAATATGCTTGTAATTTAATACTCATCCAACTTATATTTTAAATAACTGATCCAATATAAGAAATTGTCAGTCACTTCCATAACTGTTCTTTTCTTACAGCAGACAATCAATCAGAAAGTCATGCTTTCATAGTAATCTACATTTTGCACTTATCCAGTTGCTGTTTCACTTATTCCTGCAATATATTTAAAAATCATAAAATGACTGATCATCTTTATAGACTTCTACAATTTGCCAGAGTACCTCAAAAGAATTTTAAAAATCAAAATACTTAACTATATCTGATGTGTAGTGCTTAATACATTCTCAGAATACGTATATATATATATATATATATATGCACACATGAAACAAATTATATCAATATATGAATAATTACAGATTTGCAATGTAGAAAAAATTCAAAGTCTCTTTTTAAAATAGCATTCTTTAAATTATAGTTCTTTGCTTGAGTATGTATTATAAATTACTTTAAAAAAATAAAACAACTGATATTGGTACAGGGCATTGCCTACAAGGGTAAAACGTTTCCATTGCTGAGATGAGGAAAGTGAAGGTCAAGAAAAACAACTTGGAAATTAGGGGTGGAAGAAATAGAATTAGTCATTTTGGCTCTAATCCCCTTGAAACTTCTGGGTAGAGGATTGTGAGTTAAAGATCTACAGTTGTTTCACAATGGCTAGGAGAGTTTGAAATTGGAAGAGTAAACATTGGCAAGGTAATACAGGGTCTTTCACCAACAAAGATTTTGAAACACTGCATCATATACAACTGACACAACAAATGCCTGACATAGCAAATATAGTTGACAGGTAGACTGGAGGCAGCAGAGGGCAATGGATGGTTTAACAGTGGAGTAACATAATCATATTTGCTATATACAAAGCTGATTGTGGAAAATGAAAAGACAAAACAAAAGGCAAATAAATATTAAAGTTGAGAAGTTTTTATCCTAATCTAAATGAAACTTGATAATGACCATTCAGAATTTAAAGTAGATAAGAATCTCACTGAAGCAATTCATATTTATTTGTATGGCTTTATTTTACATCCTTTAGCAATTTTTGACCACATTTTCCTGTTTTCATATCTTTTTTCTCTACTTTACTAAACCCCAGGTTTCTCCTATGGCTGTGCTGCATTTACATTCTCTGAACATGTAGTCTGTCTCCCAAACCCTCCATTTCACTAAAGGGATGAGCAGGTTATAACCTCAATCAGCTGAATACAAGTGGAACACTGGGCAGATTGCTGTATTCAAAAACATTATCACATAAACTCAATGCCACTGTAACATCATGGAACATCTAAAAGGCACACACAAGATTAACTGGGTGTCTTAAATTGCAGATATGGTACAATAACATGGCATCAACATGTAGGTGGTAATTGAAGATCAAAGTGAAGAACACATAGTCCAGGAACGAAGGTATGGAAGCAACAGTGTCCCCATTTGCCATTAGCTCCAGTGACCCACTGAGAAACTGTGCCCTCATTCCTTCAACTCTATGCTCTACAGAGTTAGAGGATCTGGTCCCAAGGCATGGGGCACTCTTTCCAGAACATAGTAAGGTTCAAGTGAACTACCACTACAGCTGGGATCTGGGCATTTTGAACACCTGGCTTCCAGAGACCAGCAAGGGAGAAACAAAATGATTATGCTGATCAGGATATTTTATCCAAATAAACAGGAAAAGGTGGGATTTTTTTTTTTTCCACAATGGGAGCACAGAAAAAAAAAAAATACTGGCAAGATCCTACTTCGATAGCACTTGGTGTTAACTTGAATGTCAGTGAGAATGTGCAACAATCATTTTCCCTATGATATTTTCATCACCAAGGTGTCAGACACCATAGTAACAAACATTTGGGTTGTAGTCCCAGATTAACAACACCATAGAGATAAAAATGAGGGAGAAGAAAGCTTAGAATGGATAATGGAGGGAAAGGATGTGAATAGCAGTTGTGGCCTTGAGACAAATTGCCGTGGTGGGGGGTATAATTTATCCAACTAACCTAAGTTTCACATAGAGGCCATGAAAGAACTGCTATACAAATATAAATGAAGAAGTGAATTTGTTATATACAAGAGGTGAACTCTATGGAAGCCATGGATGTATATTACTCAGATGTCCATTTAAAAGGGAAACTGCTGTGAGTAATGTAGTTAGCTGATAGCCTTATGCTGCTGCACCATTGAAATCTGCCATTAATCCTTATGCCAAGGTCAGACTATTTCCAGGATGCTCCCAGTCAATGACTGAATGAGGTACTAGAGATGGTTATTCACGCACATCATGGGGGTGCTCTAATGGACAGTGATGCTTTGGAGCTCTGCAAGGGCCTTGCTAAGATTCTTTCAGAGCTGCACTGCAGTTTAAAGCTTTTTCTGCCCAATCCTTCTCCTTTACATCTTTGCTTTTACATATGTAAAGCTTGTATCATGATCTGAAAAGGTTTCCCCACTTATTTCTGCTCCCTTTCCCCTTAAACCTGAACAAGTATTTCCCTAACAAATCTTTTATATTTCCTATTCTGTCTCAGCATCTGCTTCTTGAAAGAGCCAGACTGCTATCCAGAGTTACTAACGTTAATAACATCCCCAGAATGTGAAGAATTGGCTCAGGAACTTGGGAAAATCAAGAAAATTCATTTAGACTAGGGGAAGATCACAGTGATAAAAAGACACACAGGTTTCCTTATATATTATAATATTTCCTGATATACCTAGTAGGACTCAGCTAACCCAACTCCTCAGTAAATTTGAGGTCACAAAGTATTATTGTATCAATAGCTTATTTATTAAAAAAATAAACAAAATATCATGGGGCGCATGGGCGGCTCAGCCAGTTAAGTATCTGCCTTTGGCTCAGGTCATGATCTCAGGGTCCTGGAATCAAGCCCCACATCGGGCTCTCTACTCACTGGAAAGCATGCTTCTCCCTCTTACTCTCCCTCTGTGCTCTCTCGCTCTCTCTCTCAAATAAATAAAAGAAAACAAAATATCCAACACTGCATAATTTCAGAATACTTTTCTTCTTAGTTTTTTTTTTTGTGGGGTGTTGGGTTTTTCTCCATTTTTTTGGCATAAAATAATGGGAAAAAAAGTCATATTTAATAGTTATAGAAAGGTGTTCTGGAAATATTTTAGACCATAGAGGACATCTGCTTTAGATAAACAGTTTCCAGTGAAATCTATCATTGTGAATTAACTCCAGTATTATTTCATCATTTTTAGGATTATTTTAGACTTTTAGTTTCCTACCTAAACCTAATGTATCATGTAATCTACATATTTCATTTAATATTATGAGAAAAAATATTAAGAGAATACTGTCTTCCCCTGTCACATCTCAACTGGCCAAGAAAAAAGAAGAAAAAAAGCAAATGGTATCTTCAGTGGAAAGGATTAAGTAGATTTCCCCAAACCTAAAACAATAATTTATTATTAAACATACATTTTGTTTTCCTTGTCATGATAGTGATTCTCTCCTGTTTATATAAACATGTTAACAAATGTCTTCCTCTTTCAAAATGTCAGTCTTATAAGTAGAACAGGTATATTTGAGCAACATGAAAATTGTCATTAGGGAAATGCAAATCAAATTCACAATAAGAGGCCACCTCATATCCATCAGGATGTCTCCAGTCAAAAAAGACAGAAAGGTTTGGAGAGAATGTAAAAAAATATGAACCTTCGTACATTGCTGATGGTATTATAAAATGGTGCAAATGTTTTGGAAAATAATTTGATGATTTCTCAAAATATTAAACATAAAGTCTACTCCTAGAAATATATTCAGGAGAAAGGAAAACATATATCCACACAAAAACTTTTACATAAATATTCATAGCTGCGTTATCCATAACAGGGAAAAATGGAACCACCCAAATATCCATCCACAATAAATGGAACAATGTCATATATTCATAAGTGGGATATTATTTGGCAATAAAAAGAATAGAGTACGAATATATGCTACAGCATGGATGAACTTTGAAAACGTTATGCTAAATGGAAATAGTAAGTCACAAAAGACCACATATTGTATGATTCAATTTATATAAAATGTCCAAAGTAGACAATCCACACATAGAAAGAAAGTAGATTAATGATCACCTAAAACTGGGAGTATTTTGAGAGGTTTGAAACATGGGTGGTGGCAATAAAAGTTGGCTGCTAATCAGTATGGGGTTTCTTCCTGGGGTGATAAAATGTTCTAGAATTGGAATGTGGTGATAGGTGCACAAGTCTGTGAATATATATATATGTACACTTTAAATGGGTAAATGTTATGTTATACGAATTATACGTGAATAAAACAGTTTAAAATTCCTAATAGGAAGTTACATAAACAATTTCATATCCACATGCAAAGTATGTGCTCTAGTTTTCTCTTTGAAAAGTTTTCAAGAGGAAATTATGCTTATGTGCTGAATAATTTAGTGGCACATTTTCTACTTTTTTAAAACAGCTTATTTATAGTTTAAAAACCTTGAATTTGTCTCACTTGGAGTATTTGGCTAAGTATTGTTGTATTCCTTTGTTTAATTTTCTACTTTAGATTTCAAATGTTGGAAGATAATTATTTTTATTATAAAGAGTATAAATTTTTCTTACTAAAAATAAATGCTTCTTAACCCCTGCTTTTATAAAAAATTAGATACTTTTTTATTATACTGCTTAGTTTGTACTGCTCAACCACTTAAAATTTATCATTATCACAATCATTGTTTTGTACTTATAAAACCCAGTACGGTTTATCAGTGATTTTCAATTATTATTTAATTGTTAAAACCAATGAATATTAATGTAAAGGTAATCTAAATATTTGTGCATTCTGGGACATAATACTTACAGACAAGTTATTCTCCAATTAATCTTATTTTTAAAAAGTAATTCAAACACACTTAGCTATACATGAAAATTTTCTGTGATTGTAATTAGGGTTATCAATATCCCCTTTACAAATTAAAGCCATGCCAATATGAAAATCCTAATAAATTCTGGTAAAGCTAGAAAAAAATGAGGAAAGGATTTGTTGAAGTCTCCAACTACACTCGTGTATTTCTGTATTTCTCTTTCTAGCTCAACAGATTTTGCTTCACAAATTCTGAGTCTCTGTTGCTTGGTGAATATACAGTTAGTATCTTTACATCTTCATGGTGAATTAATAATTTTATCAGTGTACATTGTCTCTTTTTGTCTCTAGTTCTGAGGTTTACTTCTTTGGATAGTAATATATCTACCTTTGGACTTGTTTGCTTAATGTTTGTATGGAATATCTTTTCCCATCCTTTTGCTTTAAATCTATCTTTGTTATTGAATTTGAAGTAAGTTTCTTTACATAGCATGCAATTTGTTCATAGTGTTTCTCTACTCTGCCAATCTCTCTTTGATTTGATATTTGGACCTTTTATATTTAGGGCAATTATTGATAGGTTGGCTTTTATATGTGTTATTTTACTGTTTTTTGTTTTCTGTTTCTTCTGTTCTTTTTTTCTTGACTTCCTGAGTTACTAAACACTTTTGGTGTTTCTAAATATATTCCTTTTCATGTTATCCTTACTGGTTGTCTTCAGTATTATAATATACATATTTGATTTATTACAATCTACTGGTATGGGTAAAGTATAGAGCTTCATTTAGGTTCCTCCGCTGCCCGCACTTTTAAATATCATTATCATGAGTACTGTCTGGTGTACAGTAACTTCGTTCCAATCATTAAATATGATTATAAAAGCTATGAAGAAAAGGCTACTAATTGTATGTATACGTATTTCTGCTGTTTCTATTCTTTTTTACTTCTGGATGTTTCAAAATTCTTTCATCATTTCCTTTCTGTTTCAATTACCTCCTTTAGCGAATCTATAAAAGAAGGTGTGCTAGTGACAAATCTACTTAGTTTTCCTTTGTCTGAGAATGTTTTCATTTATTTTATATTCCTGAAGGATAGTTTTAATGGTTACAGAATTCACAACTGACAGCTCTCTTCTTTCAACACTTGAAAATTTTGTACAGAAAATTTCTTCTGACCTTTATGGCTTCCAATGAGAAAACAGTTATCATTAGAATCACTATTTCCATTTGGGCAATACATCACTTCTCTCTCACTGAACTGATTTTTTATTTGTCTTTAATTTAAAAAATAGAATTAGTCTTGGAATCCTTTTGGTATTTATTGTTTGAAATATGTTCAGCTTTTGAATCTGTAGGTTTGTGTCTTTCACTAAATTTGCCCCAATTTCTTTCTCCTATCCTTCTGATATAAATGCTGGATATAAAAGCTGGATATTTTCCCACAGGTACCCTAGTCTCTGTTCATTGTTTTTGTTTGTTTTCCAGTCTACATTTCTTTGTTATTCAGGTTGGATGAATCTATTGATCTGTCCCTCGAGTTCCTCTGGCATCCATACTCTACTATTGAGCAGATCTAGCAAATTATTTTTTCCTGTCATTTAATGCTTAGTTCTATAATTTTTACTTAGTTATTTTTATATCTTTCCTAATACTTTATTATTTTTTGTTTCAAGGAAATCGTCAAAGCATTTATATAAAAACTGGTTTAAAATTTTTGTCAGATAAATCAAACATCTGATTCCTTTCAATTTTTATTTCTGTTAATTGTCCTTTCTTAATCAAGTAGTGATTACTTTGGTTCTTGGTATAATGAATGATTTTTTAAAATTATACACTGGGCATTCATCTACCATGTTAGGAGGGGTCCTACTTAAATATTTTATTACAGTAGGCAAGCATCCTGTTTGGATTTAGCATGCATGTTCCAGCCTACTCTTGTTCACTGTGTTTTTAATGACAAAATTCAGGACTTTTGTGTGTTATTTTTGTTCTCCCTGGTTTATTTGATGTCACTGCAGCTTTCACTAGTCAGTCCCTACTGGTATCACCTCAGGAGAAAGTAGGAGTTAATCTGGGCCAGGTATCTCAGTGTCTTAGAGTTGAGGAGGGGAGTCTCAGAACTACAAAGATGAAGAGACTTCCAAGGTTAGACAACTGTGTTGGCCAGATCGCCTCTAGCTCTGTTGGGACAGAAAATGCTTGCTGGGATGTGTACATTCTGTAGCAGTCTGCCTTGCCAGAACCTCCCTGGAGTCTATTTCAAATTTTTGTTTAATTGCTTAAAATTTCAGTTAATATTATAAAATAATTATTTTCATAACATACTAATGTAATTACCTACAGACACTCTCTCTTCTGCCTAGATATATTTTTTAAAGATTTTATTTATTTATTTATTTGAGAGAAAGAAAGAGAGACAGAAAGCACAAGGATGGGGAGGGAGAGAGACAAGCAGATTCTGGGCCATTGAACACAGAACCCAAAACAGAGCTGAATATCAGGACCCTGACATCATGACCCTAGCCTAAACCAAGAGTCCCATGCCCAACTGACTGAGCCAACCAGGTGGCCCTCCTCTGCCTAGATTTTTAATTCATCACAGATTTCAGAAGTTCCAACACTGCTACTTCAATTAATTTTCTTAAACTTGAAATATTTAACTTCATCTCAGGAATAAAGTTTTTCAAATCTATTAAAAACCTAGAGCTCATTAATAGCCTTGCAATTATTAAAAATGAAGTTCTAACTTTTTTCTATGAACCTGACTTGTGATTGGGCACAAATGAAAGCATAAGCTTCATATGGAAAGACAAGGTTGAGATGATAGCATGGTTAGATCACACATTCATTCATTTTCCAAGAATGGCAGATAATGCAATCTAAAGGGTAGGAATTCCTTGAACTGGAGTTAGGAAGATTAAATATTGATTCTCCCATCATCTGTTTGCATAGACGTTACTAATTTACACAATCTCTCTAGACCTCTTTATTGCTGAAAGTAAATAATATATACCTCTAATTAAGTATATCTTAAATGATTAAATGTAGGACACTTCATTTCATCAATTCTTAATACCATTAGGAAAAAAGTCTTAACCTTCTATGTTGTATTTGTTCAGGTTGTTCTTGTTCCATCGTCAAATGAGATGTGACTACATCACAATTTGAGAAGAATAATGAACTGAGACATTGTTGTTTATTTTTGCCTCCTATGCATGCAAAGACATCAAATTTATAAGGGTCCTCAACTATTTGTGATGGAAGAACTACAGCAAGGAAGTGACTAAAATTGTAGAAATAGCAGCTACAGAAGGAATCCCCAGTTCCCCTAAAGAGCATTTTGATATCAACAGTTTCACAGGGAACTAATATCGCTGAGAAAAGTAGTGATAGTATCACAGATGAATGTGAATAGAGTATTGAAGTAGTCTTTTAAATCTAATTGCTCAACCTAATAACTCATCTTATAAAACTGTCTCTTGTAAAGTAAGATTTATAGCTTTACAAGTCTACCTCTGTCTAAATATTGTTCACTAACAGGGAATTAATAATTTTGAATAATTAACCTCAAAATGACTATTATATTTAGCAAGGTATCTTTCATTGATTGGAAAGAAATTGAATTAATGGTTGAAAGCTTTTTTTACTATAGTTTAATGCCCTTCTGCTAGGGGTTCTGGGGTTTAGTCAAATCATGTGTTAAATTAGAATACATGATCAAGATCATCCATTCTCCTCTAAATGTTGCTAAGGTTTTGTTTTTAAGACTAAAAGAAATGTAAAATTTTATTTCTAATCATGTTTTTTCAGTAAAAACTGAGTTCATGGAAGAAAAATTCATTCTACTATTCCAGATACCTACTGTAGAAACTCTACCTCCATATTTCTTTTCTGATTCTTAGATGAAGTCCAATTTGGCAGACCATTGGGTAAATCACTAAATGACCTGGAGAAGACCTTTTCTTCCTAAAAGGCATCATTCATACATATGTTCATTCATTCATTCATTCAGTAAAATTTTATGTATAGCTACTCTATACTAGAGGCCTTTTTATGTGCTTGGGATTCAGAAAAACACCAAATAAAATTCCTTTCTTCATGGTACTTACTCCCTAGTAGAAGAGACAGACATTAAACAGTAAATATATCTATAAAACAGATTATATATTTTTAAGGGTGTACAAAGTGTTATGAAATTTATTTGAATTTATGAGAATGAATTTTGTTTTCTACCAAAGCAAATTTTTTTTCATTTTTATTATTATGTTAATCACTATACATTACATCATTAGTTTTTGATGTAGTGTTCCATGATTCATTGTTAGTGCATAACACCCAGTGCTCCACGCAGAATGTGCCCTCTTTAATACCCAACACCAGGCTAATCCATCCCCCCACCCCCTCCCCTCTAGAACCCTCAGTTTGTTTCTCAGAGTCCATCGTCTCTCATGGTTCGTCTCCCCCTCTGACTTACTCCCCTTCATTCCTCCCCTCCTGCTATCTTCTTCTTCTTCTTTTTTTCTTTTAACATATATTGCATTATTTTTTTAGGAAGTACAGATCTGTGATTCAACAGTCTTGCACAATTCACAGCACTCACTATAGCACAGACCCTCCCCAATGTCTGTCACCCAGCCACCCATCCCTTCCACCAAAGCCATTTTTACAGCCATTCTAATGTGTGCAATGCAATTTCTATTTAAAGACTCTTACAGTCCATTCTTTCCTCTCACTAGCAAATGTAATATTGGTATTTCTTGTAATAATTATAAGGGCTATAATATGAAACATTTGAAAACAATGGTGAAGCTTTAGTTTTTAGAATACATATGTATTGGCTAGAATCTCATGCTGTGGTTTAGATGCCACTAAAAGTACATCAGTTGCAAATGAAGAGAAATAGCCCAAGTAAGTGAGACAGTATCTAAACTGATGCTTGCAACTGACCTGCCAGATGTCTAGCCCAGCTCCACTGCTTCCAAATTCTACATCTATGGGTAGTGTACTATGTTTCTTGGGCACTTGGAATAAGAGTCCCATTGTCTACTAAGGGCAGCACCACACACTCTCCAGCTGGTTGCTAAGATAGATGTTCAAGTGGCTACATTTTGCATTTAAAAGCCAAGTAAGGAGCATCAGAAGTTGTTCATCATTTTGTTGTCCAGCTGCCTGTGGGGATTGCAGGATATGCTGTTTGTCATTCAGGCAACCTGCTGCGTAGCTACACAAAATGCTAGTAGAGGCTGGAAGCAAACTATCTAGGATTTTCAGCAACCCCTAGGCTCTGTTCAGATGCCAAAAAGCCAAAAAAAAAAAAAATCAAAATCTCACCATACCTGGAAATGATTCATTAATCAGCAGTGTGGCACAGCACAGAAGGAGATTCAAATTAGAAATTAAAAGCTTGTGCCATTCTGAAATATTCTCTTTTGTCCCCATGCAATCTTATTGTGGTTAAAAAAAAATCAAGTACAGTACAGGCCAGATAAGGTTAACATTTTAAAATCTGGTGGAGGCTATAAAAATTTTTGAAATTCAGGCTGAGAAAAAAAATATACACATTGAAGAAATTTTATAAATGCCTAATTATATATAAAAAGGGAAAGAACATTGTGAATAGAAAAAAGAGTGGTCATCATGTTTTATTAATTATTATAACATTGAAATTACTCATAATATGTACATTTTAATAAAATTTCATGTATATAGTGCTATGAAGCTATCACCACCAATTAACCAAAGGAGTAATGGTGAGGATGTGGAGAAACTGGTATTCTTACAGACTGCACTGAAGATTTCAAAATGGCACAATCACTTTGAAAAACAATCTGGTGATTCTTAAGATATTAAACATACCACATGACCTAGCCATTCCACTCCTAAGTATTTACCCAAGATAAATGAAAGCGTATGTTCATTAAATAAAAATAAACAAGCATAAAAAAACCAAACAACTCCTTGTGTATAACTCATAGAAGATTTATTTGTAATAACCCAACTACAAAGTGGAAACAAACCAAATATCAATCAACAGGTAAATGGATAAATAATGGTATATTCATAGAATGGAAAGCTAATCTAATAAAAAAGAGTAAAGTGATACATATAGCCACATGGACATCCCACAAAATAAGTATGCTGAATAATAAGCTAGATAAGTAAGAATACATACTGAATGATTAGATTTTTATAGAATTCCAGAAAATACAAACTAACTTCTAGTGACTGAAATCAAAACAGTAGTTGTCTGGAATAGGAGAACAAGACAGGAGCTGAGGAGTGACGATATTTTAAAAGAACACAGAGAAATTTTGAGGTGATTTTTATGTTAATTAGCTTGATTATGCTGATAATTTTTCTGGGTATATGACACAACTCATTAAGAAGTGAACTTTAAATATGTGAATTGTTTCATGTCAATATGCGTTAACAAAGATATAAAAACATGGCTCGGAAGTAAAAAACTTCTTGTAATGCCAAAAGAAATAAATGGTTATGTGATCTCCCTGCAAAAACAAATATAAAAACCAGGGAGAGGGAGAAAGTTAGACATTGGACAGTGCCCAGAACACAACAGAAGCTGGAAAACTGTTTAATTGTTAAAAACAAGTACAACTACATGAAGTATTTATTGAGAATTCATGATTTACTGGCTTGAGGGCACCATTTAATCTTAAGAAAAACAAAAATAGTAGTAGGAAAAGCCACAGCCTTACCTACTAAAGGTATCCCAGGTCAGAATGAGGGTTTGGAAAGCAGTGTGAAAGGTTGGTTATGCAGAACTGTCTGTGAGAGAATCCCAGAAACAGTGAAAACCAAATTAGAGTACAATTTTCCCAAAATATCTGATTGAGAGCTAAATTATGCATGCATGAGGGGCATCCCTGTCTCCTTGGTTAAAAAAGAAAAAAAAAAGAGACCAAAGAGAGTTTTATTCTTTTTTTTTTTTAAAGATTTTATTTATTTGACAGAGAGGGAGACACAGTGAGAGAGGGAACACAAGCAGGGACAGTGGGAAAGGGAGAAACAGGCTTCCCGCGAAGCGGGGAGCCTGATACTAGGCTCCATCTCAGGACCCTGGGATCATGACCTGAGCCGAAGGCAGACGCTTAATGATTGAGCCATCCAGGCGCCCCGAGAGTTTTACTCTTGAAAGGTAGAACCAGTCTGTCAGATTGTTGATTCCCTTAACTGACTGTATCCTCAAAGGTTCACAGCTCAGGTGGCAGAAATGTGACGCTGAATGGCTTTGGAGTATGGAGTGCAGATTCCGAAGGAAGGAGAGCATCTGAAATTAAGGGGGCAATCTCAGAAGCAAAGAAATCACAGAGAGGGTAAGTCCCATCTCTGTCTAGATCTTCAGCTGAGCAAAAATTATTTCAAGCATAAGGGAAACATCCAAGGGACAGATTAAAAAAAATGTAACAGTAGGAGGAGGTAATATTAAAGCAGAGATAGCAGCAGCTGCATACCACGGGGGAGATACAGTTTGCAGTTTGAAGTCATGCAAGTTATTGACGTACTAGAAATAAAAGATAATAATTTACAGAACATGACAGAATATAGAGTTGCTACAACACATTGTTTATAATGTCCAATTTTCCAAATATTGCTATACATGCAATGACACAGAAAAGTATGACCTAAACTCCAGAAAAGATCTGTCAGTAGAAATTGACTCACAGTGAGTTAGATGTTGGATTAAGCAGATGATGACTTTAAAGGAGCTAACTTAAGTTTACATAGCAAATGAAAACTTCAAAGACTTGAAGAATAATATACTATCAGTGAAAAAAAAAAGTAGAGAATCTCAACAGAAATTTAAACTCTACTTTTTAAAAGGAAATCCTGGAGCTGAAAAATTTTACTAACTGAAATAAAAATGCTGTTGAAGGATTCAGCATCAGATTAGAAATAGCAAAATAATCAGTGAACTTGAAGATATATTATTAGAAATTACAAAATCTGAAGACTAGAAAGGAAAAGGCTAATACTACATACAATAATTGGGTAATGTTTCTCTTCTACTTTCTGGAAAGTTTGGGTAGAATTACATTATTTCTTCTTTAAATGTGAGATTTCATCGGTGAAGCCATCTGGGTCTAACGGTTTGTTATGTGTGCATGTTTATGGGCATGCATCTATATGCACATGTATATTGTGAAGATTTTTTTAATTAAAATCTTCAATATCTTAATATGTATAAAGTTATTCAGTTACCTATTTTTTGCTTGAGTAAGCTTCAGTAGCTTTTGTCTTTCAAAGAATTTATTCATTTCATCTAAGATTGCAAATTTATTGGCAGGAAGTCATATAATCTCATAGTCCTCTTGCTATCTATAGAATCCATATTGTTCTTTCACTTCTAATATTGATATTTTCTCCCTCTCTCTCCTCTTACCACTGCAGTTAAAGATTTATCAATATTTTTCTCTTTCTTATCAGTGTAGCTAAAGTATTATCAATTTTATTCTTATGTTCAAAGCACCAATATTTGGTTTAATTGATTGATCTCTATTATTTTGTTTCGAGTTTCATTGCTGCTATTCTTTATTATTCTCTTCCTTCTGCTTGCTTTGGGTTTAATTTGCTTTTTGTTTTGTTTTTTGTAGAGGGATATTACAGTTTTGATTTGAGACCATTCTTCTATTATAAATATTTAAAGATAAAAAACATCCTTTTAAACAGTGACTTAGTTAATTCCACAAATTTGATATATTGTTTTTATTTTTATTCAATTAAAGTATTTAAATCAAATTCAATATTTCAATACATAATACATTTTAAAGGCATCACAGGTAATTTTCTAGGATAAATAAAGTATTTTATATTTTGATTAGGGTTACATTGTCAAATCTCATTGAGCAATATACATTAAACCTGTGAATTTTATTATATATAAATATTATGTTGATTTATAAAAATATAAATATATGGAATTGGTAGGGAAAGTCAAGGAAGTGAAGAGTTTTATCCTGCAGGATAGAGTGAAAAAAAGTAGTATTTGTGCCAGAACCCAAAGAAAGACCAAACTTTAAGTGATGTGAAAAGCAATAACAGCCAATAAAAGAGACATCATAGAATTATTATACACAAAGGTATAGGAACCAGGAGTATGTCATGGGATTCAGAGAGTGGAGGTGCAGGAGTGTGTCACATTTTGCAACTTGGCAGTGATGTACAATAAGAAAAGCTGATAACTTGCTGATTACACATCACCATGTGGAAGCTGTGGCTGCTATTAATGGGAATTATTCAAGAGAAAGACCTGAGCTAAATACAAGAATTGGAAATGAGCCAGTAGAGAATGCAATATATGAAACAAACTTTAGAAACACGCTAGAAGCAAGAGATAAAAGACTGGACAATGTTGAAAGGTGAAGTGGGATTAAGGAAAGCTCTCAGGGGTATAGTTAGGAATGATGATAAGTGAATACGTACACAGGTTAAAGAAAGAGAGTGGGAAAAGCAGTGGAAGTACATAGCAAATAGACAAGGCAAATGACTGAGGAGCAGAGCCCAGGAAACAGTATGTGGAAATGTTAGTCAAGGGGTAGGTGAATGACTTCTTCAACAATAAGATATCCCATCCCCTAAAACTGAAAGAAACGTAGATATAAAAAGAGAGACTAATGTTCTCAGTGAAGCAGGAAGAAGGATTAGAAAGGTGCTGAGGTCTTTAAAAAAAAGGTGGGGGGCACCTGGGTGGCTCAGTTGGTTAAGCGTCTGCTTTCGGCTCTGGTCATGATCTCACGGTCCTGGGATCAAGCCCCACATCAGGCTCCCTGCTCAGTGGGAAGCCTGCTTCTCCTTCTGCCTCTGCTGCTTCCCCTGCTTGTGCTCTCTCTCTCTCTCTCTCTCTCTGTCTCTCTGTCAAATAAATAAATAAAAATCTTTTAAAAAATAAAGAAAGGTGCTGAGGGCTTAATTAGTAGTGTAGAGGTGCACAGAAGAGAGAACTACCTGTGGGAAAAAAATATGATTTATGGGTGGTGCTAAGCACCAGAAACAAAGTATCTCTCCATGATATAATGGTAAGTATCTTTCCCATGGCATCATCTTGTTTCCTCAAAGATGTTAATTATATTAATAATAACCACTTATGAACTGCCTACTGTTTGGCTTAGGTGTTTGAAGCTCATATAGATTAGTGAATTGAACTCTCACAAAAGTCCCATAAGGTAGGTAGTACTATTTATACTAAGGCTGTACACGAAGAAACTAAACTGTGGCAAAAAAAGGCAAAGTTATTTGTGTCAAGTCTCATCACTGATAAGTGACAAGGTTGGCCTTTGAACCCAGGCATTTTGACTTCAGAGTCTCTACACAACCACTGAATTATACTGCTACTCTCTGAACCAAAGCAAATATCTTTCCTTAAAAAATTTATTAAACTGAAATGTGGTATACTTCTAAAGATTCAACCTAAGATCTTGAAGTTCAGACTGTTTCTAATATATGATGAGAGTTTTTGTTTTTTTGACTTCATATCTAAGACTATATTATTTTTACCCATAAAGTTGATTTGTTCAGTAATAGCTATGAGGAAATTGAAGTTTATGAGAGAATTATTTTATCTTAATAGGAGTGTGGTCTAAGAATGACCTTAGTATACTAACATTGTACTCTCCTGTGGATTTGGTATGATAATTCTTTTTTTTTAATATTTTATTTATTTATTTGACAGAGAGAGACAGTGAGAGAGGGAACACAAGCAGGGGAAGTAGGACAGGGAGAAGCAGGCTTCCTGCCAAGCGGGGAGCCCGATGTGGGGCTCGATCCCAGGACCCTGGGATCATGACCTGAGCCGAAGGCAGACGCTTAACGACTGAGCCACCCAGGTGCCCTGGTATGATAATTCTTATTAAAAACAATAAAAAAGATACAAATACTTTCAAAAGAAATACTGCCATTTAATTGTTTAATGGAGAGATGTTACCTAAAATGCAAAAACATCATATGCCTGGTAAGTGTTAATTTTGATCAAACTAAGTCTAAATTTTGGTAATCAATGGATGACTTTTCTTTGAGGCTGACCTCTATGTTTATAAATATATAAAATAAAGACATATATTGCTTTTTCTTGTGTATGTTTTATATCTATTTCTTACTTTTATTTAATGGTTTTCTTTATGTTTCATAGCACCAAAAATAACAACCCTGGAGGGAGGAATTTGTGAAACTCTGCAGGACCTTTTGAACAAATCTGCCTTATAATAGATTGCTTCCCACAGAGATTGAACTTGAGAAACACAAAATGATAAAAATAAACTGAGGGTTCTAGAGGGGAGGGGGGTGGGAGGATGGGTTAGCTTGGTGATGGGTATTAAAGAGGGCACGTTCTCCATGGAGCACTGGGTGTTGTGCACCAACAATGAATCATGGAACACTACATCAAAAACTAATGATGTAATGTATGGTGATTAACATAACAATAAAAATTTTAAAAAATGTATTTTAAAGTTGTCACAAAAGTGAACATCTAAATAAGAAAAGCTCATCTCTAACTATCAAGCCAATTTTCTTACAAAAATTAAAATACTTTAACAAATAGCATGATAAAATGCCAAAGTAACAACTTGCTATTTTATTTAAAGAACAGTAATAGACCACTACAGTCAGCTTCCTTGCTCAACATAAGAGAAGTGCAGAGGATGTATTGGTTATAACTATTTTTACCCTCTAGTTTCCTTCTCCGTGTCCAAATGTGCATCACTCTCTTGTACTGCATAATTTACTGATCATCACAACCAAGTATGCTAACTACTCCTTCACTATAGCCCTCTCTTTTACATTTAAACTTCTTGAATGGCCAATCTATACCTTTTTTTCATTCTGGGGTACATTTTTCACTCTCCCTCTCCACATAGAGAGAAATGAGTTGATTATAAAATGCACTCAGAGTCACTTTATTCCTCTTTGTATCTTGGAGTCTAGGAATTCCAAGTTACCCAGAAGAAAGAGAACTAAGAAAATTGCCAAGACCTACTGATACACATCCAACCTCAGCAAGATCTGCCTTTTGCTAGTGAAGCAGCAGAGTGAATCCTTCTCAGTTCCATCCTAGCTCATTGTCTTTAAGGAAGCCCACACAGAGGGGTAGAAGAAAATATTTTGTCCTCACTCTAAGCAAATGAGTGAAGAATCCTCAATAGACTTAAATTCCTTATTCTGAACCTCAGGAATGTGAATGTCACAGGAATTGGGACAAATTTTTTGTTTACTTTCCAAAAATAATCTAGAAATAAGAAGATGGCTTTAGCTTGTAGAAAAACAAACAAACCAAGAAAGCTACAACAGAAAAAAACTGCACTTGTAACTACCATGGGCGGGATTAAATGTTTCCAGTGAACCATATGCAGACCCTGCTGAATGGATCTAGCCTGGAATTCTGAGTCTCTCTTCAAGTGAGCTATTAAGGAGGTAGATGTGGACTCCAACAAATAGACGAAAAAATAGAAGCCCAGAGGCTAGGTGGAAGTCAAATCAAGCAGCTTGAGAGGTCATCCGCTGTTGTAGGAAAATGCAGATGTAGGATTCAGGTAGGAAATCTTTATGGTATATAAAATTACCCCATAAAGAATTTACCCCCAAAACTGAACATCCTTCACATCAAAGGTAATCAAATCCAGATTTTAATTAAGTTAAACTTAAACCAAGTACGATCTTGTGTGTGTGTGTAAATGTGTGTGTGTGTGTAAATGCACACATATAAATATATATATTTTTTCCCCAAGAGTTGGGTGCTTAACCAACTGAGCCACCCAGGTATCCCAGATCTTCTTATCTTTTATCTCTGCTCTATTTTCCTTGGGTCTAGTAGAGTTCAAAGCAGTATATGCAGTGAAAAATGGACTATACAATATAGAATAGAAAGTGAGATAATCAGGTTCCCCTTAATCCCTCTGTTACTAAATCTTTTCAAACATGAAGCTTCCCTATACTATTAGAATGGAGAATCTTTAATGGAAAACACAGAGATTCCGCTATATTGATACTTTACTGGGATATAAGTATTTTTCTATTACCTGAAGAATAAAAAAAAAAGGGGTAAGAGTACTTACTCAAGATTTCATACAAGAAGCAGGAAAGAATTCAGTAACAGAACAACCTATGGGAGAAGTGAAAGAATACTGGTTTTCTGTTTGCATTCATCGAGTCCAGGTTTTTCAATGCGATAATTACAATTACATTAAAAATCATCAGAGTTAAGTCATTTCAAATGTCCAAACAGAAACAAAAAATTCACACTTGCTTCAAACTTAGGTTTGTAAGATAATTCACTCTTGGTCTATTTTCCTGGGCATGACCTGGTCACAGATTCTATTCTTCATGAAGTGACTTTCACTTCTTTTAATCTCTGAGGTTATGGGCAGTAATGCTGTCCAAGTATAGCTTTTACTAATATTATGTTGGCATATATTTTGTATCTTATTTTTAGTAGTGGGCCTCCTCCAATTCCAGTAAGCATTTTACAAAATAGCAAGCTTGCAAAGACTGTCATACCATAAAGCACGATGTAAAACAGAAAACGCCTTCCTTTTATCCCTTCCTCTTGTTTAAATTTATATAATTAATGTTAGGGAATAAGCCAGTGTTACTCTTATGGTATCCTGCTCTTTCCTACAAATGTTCCTGTCATCCTTTTCCAAGATAAAGATTGTATGATGGTACAGAGCTACATTAGAGCTGAGTTTTGTTAAGCATTAAATAACGGTATATAAAAAGAGTAGATCACTAGTTGAAAAACAGTAAGCTGTCAATAAATGTGAAATATTATTACCTGTACTATTTTTATTAGTACTATTCTTATTGCCAAATCAGATACTCTCTTAGATTCTTAATATTTTATCTGAACTTCATGGAATTATATCTTTAAAATCCCTTTAATGGGAGCAAATCTAGGATGCTAAATGTATTTAGGACTTCCTACTGAAAACAGAAGCAAAACAGAATTCGCAATAACCATAAATTTGTATTATTTTGATTTTCTGATGTACACAATTCTGCTTTGATTTTCTACACAGCTACAGCACAGGGTCGTCTAAGAATTAGAGATAATATATGTTAAGTACATTGCCAGGTTCATACTGTGAACTCAATAAATGGTAATTTCTCTATATTTATCATTTCTTCTAGTTCTCCTAAATAGTGTTATTATTTGTACATTCGTTTCATAAATATCAATTATATTCCAAATTTATATGTTCCTTCCTGAATCTATAACCTAATATTTGATTCTTTAACTTTCTTATTATTTAAAATAGTTAATTACATGTTACTGTTTCTCTATATGTTGATTGTTACTGGAATTCCTGGCTCTCCAGCATCTTCTTTTTTTGTTTTTTCCCATTTATATGTTCTAAGTTCTATGTGATTTAGATATATAGCATCAAGCCTTGCTAAATCCTGAGACAATATGTACAAAAGGCCCACCTTTTTAACTGCTGAACTTATGTAACTGCATAGCTTGCCTTAATGCAAGGCAAAATTTCATATTGTGTTTCTATTGGTGTACAAATATTCACACAGTCTCAATAGAAAGTGCTCAAAATATGTTTACTATGGGATCTACAACATGATTTTATTGTGTGCTACTATTAAGCAATTCTCTGTAGAATTCACTTCCAAATTTGCTTCCATACTCAAACACAATTTTTAGACTTAAAAAAAATCTTTTTTCCCCCATTTTTGAACTAGTCTTCATTTACTTCTTTATTTGTTTGCTACCTCAAAAAGTCCAAATTTTCTACTTTCATACTTAGTCTAGACTTTAAGACTCCCATCTGCTATTACCCCTACCTTCAGACAGATAAAATCAAAATCAGAGGTTGCTACATATTGAAGACTTCTAGGTTTCTCTTCACTCAAAGAAAATATGTAATTTCATTCCTCTCAAGCACATGAATGCTTAAATGGAAACTAGAAAGAATATGGAGAATGGAGAAATAAAAAACTTTCACACAAAATGAAAGCATTCATTGTCAGAACAGCTGCGTTAACACAAAGAAAGAGTGTGATGGAATGAATTAAATGGAGGTAAAATAAAATTACTTTTTTCCTTAAAGCTGTATTTTTAATAGCTTTAAAAGTTAACTAAGGAGAAAACAGCAATTTATTTTATGCTCATAGTATATGTAAAGGTAAACTACATGACAAAAATAGCACAAGAACTGAAAATAGTGTTGCAAGAAACTTAAACTATATAGGAAGCAGTATAATATTATTTTCCAAGATAGACTGATGAATAAGTTAGAGATTAGTAGACCGCAGAAAAGGGCCGAATAAAGAAAAATTTTTAATTCCATCTTGTCAGCCTAAAGTAAATTGAGAAGGATCATTTTATAAATATAATTCTGAAAGAAAAGGAGACCTTAGTGTTAAATTATAGAACATTATAAGTTATTGTAGGTATCAAATACAGGAAATTCCCAATATGTACATAAAAATACATATGATTTCTCAAGACCTTACCCTCCTAAAATTATGAATTAAGTCAAAATATCAGTAATACTATGAATTTCAAGTTATTGGAATTTTCTTTCCTGTTATCTAAAGCCGTTTTTTTCAAAGTATGGTTCGTAACATGATGAGCACTGAGTAACGCATAGAACTGTTGAATCACTATACTGTACACCTGAAACTAATATAACATTCATTGTATGTTAACTAGACTGGATTTTTTTCAAAGAAAAAAATTAAAAAACAAAGTATGTCTGTAACCCAGGAGCATCTGAGCCACCTGGGAGCCTCCTAGAAATGCAAAATCTCAAGCCCCACTCAGACTTCTAATTTAACCAACCTCTAGTTGGTTTGTGTGCAATAATGTTTAAGAAACCCTGGTCTAATGTGTTTCTGGATATCTTTAGATAGTATCTCTTATGCACTGATGGATTAGTCTGTTCTGTCGGCACCACAGTTGTTTGTTAATTAGTCATACCACCAAACAAATACCTGCCTGCTAAATGCATTTGTGTTGAATGCAGGTATAAAGAAATGAATGAAAGATCTAATTGGAAACTAACACCTACAATAATAGTAAATTTGCTCTATCTCCAAACCCACTGTCCTCTTCAACACTGGAAATAAATGAACTTTTTTTGTTTTAAATCTGATAAAATAAACGTGCTTTTCCTTTTCTTTGTAGAGACAAAACTTCTGGCATCTAGTTGTGGGTCATCTGTGCCCACACTGCATTTTTTCTTTTTAAGTAAGCTTAAAAAAGTATCCAACATGGGCTTGAACTCACAACCCCCAGATTGAGAGCCACATGCTCTACTAACTGAGCCAGCTAGGTTCCCTGCACATTGCATCTTTTATGAGTTGTTAAACTAGGGCTGAGTGGTGGCAAGTGTAAGAATTCAGCATGTACTTCCGAAACTGGCAACCAAAGAACAGGACCAGTAAATACAACTGCAACTTTTTACCCAAATCTGCTTGTTCTCGGAATGTGGCTTGCCACCATGTTTTTATAGATAACATTCCGGCCTGGCACCATGACAACAAAACGCTGATTTACTTGTTTTACAGGGACTAAAGGCTTTACCTATAATCTGGCCAGAACCTGTCATAATTACAGACCTTCTCTTTAAGTGCAACATAATGACTTCAACCCTCCCCTACTTAGTAACATCTTTTATCTGATTTTGAGTGACAGTAGCTTGTCTTCTCTATACCCAGACCCTTTTTAGTCTGCCTTTAAAAAGCCCTGACTCTCATGCCCTTCTGTCCTTCAGGAAGGCGGATTTGAGGCTCCTCCTCCCATCTCCTTGTTTGGCTGCCACTCGAATAAACCCTTTCTTTGCTGCATACTAAATGTGTCAGTGACTAGCTTTACTCCAAGTCCAGCAAACAAATTGGGTTCAGTTAGACTCTGGTATAAGGTGTTTATTCTTTATTGTATCGTATCCACGCCTGGCTTTCTGCTTCTCATTTTGCCCCTAATACTGCTTAGTAAATTTCTCCTTCAATTATTTCCTTACAAGATCTCCTTATGCTATTGTTTGCCCTCTGAACAATTCTGCATTTATACTATCCACTTATAACTAGTGGAACTGAGTCATAAGAAAAAATAAGCCTTGTATTGGTTATCCTGTGTGACTTAGTCTCAAAATAATGGAATGCAGCTATTAGTAAAGAATGAGACTCTGGGAGATGAGGACAAGCCTTATTAAAACAGTCAGTTCTGTGAATCAACTACATCAGAGCCTGTATCTGCATGATTTTCTTTTCCTTTTCTCAGTTTTATATTTGCGACCTCAATATGAATCTTATATCTCTACTACAATCTGTATTCCAACAGGAAGAAAGGAGAGGAGAGAAGGGCATGACTATAGCAGGAAAATTAAAATACAGAAAATCCCAGAAAATGTAGAACAGAACTCCTATCAGCCCAAATCCTTGCCCTTGGCCATCTCTTGCTGGAAGGCAAAATGAAAACAAAAACAAAACAAAAACAGTGGTGTTGGATACATTCTCTTTCTACAAATTACATCTTCTAGAAATTAATTTTTATCTAGTTGAACAATAAAACAGATTCATTCAAGACTCAGTCTGACATATCTTATGCTTTGTTTAATCTCCATTGATCTCCATCAGCTTCTCCTTTCATTAGTAACTTGGTTTTTTTGCTTGCCAAATTTTAGAATAGATGTTAATACCTTTTTGTCCACTATGCAAATATCTTTACTATGCAACTGTTATAAAGATGCAATGCCTCCTAAAGTCCAGCATTCTAATATTTGCTAGTAATAAAGTCTTTATTTTCTAAGTTTTTCCTCATTTTCACATTTCTGACATACATGTACATTCAATGTGAATAATACTATTAACAGAAGAATTTTGATATGAAGTATAAATCGCACTTTTTTCTTTTCAATTACCTTACTAAGTCACAAGTATCTACACTTAATTGAAATTGTGTAGACTGGAAGCGGTAAGAATCTCTGCTAACTGGGGCTGCTATTTACCTTTTGGCCTCTAAAAATGCATCAGCATCCATTGCATAGAAAAGTCTGATTTTCTCCTGTTATAATTCACTGTCAAAGAGAATGAACAATCGATGAAGCGTACTATTCCTTTATTTTTTTCCAGGTCAAATATCAGTGATTTACTATTCATAACCCTGATGTCTCCCTCTTTCAAAGATTATTTGTTTAATTTTGTTTTTACTACACCAGTAATATATTTTCTGAAAATAAATTGACTTTCATATTTAGAATGTGTTTCCTGTAACTAGTGGTTGAAAGCAAGCATCTGTCATATTATGTCAGGTTTTCCTCTCTGATCCCCTAGGGGGATGATCTGAATCATTAGTTTATAATCAGTTTTTGTTTTTAATTAAATATCAGCCATATGACTGAGTAAGAGAGAAATAGGATTTTGCTCTTGGTCTCTCAAATAAATAGATTTATGGAAATAATGTTAAGCAGAAAATATGATAGGCTAATGGAATAAATTTTATAAGAAAAGCATCATTTGGAGCTTTTCATACATAAATTACTTTTAGGAAATCAAACAAAACTTTGAATTGTGCAATACCAAAATCAAAACATTATTGATCAAGTAAATGCTATATATTGACATCAGTAAGTATAATACATAAATTTATTTTAGTTACTAATCACCAAATTATTTCTTTATTAATTTATTCAGTTATTCAGTAATGCCATTAACATATCTGCGAACCTGTGAGAATATGCTAGTGTGTGAGTGTTTGTGTCTGTGGTGGGAGTACAAGGGTGTGTGTGGGTGTGCTCATGAGTAGTAATTGTAATACATGTTTATACATTGCAAAACTGCAGCTGGCATCTAAACTAGTAACTAGAATAAAAAATGTCTTAGGAAAAAATTAAAAATCCTAATAAATACATCTAAATTAGAAAATAGTGGAATTTTTCAAACATCTTATTCTTTATAAAGATCAAACTGAAAAAGTATGATTTTTTTTAAAGCTAAATAGAAAAATACAAGTATTCAAGTATACACTGTTAGGAATGAAATATGTCATATAATTCCCAACAAATAGGAAATTGAGTATTTACTCAAATCTATGATAATTATATTCAAAACTCAAAGAACTCTATTTTTCTCTGAAAAGAAAATAAATAAATCCAACTCAACATGAGGCATAAAATGAAAAGACCAAGACTTCAAGGAAATTAAAATTTGTTTACTTGTCTTCCCCAACTGTGTTTTTAGGGACTTTGGACCTTTTATATGTCTATGTTAACATGTTTCCAAAATATGTTAATATGTTATATTAAACTATATTTTGTTATAGTTTAATATAATAAGACCAAGTTTATTATGTACAATGTGGCAGCACGAGTCCTAGAACTTCCCCTTCTCTAATTCTCATTAACATAAGAAAATATTATATAAAACATTTACATTTTTACAATTTAACATTAACTACATAAACCTTTCCCAAATCTTTATGTATTTGTGCTGTGTTCTGGGAGAACTTCTATGCTCCACCTTCTGGTTCAAATAGCTAATTTTATATTGTATTCATTATATCTAGGATCTATCATAACAAATGCAGTTTCCATTTTTGTATCAGCTAAGATACTGTCAGCTTAGAGAAATAGAAATTGGCTCAATTATGTCTCCTAGTTCCCATTTCTTTGTCACATTATTTGGCTTTTTTATCTGTCTTTGGTTTGTTTGTTTTACTATTCTCTTTGGTGTCTGAATGGTTTTAGCCTGTTTTTCCTCATGGTTTTAAAACGGCAGTCAGTCCACTTTGAGGCTAAGTACTTTCATTTCAAGTTCAGAAAGAATGAGAGATGAAAACAAATTGGCAAAACAAAATAGAAGTGAACAAAAAAGTCACCCAAATAACCCTGGAGCATGAACTATAAAGTGCCCACTAAATCTGATTGCAAAGAATGAAGTCACCTTGTTAAAACATAGAATGAAATAATTAGTGTAGATGAATGAAAAGCTCCTCCTAGAAAAAAGAATGGGGTTGTCTTCCCCGCAGACACATGGAGAAATAGCTGAACAAATGTGTTTCTCTGTAAGTAGATAAAACAGCGAGAATGGGTGATGATTAGGCAACCAACACTCAAATTCCTAGTCAGCTCTTTTTTAAAAACATGATTCTTCTTGTTTCTAGAATAAGATATCCCCTTATTTCCCTCGTTGTATTAATTACAGTCATTTTAAAATCTTAGCATCCTATTTATTGAGATTTTTCTCATTGTTTACATTGCTTTTTTGTTTATTTTTATTTTTCCTCAAAAGTATATTGATTTGCTTCATATCAGCCTCTGATTATATAATCAATACTCATTGCTGCCAGTGTTTTTAAGGAGAAAAGCCAAAGACCTATGCACAAGGGGTTGTCAGATTGCAGAAATTCCATATAACATCAGAACACCAAAGAACTGATGAAATTGCTTCTACAATAACTCTTCAAAAGAACCACACATTTCTAACTAAAGAAGGGATATGGCTAAATTTGGGGAAGCACCCATTCAAAGGAATAGTAATAGAAAGCAGAATTTAAAAAGGAAAGAAATATGCAAGTAGAAAAGTAGGTATAGGGCCAAAACAGTTTACAATTATAGGAAGAAAGAGATTTCAAAGTAAAGGAAAAAATCAATAATGCCAAATGCTATGTTGATTGACTTTAGAAATCATGATGCTCATTTAAAGCAGTATTTCACTTGATGGCCAGAGATTCCATTTGCAAAGAAGTTAAAGACAAAGTAATTACAAAGAAGTAAAATGTAGTGTTTACCATCTACAAATATGAAATATCTGGCAATAAAACAAAGAAAGTCTGGATGATATCCTGATGTGGGTAAATACTATACTTAGAACAAGACAAAAGTCTACTGAAAAGTGGTAGTCGAGAAGGAACGAATGGAGGAGACACATGTCTAAAATATGTGAGTAAAAAAAGAGTACTGTTAAATATTTAAAGCCTCTGGAAAGGCTTTGGACAGACATTTCCCATAAAGCATGTACGTAATATGTAAAAATTGCTACAGTTTTATTTTACACCCGGGAAACTTTTTGGAATGCAACTGGGACTCTTAATTATTGTAATATGACAAACACGACCCCAAATTGTCCAGGCAACCCAGGACATATGGTCCTCTACTAGTACATCCCAATAGTTTCCAGCATAGCACAGATTTAATGTCAGTGACAGCTAATTGGTAACCAAACTTCTTTTCTATTTTTCCTTAATAAGGTCTCCTTTGGAATTCTGTTGGTTTGAGGTCTAGCAATGATGGATTATGAGAAGAAATGACATGACCCCTTCCAGAATTGGCCCATAAAAATCTCCTACATGCTATCCTCCATGTTCTCTCCCATTTGGTGGCTTGAGTTTCTTTGAAAGCTTAATGTTAACATGATGAATCCATTAGAATGAATTAGAATGGATTATGAATAAATAATAAGAGGTAAATCTCATATTTGGAGCTGTGGGTTAATTATAAAGAATCTTCTACTTGTTTTAGAGACATTATATATTTGGAAGTTTGTTAAGCAGCTATTATTATACCAATACGAGTTCTTCTCAATATAATATTTCAGACAGTTACTAATACTGTACTGAAGTAAATATAGAGCAAAATCCTACTATTTAGGTGACGATATGGAAAAACAGATTAATCTTGAAAAGGAAATGAACACCTTGATTCGAATATAGGAGAAGCAAAGGGCAGAAGAGTACAGAGAAAAGATAACATTGGCCAAGAGCCTAGAGCATAATTTAAACCAAATGATTTTAATTTATTCATCCTGCTGAGGTAGACTGAGATTAAAGTTTTTACTCAAATAATCACAATTTAAAAATTTATTCTACAGGTATAAATATTTTTATCTGATTACATCTTGTTTCTTTTTTTTTTTTCTATTGACAGAAACTCTATTTTTAATTGCCATTCTAATCCATTCACAGGTAAATGACCAAAAGAAGTTGTGGCATATCCAGTTCAAGGAATACTACTTGGTTTAGCAGAGTAATCTCTTCACATACATAACAAAATTGGTAAAGATTTTATTTTTTGCTCAGATAATTTTTCTGAGCAAAAAAAAATCAAAGCAAAATAATGTCCATAGCATATGATTTCAAAATATAAAACCTTAGGAATTGGAAATAATTCTTTTTTTTTCATTTTTTTAAATTTTTATTGTTATGTTAATCACCATATATTACTTCATTAGTTTTTGGTGCAGTGTTCCATGATTCATTGTTTGTTCATAACACCCAGTGCTCAACATCTTGTTTCTTAAATTACTAATATCTGAAACACCCAGTTCTATCTCCTCATACAGTTGACAATTTAGGTGTAATCTGGTAGAAACAATTAAACCTAAAACTTACATCAAGACTTTGTCAGCCTGGAGGTGAACACGGTAACAATAACTAAAACACTGCAAACACATGGTGGTGGTGGTAGAAGTGGGGAAAGGAAGCTATACCTCAACTATAGGAGGTACATATTTATCAAGTAGAGTATTATATTCCATCTTATTTGTAAAAAATACCTATCAAACCAATCTCAAAAGGCTACATAGTATATGATTACAACTACATAATATTCTGGAAAAGTTAAAACTAAAGACAGTAAAAAAGTCAGTGGTTGCCAAGGGGAGGAATGGACACAGCACAGATTGTTATGGCAATTAAATTATTCTTCATGTATAATGGTAGACACATGCCATCATAAATTTGTCAAAACCCATGGAATGAACAACACCAGGAGTGAACCATATGTAAAGTATAGACTTTGTGTGGTAATGATGTGTCCATGTAAGTTAGTCACTTGTAGCAAATGTACCACTCTGGGGTTGGAGGGGTCAGGGAGGGATGTAAATAGAAAACTGTGGGAGAGGGGTGTGGCAGGTGTATGGGGAATAGGAATTTTCTGCTCAATTTTGTTGTGAACCTAAAATTGCTCTAAAAATACTCTATTAAAAGTATTTTTTTAAATGCATGGCAAATAAAAACATGAATTGAAGCATTTCAAAAAGCTGCCAACTGGACAGAATTTTAATAGCTGCTTAATATATTCAATAGTTTACAAAACCAGTAGGTGTCTCTCCTGCTCTATATATTTTTAAAATATATAATAATCTCAAAACCAAATGCATGTGTAAAAGGGAAAACAGTGTAATAATCAGCAAACTAAAATAATGACATTTTTCTTCAGTTTATTTTTGGTTAAGAGGCCAGGTTTGCTTACTGTATTTTAATATGCACAAACAGCATACTATATATTCAATAGGGTGTCAGTTTAGATAATCTTTGACTTGTGTAACACATTTGGAGATCTCCCATTTCACATTTGTAACCACATCATTTCTGTTAAAATTAATGCAGCTCCACACAAATTTGCAGCAGTTTGGAAAACATTAGAAATGACCTATGATCCATGCATCTATTTCTTAGGATGCCTGTCACATTTAATCAAGGTCATCATATTTTACTGATGCATGACATTGTTAATTTCTTATTTTCTACATGTCTCATTTCAATAAATCATCTGTCAAACAGACACAATTACATCCATAAAATTCACAAGCATTCATTAGGTTATGAAAAAGGTTCTGTTTTCAAGTGAAGAGATATTTTTCTTTACCCATAAAGTGCCTAAATACATGGACTTGATTCCAAATTCTATCACCAGCACTAATGACAATGTGCGCTTAGAGATGCAGTAGGAAGGAGTCAGAGTAGACACCAAATATTTAGACAAAAAATAAAATGGAATTAAATATATGTTATTAATGAGGCAAAGAGTGAAACATATGAATGTGTAATTTTAAAGATAAGGACACGCAGTTGGAAAGGAAATCATTCTTTTTCCTTATCAGAGCAGCATTCTTCAGCCTTTCATAGGTGCCAATTGTAAAGTTTAAATAAGAATGATTTTTTTAAATTGTAGTTACAGCTCAAATGATAAAAAGATTTCATTAAATCTTGGTTATGACCGTATCTTTAAAGAGTGACAGAAAGCTTCCTACTTAGTAAGAATTGGCCTTGTTTCCCAAAATATAAATTTAAAAACTATTATTTCATAGGACATGAAGATAATTACAAACTGTGGGCTCAAATTCTACCTGGGTCAATTAAATTTGTTATTGTCACATGGCTAAAAAATAAACTATTTTTTAAAAGATTTTACTTATTTATTTGACAGAGAGAGAGAGCAAGGGAGCACAAGCCGGGGGAGAAGGAGAGGGAGAAGCAGGCTCCCCACTCAGCAAGGAGCCCAGTGTGGGGCTCGATCCCAGGACCTTGAGATCATGACCTGAGCTGAAGGCAGATGCTTAACTGACTGAGCCACCCAGGTGTCCCTAAAGAATAAACTATTAACACTGGTATTTCGTCTTAGAATCTCATATCAAGTAGACAAAATAAGATGTTTTTGTCCAACTTAACATCACAAGAGAATCCATAGAAAACAAGGAGAAACCTTGTGTTCCATTAAGTCTTGTACATTTTGTAGTTCTGTGGTACTGGTAAAGTATACTGCTTGGTCTGAAGCTTACTTTCACCAGTAAAACATAAGAGGCAGCAACATCAGCAAGACGCAGAAAAGAAGCTCGGCATCTCCTTCCCCTCATGGGCATGCACCCATTCAATGATCCATGGACAAATTCCATTTGTGAGAAATCCAGGGACCAGTGGATAGGCTCCTGCATCCTGGGTGAAAGCAAAACAAAACCAGCTATACAGAATCCGATGGCAAAATTTGTGGAGGAAAGTCACTCACTACTAAAACTACTACTAAAGTATTTTTAGTCCTAAGTCCTAAAGTCCTAACTAGAACATGAAGAACAAAGTAAGCACAAAATTAATGGCATGAAAAATATGATAAAGATTACTGTAGAAACAAAGGAAATAGGGAATAAAAAATAGAAAAAATCAGCAAAACTACAATTTGTTTTTTATTAGATTAATAAATTAGCTAGTCTGGGAAAAAAAGACAAAATAAGAAATAAAGAGGAGACATTAAAACTGATGTCACATAAATAAAAAAGGATCATAAAGTGACTGCTATGAACAATTATATGCCAACAAATTGGATAACCTCAAGATATGGATAAATTTCTAGAAACATACAACCTACCGATACTGATTCATGAAAAAACAAACAAAAATGTGTCCAGACCTATACGTGGTTAGGAGATCCTTATTTGAGAACTGCAAAAAAGAATAAAATGGATATGTCCTGATAATTGAGGAAGGTCAACTTCCTTCCAGGTTGTACTCTTTTAAATTTGAAGTATATTGCATTTATATGTATTTCCATTTGTTCCACAAATCTACCTTAGGGTAAGTATCATTCCTTCTGGCATTGATTCCCCCTAGTTTACTACCTAAAGTGAACGGAACAATCATAATCATTTTTCTCCCATTTCTCTGACAAGTAAAGGAGTGCTGAAACTACTGAGTCAATCTTTGGCCCTCTATCTTGTTCATGTCAGCACAATGAACCTCTTTCGAGCTTATATCCCAGGCCCTTTGGAGGTTCATGTATGCCCTCATCAGGATGGGAAAAAGCTTGTCTGACCCTCCCTGCAGTGCCACACAGAAGGTGCCACTTTAAGTAACTACTCTCTGACATCACCACAATGACCCCCTCGCTACAGAGTGAGGGTTGAGGTCTGGGCTGGGCAGACAAAGCTGTGTAGCCCCTGAATAGTCCACCCACCAGATCTCCCTGTCAGTAAGTTACCATGAATTGAACTCTGTGTAAATGGTATGGAGTGGCTTGCTTCATTTTTCAGTCTCAAAGTGCCTTTTCAGTCTGGAAGATACTTTACTGTCTCTCCTCCACCTACTAACAGCAAATATCACAAATAAAAAATGTGTATTAAAGTGTCTCTCATTACCAAATAATTTATATAAGCTGTGGGTTATTTTATGATCTTAATTATCTTTCACATAATTACTTAGTTATAATGCAATACATATTACAAAGCATTGTTAATCTTCACACATCATTTGTTGCTACAAGTATGATGTTTTAGGAAAATTATACCAAGAGTACATTTCCATTATTAATGATATCAATGAGTTTTGAGAATATAAGAATATAGTGGGCTTACTCTAGAAACAGCATTTCAAAATGTACTAAACATGGGTTTCTTTCTTAGGAGTTGACATGAATTGTTTCAATTTTAAATATTTAAGATTACATGATAGTCAGTGGCTAGCTCTATGTTTCTTTTCTAGAGTCTAAGAATAAGAGCTATTCTCTTGAACACTTCCATTTAGATTAAAAGATCTGTGGTTATAAAGTAAGATAGTTGCAGAATGTATAAATATGTACTGCTTTTTTGTAAGGGATTATTTTGGATTCTTTTTATCACCCCTATTTTATGAATTCCAACTATATATTATCTTCAGTTTTATATATAAAAATGAATACACTGAAGTTGTCATATTTCAAATTCATTTAGACACTTCTTACTCATTTCAATGTTCCAACTTAAATATTTTCTATTACTTTATTTTCCAAATACATCATTTCAAACAGCTATATCTAGGTGAAATTACATACTAAAGGTGTAATCTTATGATAACAATTTTAGATTTGATTGCTTATTTTTGACATCATAATTCAGTGTCGTCAATCAAATATCTATCATTTCTTTGTGAGTAAAATTAATTTTATATTTTTTCTCTGAAGTAGTTTGAAATTCAAATATTATAACACAAGAGTCTAAACTATAAAATGTTTACACATTAGAAAAATTTAGAAAAAATATAAGTAGTATAAAACTTTTAATCATTGCAATAACTTACTTTAAATGATAGGTATATCTAAAACCATGTATCTTTAATTCACTATGAACCTGATATTTTTGTAATACAAATCCTAGTAATTATGGAAATGATAATGGTGTTGGAGATAGGTCTATTATTATTCTACACTATATTCTGTGTGTCATTCACAGTGTTAATGTTTCACTATCTGATATAATACTTATAACTGATTAAATGACACTTTTTGTGGTAAAAAAACAGTGTTAATCATGTTTCACTATCTGATATAATACTTATAACTGATTAAATAACACTTTTTGTGTTAAAAAAAATGTGCCCCAGCCTTTTAACAAGTTTCTATACAGCACAGTATTGTTAAATATAACCACAATATTGTATAGCAGACCTCTAGAATTTCTTTATCTTGCATAACTGAAATTTTATGCCCATTGAACAGCAACTTCCCATTTTCTTCCCCTACAGCTCCTGGCAACCACCACTTTACCTTCTGCTTTTATGACTGACTACTTTAGATACATACCTCATATGAGGGGAATCATGCAGTGCTTATCCTTGTGTGACTGGCTTATTTCATGTAGCATGACCTCCAGGTTCACCCATGATGTTGCGAATGACAGGACCTCCTTCTTTTTCTAAGACTGAATAATATTCTCTTGTAAGTACATAACACATTATCTTAATCCATTCAGCCCTTAGTGAACATTTAGGTTGCTTCTACAAGTTGGCTATTGTGAATAATGCTGCAATGAACATGGGTGAGCAAAGATCTCTTTGAGATCCTGATTTCAATTCTTTTAGATAAATATCCAGAAGTAGGAATGCTGGGTCACATGGTAGTTCTATTTTTAATTTTACTTAAAGGCTGCACCATTTTAGAATCCCACCAATGGTGTACAAGAGTTCCAATTTCTCCACATCTTTGCCAATAATTTTTTTTTCTTCTGTTTGGGCAATAACACCTCCTCAGATATGTAGTTTGCAATTATTTTATCCCATTCTTCCAGTGCCCTTTTATCTATGGCCTAAATTTAGTAGCATATTCCTGTGTGTAAATCACTGTGTTGATTTTTCTAGGTCACAGTGTAATATTTTAACATATAGTCAGCTTATCATTTTTCTTGAATTATAAGTTAACTATATTTCTCTTCTATTATTTTATTTACCTTCATATACAACCGTGGTTGTGTTGCATCTCCTTCACCAATATTTCTCTAAAATCGATTAATATGTTAATTATGTTATATGAGAGCAAAAGAAGCCAAGAACAACACGACTTTCTCAAGGAGGAAATTTATTTCAAAATGGAGAGACAAATAATTTTTTTCTGGATACGTTATTACCGTAATACTTCAAAAAGTAAAGTATTATTTTAATGCAATCCTATTCAAATATGCCAAATGGATATTTTAGTGTTATTTTGAAAAATGATGAAAATATTTCTAATATTAACCTGGAAAGGAGAAAATGTAATTAAAAACACAAACCATAACATAAACAATAAAGAAGAACAAGAAACTAGTTAAATATAAATCAAAATAATAAGGTTATATCATTTGTAATATTAATCAACTTATAGCATTTGCCTTTAAAAAGATAGCTATAATCTTAATTAGAATAACTACTCACAGATAGTGGTATATGTAAAGTCTAAGTATTATATAAAGGAAGTGATTGTCCAGCCATTTTTATTTAAATTTTTTAATATTTAAATTTTTAATATTTCTTTTCTATAATCACACTGATGTTAACAATATGATAAAATGATAATAACCTAATGTTATCCTCTAATTAGTTTCAGGGAGAAAAAAAGCTCAATTTCAGTTACGCTAAAAAAGTAATTGTCTTTGGTAGACAAAAAAAGATTTACACATCTTTATTATATCCAATAAAAATTAAAGATCAACACCATGTTGAAAACGTCCATTAACTATAAACTAGAAATTTACTAGTGAAACTCAATTTGGGGAATGGCTCTGAAGAGAATAAGAGAATAGAAGTGAGGAGGTACTCCAAGGATCTCTATCTACAATACTCCATTATATAACTCATATCTTGAATATGTTATGATAAAATAATATTCTCTTCATTTTTGGTTGATACATAGATTTTTTGTGTTATTATTGCAATTTTTTGTGTTATTATTTTCAATTTGTATTTAAAACTTTTTTTTTCAAAATTGTGGTAGGATGAATAATTGGCCCCACAAATGTGTCCAGAATCTGGACACATGAAACCAGGACACCTTACATGAAAAAAGGAACTTTGCAGATGTGATTAAGTTAAGGAACTTGAGATGGAGCCATTATCTTGGTAGTCTATCTAGGCAGACTCATGTAATTAAAAGGTCCCTGTAAGAGACAGTCAAGAAGGTCACAGATAGAGAAGGCAATGTGATAATAAAAGCAGAGGGAAAGAAGACATATGATGGGATGAGGTCAAAGTGAGCCAAGAAATGCAGGTAGCCTCTAAAAGCTAGAAAAAAGACAAGGAAACAGACTGGATTCTTCCTTAGAGCCTCCAGAAGAAAGGTTGCTTACTGACCCATTTTAGACTTCTAACTTCTAGAACTATAAAATAAATTTGTGTTGATTTAATCCAAAATGTGTTGTAATTTGCTACAGAAGCAATATATAACTAACACAAAAATATATGTGAATATTTATAAGCAAGCATAAACATACTATAAGTAAACTGTGTGCATACACATTCACAAGTACATATGCACAAAAACAATAATCAGTTGTTTTGAATGACCATGCAGGCTCACTTCATTTTGTTTCAGAGTGTGTGTACTTTATAATTAAGAAAAATCAACTACAACCTCAGGGTTTCCTTCTATCTGCCATCCTAACATCTCATCTCCTAGTAGTAGTATACCTTCAAGAAGGAAGAGGAAGGGAAAGAGGAGGAGCAAGTGTGGGAGGAGGTGTAAGCAAAGCAAAATCCTTTAATCCATTATTTAACATTTAAAGACCTGTTTAATCGAAGATATTTATGTCAGTCTACAACAGTCATAATCTATAAATAACTACTTAATAGTGTCTTCCCCAATTTTCATAGATAAGTATAAAATGAGGAAAACATAGGACCTTCTATCTGAAATTGAGGTTGGCAATCTCATACCAGGAAAGAAAGAAGAGATTGTACATGGACAATAAACTTGATAGACTTCATAAATTTCCCTTGGGTTGACTATGCTTCAGTTGGCCCATAACAAATAGATGCTCCTGATTAAAATATTTTTTTCATGCAGCTGCAGGCTGCTTCATCAGAATTATGAAGATTTTTTTAATTCAGCTGACTTACTATGAAAGGACATTTTCTAGAGAGAACACACTAATGAAGCATCGCTATATAGTTCCTATTTAAAACCTTTCTATGTCTCAAAATATTGGATATGTCCATATATATTTGGCAGTTTCTCAATAAGTCCCTTTTAATTTTTAAGTAAAAGACCAACCATATAACATTTAAATTGTCTGAAAGTTCACTTTTATTATTTTCTCTTAATTTTTATTTTTGTTTTATTCACTACTATTCTCAATAGCTCATCAAAGGATAATAGTTGTTTCCCATGACTTTGACTGAAACACTTCATAAGAACAATAATATGAATGTTTTTTAATTAGGGAATGAATAATCATGAAGTCTTTAGTTTATAAAGAAAGAATTAAGCCCATCCAATATCTGCTGGATTAAGAGAGATTTATGGGATTTCAACAATTTGCACAGCTTGGGTAAATTTAGAGGAACAAGCAGGATACTTAAGAAACTTGGAAATAGATCAAACATGGATAATTGGAAGTTCCAGTCACATTTGTAATATACAAAAGAAAATTCTGAAATAAGAGACAGAATAACCAAAAACATATTTGAAAATGGAAGAAAATTAAGCCTCTATAGTTAAAATTAATAGAAAATATAAATCAGCTGGATGTAGAGTTTCAAACTTGGGGATCATGACTTGGAGAGATGCAGAGTAATTTAACCATATAGTGGATGTCCCTTCTCCAAAATTTTATGTACCAGCCTGGATTAGAAAGTTTTCTGTGACATTTTGCCAACTATTAACTGAAAAAAACAAACAAAAATTTAAAAAAGGAGGCTTAATCATCTTTTGAAAGTAAGGGAAAATACCCCCTTCCCCTCCTTCTTCTAAGAGTATTTACATAAGAAAACTTAAAATTGTAAGTAATTTCTCCTTTCTTTGAAATGCATATAAATTTTTTGAAAATAAAATGGGATTTTTGTGAGTTTTGTGAACCAAGAATGTCTTTCTTAAAAACCCAGGAGCCATCACCTTGAAATGTAAACATGAAGGAATATAGGACCCCCTACTTCCCAGTTTGGGGGGCAGTTAGGAGCTGAACTTCAATAGGCTCCTTGCTCTAGGTTGCAAAATTCATATAAAATTATGAGAAGTTAGTTTTTCCTCTGGGTAGACTCAATATGCTAACACAGGTGGTCACCCTAATTACCACGTAAATTTGTATAAACTATGTGTGACAGATAGTGCTATCAGGTCCTCTTACCTGAGAACTAGCTATTCTTCAATCATGAAAACCACGCATGCAATGGGTTGCATATGCTTGCCCACAAAAGAGAGGGAGATTCCTTTCTGTCTGTTCAATCTCTTAAACGAATTGCGTGTGATAAGCATCACATTCTGGTTTAATGCTTATTCAATAATAAAAGTATTTTCTTTCGCTACTACCTTTATGGAAAGGGTTTCTGGGTTGGGAGAAGATTTTGTTTTTAATTATAATTCCCCCCCCCCAAACCAAATTAAAGCTTCAACTTAACCCTTTATTTGTCTATCTTCTTCACAGCTGAAAGTCAGCATATCAAAGAAACCTTAAATCTAGTCCAGGAATACTAATTCATTTGACCAACAGAATAGGGCAGAAGTGACATTCTGGGACTTAAGTGGTAATACCATAGATCCACAAATAGCTAGAATAATGCCAAAATTACAATATATAACATTTTATCAAACATTTAGGAATATATTATGTCAATTCTTGACCAACTCTTCCAAAAGATAAAAGCAGAGGGAATACTTCCTAAATTGTTCTATAAGGCCAGGATTGCTCTAATACAAAACAGACAAAGACATTACAATAAAATAAAGCTACAGACCAATCTCTCTGATAAACATAGATGCAAAACAATATCAGAGGCACAATCCATGGAAGAAAGAATTGATAAACTGAACCTCATCAAACTTAATAATTTCTTCTCTATGAAAGATACTCAAGATAAAGAGTAGATAAGCCACAGGCTGAGAAGTACTATTTACAAAAGACTCATCTGGTGAAGGAATGTTATCTAAAATATAGAAGGAACTCTTAAAACTCAACAATAAGGGGTGCCTGGGTGGCTCAGTTGGCTAAGCGTCTGCATTTAGCTCAGGTCATGATCCCAGGGTCCTGGGATCAAGCCCCACTGGTCTCCCTGCTCAGTGGAGAACGTGCTTCTCCCTCTCTCTGCAACACCCCCTGCTTTTGCACACTCTCTGTGTCAAATAAATAAATAAAATCTTTAAAAAATGACTCAACAATAGGAAAACAAACTGATTAATAAATGGGTCAAAGACATCAACATCCCACCAAAAAAAATACACAGATGACAAATAAGCATATGAAACAATGTTGCATTTGTCATCAGGGAAATGTAAATTAAAACAATGAGATACTATGACACACCTTGGAATGGCCAATATCTGAAATGCTGACAACACCAAATGTTGGTAAGGATGTGGAATAAGAGGGACTCATTAATTGCTGGTGGAAATGCAAAATGATATAGCCACTTTGGAAGACAGCTTGACAGTTTCTTAGAAAATAAAACAAACTCTTACCATCTGACTCAGCAATCACATTCACTAGTATTTACCCAAAGGAGCTGAAAACTTTTGTCCACAAGAATATGCACACTGATGTTTACAGGAGCTTTATTCAGCTTTAGAAAGAAATGAGCTATCAAGCATGAAAAAACATGGAGGAACCTTAAATGAATACTACTAAGTGAAAGAAGCCTATCTGAAAAAAACTACATATTGTGATTACAACTATATGACATTTTGGAAAAGGCAAGACTATGGAGATAATAAAAAATATCCATGATTTCCAGAAAGATAGGAGGGAGGGAGGGATAAATGCATACAGTGCATTTTAGGGTAGTAAAGATACTCTGTATGATACTATAATGGTAGGTATATGTCATTGTACCTTCTTTGTCAAAACCCAGAGAATGTACAACAGCAAGAGTGGACTCTAATGCAAAGTAGGGACTTTTGTTGATTATGATGTTTAAATGTAGGTTCATCAATTATAACAAATGTATATCACTCTAATAAAGGATGTTCTTAATGGGGGAGGCGGTATATGAGATATCTCTGAACCTTCTCTATTATACTGTGAAAAGAAACTAAAACTGCTTTTTAAAAATATTTAAATATATATATAGCATAACCATAAATCAGGAAATAATACTGATAATCATATTAATACCTAATCTATAAACTCCATTCAAATTTTACCTCCTATCCAATAAAGAACTTTATAGCAAAAGGATCCATCCAGGATCATACCTAGTATTTACTGTCATGTGTCCTTAGCCACCTTCAATCTGGAACAATTCTTCAGTCTTCCATATTTCTCATAATCTTAATATTCTAAAGACTATAAGGTTGTCACTTTGTTGAGTATTTCAGTTTAGGTTTTTCTGATGTCTCCCCTTACCCTTCTTTGCTTAGATTCTAGTTATGAATTTTTGACAAGAATATCACAGGAGTATGTTCTTTTCATTATATCTTACCAGAACTGTATTTTTCATTATCTTTTATCAGGTGATGCAAGATTTTGATTTCTTCCATTACTGGTGATGTTTATTTTGGCCACATGGTTAAGGTGGAATCTGCCAGGTTTCTCCAGAGTAAGATACCAATTTCATGTCTATAATTAATGAATGTACTGCGAGAAGATACTCTGAAACTAGACAAAATCCTCTCTCTCATATTTTGATCCAACAATTTTAGCAACCACTGATGATTTTTCCCTTGTCAACTGTAACTATTTTGGTTGCCACTTGGTGGTTCTCTAATTCCACTGGTTTTAATACATTTTACTAGCTGGCATTCTACAATAAGAAAGAACTTTTCCTTTTCCCTCACTGATTCATTCATTTATTTATATGAGTATAGACATATGAATCTTACTTTATTCCATAGATTATAATCTTTCATTGTTATTGCATATGTTCATACTCAAATTCTTTATTTGGTAAGTATATCCCATGCAAATTTGCTTCTGTATCATTTTAACATGGTTATACCATTCCTCAAGCACTTCTTACTTTCTGGACACATACACACATACATCCATATATTATTGTCTATTTATATCTCAGTTGTCTCCTTTTATAAATTTTTATAGCCAAAATGTAAGTCCTTCAAAACAAAGGATGCTGCTTCTTAATACTTTGTGTTTATCTCAGATAACTTCACCTACTAGTTTGCTTGCTAGAGACACTTAGCACATGATATCTGATTTATTGGCTTTGCTGAAGTGTTTTTTCCTGAGGCAGAGGAGAGCAAAGATCTAGTTCTACATTCAGCCTATTTTTGGCTTCACTTTTGATGCTGAATCCACTACAGTAGTGGAGAGAGGCTAGTGAAAAGGGAAAGGTGTAGGTGGTGGCATTTAAAAATACATACCACTGTTCACCTGACTGCTTTCTCTTCTCAGCTCTTAGGAAAAAAAAAAAAAGAAAAAAAAGAAAGAGAGAGGAAAGAAGGAAGGAAGGGAGGGAGGGAGGGAGGGAGGGAGGGAATATAAATGTAGAAGTACAAACTGGTAGTTAAATACATCCTAATTTTTTAAAAATCTATTTGCCAAAAGTTGTGCAAAATACTGTTTTATCTTTGAGTGAGATTGAGATATCAGGAACCAGAAAGCATATAGATTCATCAGGGATTTTGAGATTCAGAAATGAAAGCTGACATGTCAGTCACAAGGAACAGACAAAGCCATTGACAGTATCTGAGGATTTAAGGGCGAAATGCCCTCTGTGAGGTTCATATAAAGCTGTTCAAGCTGAATCTTTAACAAAGGTCCTTCTCACAGATTATAACCAATTTCCTCTTGGACAATTTTTAAACAAATTTCTTATTATGCCTATGTGCGAAAATCCATGATTTGTATTAATTTTCCAGAAAGGCTTAGTATCATGTACCATCAAATAAATAATTAATAAATACTTAATTTTTTCAAATGTTATTCTTTCACATAAATCCAACACTGAGCGTGGTTGAAAGGACTTTTTTTTTTTTTACAAAATAAAACCAACAATTTCACAAGCTGTGAATAGCTGGGTGATTTTAAACACTCATAATGTATGACTATTTTAAAAATCTGTTCTTTCCTTGACTTCAACACAACTGCCTTTTCAAATTCAGATTCAAATTCTTTAATATAAACTGGGTGTTGAAAATTATATCCAAAATTCCCTATGAATGCACGTTTCTCTAACATTTCTTTTGCTTAGAGTATGTTTAAAAATGTTAGTGTGAATTTAAAAAAATAAAAAGACAAACACATCCAAAGTAAAAATATGTTGGAGGTACCATGACTATTGTTTCATAGAAAACACTGATAAGTAAGAGACGAGTGAGACCATTCCATAAGACATCATACTGTCCTAGGAAGAAAATATCTATTAGAAAACTATTGATTTTCTTTTTAAATAAAAAAATAACATAATTTTATTCTGCTCTGTCATAATTCCTTGATTTCACTCCTAGAAAGACAGTTTCCTTTGGTGCACAGAGCTCTCAAGTTACACATGGATGCAGAGTTGGGTTTCTAAACTATAGCCAGTTGAACTGGGACTTGGAGTTGACCTTTAACACAGCAGTAGTACATGCTTCAACAAATTTTCCTCCATTGGCACATGACAGTTTTGTGATGTTGTTTTCCTACAAAATATTGCTTTAAGAGTTTCATTTCAAATATTCAAAAATCAGTAGAAATTAATAAGCTAGTTAGTTTATACAGTAATAACATTAAACAAAGCAACTGAATAAGCCTAAATCTGTATACATTCGGGGCTTACTTACTTGATACATGTCTTGCTGTTTCATATCTAACTTATTTTTTTAACTAAACTTTGTGGTCCATGTCCCTAAACTTTGATGTTTTGTACACTCTATTTTAGTTTCTAGAGATGATCCTTCTTTTCCTATCACCATAATGCAGTTTTTACTACAACATGCCTTCTAGTTTTAGAAGAGTATTCTTAATTGTCAGCATCTGTACACTTTCCAAGAAGATAGCAGTTTTTATCACACAATGGAGACAATTTTCTCAGAATAAAGGTCTTCATTATAACATACATTCCTAGGTATTGGAATATCTTTGTCTAACTGGAATATCTTTATTGGAATATATCTAATTATTAGAATATCTTTCCTTTATTTTAAAGAATATTTAATCATTCAGTATCTGTTTAGTCTGACCATTGTTGGAAGGCAATGCTTAAAAGTGTCAACTTCTATTGTATAATTTTTAATTTCATCAAGTACCTCTAACCCAATGTGCACCCCCACCCAATTAGTATTAGAGAATTTCTTAGCTAAGAAAATTGTTTTGCCTAACCAATAGTTTTGGAAGAATTCTAGTAAAGTAATATACATTAAACAGAAATATTAAAAGCATACAATATCATCCTATTAAGTTTTACCTCTCAGCAAACTGATAACAATGAACATTATTCAGATAACTATGTAGCCGGTAACCCGTAAAACAAATTAAGAGTGTAAAGAACATATTGAAGCTGAGCTGAAATAATAACCCAGGAAACAATGTAAATATGGATGGAAAAGCTAAAGGAAAAAAGATTTTTCATTTTGCTTGGCAATTTTGCCTTAGAATAATCCTCAATTTTATTATTACATTTTAAATATTAGGTTTTCAGGCTAATGCAAAGGATATGGGATACCTTATTTGGTCTATACATGCACTTTTACATTTTAATGCTGCAGTGAGGTTTCCCTGGCTCTTCCCACAATGGCAGTATTAACTCTGGAGGAATTCCCTAGTCTTCTGAATGGTGTGATATGTAATATACCAGTAAATCTCATGGTCATGGGTCCACTCAATACTGCCATGGTGTTTCTTCATTCTTATATTCCTTCTACTTTAGCCTTCATTTATGAAATTATATTTAATTTTTCACAAAAAGTTTTATCTGAGTTTTGTCAGCTTCCTTTTCAGATCATCCTTTTGTCATCTTATTTCTGAAATTTTCCTAATTGTTATTTATACTTTTATTCATAGCTTTTTTTTTAACTTCTTTTGCTTCTTTTGAGTATGTGTTTTGTGGACACACCTTTCTGATGTGCCTTCACTGTGGATAAGGGCATTCTCTCATTCTCTTTTCTCCCTTTTGTTCTGGCAATAACTTGTGACATTCAGCCACAATTCTTTTCTATTACTCACACTTAGGTGAGATGATCTCTCTAATAAGGATAATTTTATCACCCAAGGACATCTGGAAATGTCTGCGGACATTTCTGGTTATCGTAACTGGTGAATTGCCACTGGCAGCCAGTGGGTAAGGCCAAGGATATGGCTACAAATCCTACAGTGCATAGGTTGGCCTACCACAATAAAGAATTGTCTGGTCCAAATGTCAGTAGTGCGTAGGTTGAAAAACCCCAGACCCATACTCTGAGAAGGAAATAATCAGTATAGAGGAGAAGATAGTTTTCCTTAGCTTCATGGTTCTAATGTTCTTTCTTCTCTTGTAATCACAAACAATTAAAAAATGTGTCTTTATAATTTCTAAAATGTGCCTCGTTTTCTTCCCTTTTGTTTTTATCTGTACTTTCTTTTTCAATTGCCCTTAATGTTTCTCTTCTTTTCTCTTTGAATTTTACTCCCAGGAATTTGTTCTTAGTATAAGTATTTGTGTTGGGAATTGTAGCCTGCAAAGCCCCTCACATTTTGTGCTGTTCTTATCAGGTTGGCCTGCTGAGATTTCCATAAGCATTTATGATCCTTCACTTGGAAGTGAGTACCTATTAGAAATCTCTGTGTTTTCTAGTTATCAAGCCCTTCAAAAATCTCTGTCTTCCTACTACTTTTTCCTCACAGTTGTTGATACATCATCACTTTGCTGTTCGGTGTTTGTTTGTTTTTTTTAAAGATTTATTTATTTATTTTAGAAGGAAAGAGAGAGAGAGCAGAAGCAGGACAGGGAGAGAGAATCTCAAGCAGACTCTGCGCTGAGTACCAGACAGAGCCAGATGACGGGCTGGATCTCGCAACCCTGAGATCAGGACCTGAGCACCTGAGCCAAAACCAAGAGTTGGATGTTCAACCAACTGTGCCACCCAGGCTCCCCTTTGCTCTTCTGTGTTTGATCTCCACTTATTCCTATTTTAGTCTTCTCATGTACACATTGTCACCTAGTTTTGCGTGGATGCTGCCCATGACAATTTTTAACTAGTGATTCAATTTCTATATGAGCATCAATTTTTCAATTTTATAAAGTTCTAAATTCTAAAAATATTTAATTTTTCAATTTCTTCTTGATATGTTTGATAATAACAATTAGACTATTACAATTCAAGTTTTTAAGTTTATAGGCAAAATTGTGTTTCTATTTTTCTTTCTATGTCACTTAATCTGTCCTATATTTGTACCTATGTCTCCCTAATGCTTTCTAATACATTTTACTTTTCTGTATATCGAATTCACCAAAATACTTAACATGCAAAAAAGCAATATTTGGCTACACAATTCTGGTATTATGTTTATCTTTTTCGTTCTATTTTCTTTCATTTGCTGCACTGGCCTTCCCTTCTAAATTATTAGGTTGGATCTTTTGGTCATTAAATTTTAGTCCTTTGATTCTCACATACATGAACTATGTTTAAATTTTACTTTAAATAGTGCTTCAGCTGAAACCCATTAGTATGGAAAGTTTTCATTATATTTTAAATGAATTTCCAAACTAATAATTTTATTATAGTTATAGGGTTTTAGTTTTGTATCCTTTCAATTGGCTATCAGTTTTTAATTGTTCAATATGTGATGTGCTTGAAATAAGTTTTTAAAGTTTACTGTGTAAGTATGTATGCATATGTCTTCAGATCAAGCTCATTAATGATAAATTTTAAGATCCTTTGATCCTTACTAAACTGCCTGTTTAACCTATCAGTTGCTCCAGAGAAATTTTTAAATCTGCACACGCAAGTTCATTTATCATTTTTCCACTCTTCTGCAAAACTTTGTCTTACACAATTTGAGATTATTTTTATTCTTTACCAAAGTTTTAAATTGAAGCAGTTTTTAATAAACTTTTAAATGTAGTTTCTTACTGCATTAAACTCTATCATTAAGCAAATACTCTGCATCCCTTTTAGGTCTTTACCCACAATATCTATTTTTTCTCACACTAATATAGCTATATTAGCTTTCTTATTATTAGTGTTTGCCTTATATGTTTTTCCATTATTTTTCTGGTATTCTAACATTAGTATGTGGAAATTCTAATATCTGAAGTACTTGCAGATTCCATTCTCTTTGTTCCTATTTATATCAACTTGTTTCCCCATGTTTTAAAATGTTTTATTGTGAACTCACATTCGATGTCATTGTCAGGGATCATGAGGCCTTGACTAGATCTGTTTTTCCAGAGAGGATTTGCTCTTGCATTATTTAGGCATCTGTGTTTATTACCAACTTGAGACCACTTTAATTTAGTTTCTAAGCCAGACCAGTCAGGTAGTATTTTAAACCTTACACCAGTGTGAATGCAGCATAAAAATTACAGATTTGTAGAAGAACCTTTTTTTTTCCCCCCTATATAGACCTGAGTTCAAGAAGATTGTCTTCTTTTCCTAGGGTGCCAAGATTTTCCTGCCTACCTTCTCAATGATGCTCTGTTCATTCAGATTCATACTAATAAAGGAGTCTCTACCATTAGTACTTCCAAGACCTTGCCTTTTCTTTTTTTTAAGTTTTTATTTAAATTCCAGTTAGTTAACATACAGGATAATACTAGTTTCACGTGTACAATTTAGTGATTCAACACTTAACGTACAACACCCAGTGCTCATCACAAACAGTGCACTCCTTAATTAACACCATCTATTTAACCTGTCCCCCCGTTGGCCTCCCCTCTGATAACCATCAGTTTATGCTCTGTAGTTAAGAGTCTGTCCTTTATGAATATTAACACATAATGCTGAGGTACTGGGTTATGGCAAAGGATCTAATGTCCATAGGGTCTCAAATGTATGTTTCCTCTTTGGAATCAACTCCACTTTGGCTTTGGTCTGTGATTATTTCATTTATTTTATTATAAGTTTAGATAAAAGGGAGGTGTGTTTTACTTTACCCAGCATTTTTGATGTTTTACAGTTGGATGCTTTTTCAGTTAATTTAATCTGTCCAAATTACCGTAAGTGGAATTTCTTACCAGGCTCTTTCAGTATTATTTAGACAATTTTTGGAAATATCTTAACTATATTTTACCTTCCTCTGGGTAAATACTGTACTGAATAGGACCTCATCTACTAGAATTTTCTGAATCAAGCTTGTTTGAGATGCCTCACAGGGTGTTAGGTCATTGAGCCCCTAATAGGATTCTAAGAGATCCAGACAGAGCCAAGTCTTTTTTGCTATTTCCAAACTACACACAATGCAATCCTACAGGAAATATTTCTGTATGTTTTTAGGTATTCTTTAGGTATATACAACCCACTTGTTCACTGCCTATTTATTGTCTCCCTCATTTTATCCAGACTCACCTCAGGACTCATCTTTCTACATTTCTCTTTATAGTGTTATAGAGTTAATACATAATCATTTTTTCTTATTTATTTATTTATTTTTTAACAGTCAATAAGATCATTTATTTAAATCAACTATCAAATGGATTCCATTTCTTTTTATTATTTTTTACCTTTTTTTATTATTATGTTATGTTAATCACCATACATTACATCTTAGTTTTTGATGTAGTGTTCCATGATTCACTGTTTGCGTATAACACCCAGTGCTCCATGCAGAAGGTGCCCTCTTTAATATCCATCACCAGGCTGACCCCGACCCCCGACCCCCTCCCCTCCAGAACCCTCAGTTTGTTTCTCAGAGTCCATCGTCTCTCGTGGTTCATCTCCCCCCTCTGATTTCCCCCCTTCATTCTTTTTTTTTATTTTTTAAAAGATATTATTTATTTATTTATTTGACAGAGAGAGAGAAAGAGAGCACAAGCAGGGGGAGCACCAGAGGGAATGGGAAAAACAGACTTCCCTCTGAACAGGGAACCCTACGCAGGGCTAGATCCCAGGACCCTAGGATCATGACCTAAGGGGAAGGCAGACGCTTAACCAACTAAGCCGGGCAGGCGCTGCAATACATAATCATTTTGATAACACTCTTGACCAAAGGCTTTTCTCCTAACCGTCTGGATGAAACTCCATCTCACAAAAACCTAATGATCCTTATGTTGTCATCTATGTTGGAGCAGCAAGCACTTATGAAAAATGAACATCATACACAGAAACCTACTTATACAACCACCCCCCAGGAATACCTTGAAATTGTATATTAATTTATGTTATTTAACAATTATTACTTCACACATTTTCTATTGTTCCTGCTTACCACTTGTTTTCCTAACCCTTTCCCAACCCCTCTGTATACTTAAACAAACAAAAGAGAACGTCGGCCACGCCCTGTATTCTCAATGCCAAGCTGCACACACACATGCATCCGGGTATGTATCATTTTTTACTACCTAGTTTTGATAGAGGACTGTCTGACATCCTCTTGAAGGACAAACTAACGTCCTATTCTGAGGCTTCTACTCTTTTTTTACAGGAACTACCCATTTCCCTCTCCCTTTTATGTATACCAAGCCACTGTCTCTCATTTTGATTCCTCAGGTTTTTTTTTTTTTTTTTTTTTTTTTTTTGGTCACATTTGTCCTTGTTATTAAAAACAAACCATACGATACACGACAAATTCATATATCGCTTCAATTACAGCCTTTCTGGCCTCCTCAAAAACTACTTTAAAGTTTGCCTTTCCAATCCTTATTTCTTAATCTCCCATTCAGTACTTTGGTTTGATTTCCTCATTCATCTCCCATAGGTAAAGCTTGTTGTGATCACAGCAAAGCTATATATATTGCTAAATCCAGTGGACATTCTGACTACTAATCTCACTTGACCTCTCAGCATCATTAGACAATCCTTGCTACTTCCTCCTTTAAACAATATATCCCATTGTCTCCTCTAATCAACTTTCCATATTTCTTTCTTAATTCTCTTTGCCATTCTTCTCTCTGTCCTTTGTAAACTCATGTTCTGTTATTCAACCGGTAACTGATCCTCAAGGTTTGGCCCCAGGGTTGCTTTACTTGCACTGTCTCATCTTAATTTAGAATATCAAAATGCTTATGATTTAAATTAACATCTGTAATCAGAAGACCCACGTATTTATACCTATATCTCCAGGCCAAAATATCTAACTACATACTTAAAATATCTTCCTAGATGTCATAAATAAATCTTATTTCAACATAAGCAAATGGAACTTGATCTTTTCCCCTGAAACTAATCCACTTCTAGTATTCCCTATGTTAGAGAATACCACCATTATTCCAAGTGTTCTCCATCTTCCCATAGATTGTTATTTCAATACAGAAACCAAGATTCAGAGGGATGTGAAGTGAAGATGGAGGCAGAAACTGGGAGTGAGGTAGCCATAAAACAAGAATTGCTGGCATCAACTGTAAGAAGCAAGAAATGAATTATCTCCTAGAGTCTCCAGAAAGAATGTGGCCTTGGTGACACCTTAATTTCTCAAACGTGTGGCCTCCAGGTTTGTAAGAAAACAAATTTCTGTTGTTTTTAAGCCACCAAGTTTGTGGCAATTTGTTATAGCAGCCATACAAAACCAACACATTGGCATCCCCACTAACATTCACAGTATTTTTTTAGAGTAATCCACCATATTCTATTCAATTTTCAATGCCATCCTAACTTAAAACAGAGTCCACATTTTATGCTTGCTAAATAAATTTTAAATAACAATTAAAGAAGGCATGAACACGGGCTTCTAAAATTACTTAATGTCATTTGGTCTGAGTCCAATTTGAAAATAATTATCTCTGAATCAGTGTTTTAATCATACATTTTGCAAATCATTATTAAATAGCTACAGTGTGCTAGTTATTAGTCCTGCAGGGGACTATGCTAAAAAACTTAGTGTAAATTCATCATTTTCATAATACTATTAGGCAGCACTTCAGAGAACTCTGTCTAGTTCTTACTTTTTCATATTATACTTCTGTGTAGCTTTTTTTAATATTTAGTATTTAACATACTTATTATGTTAAGATATGCACTGTTCAGTTAAGAACTCAAAATTATAATAAGATAGCTATAACATTTAACTATAAAGATAACCTTAGGTGTAACTTCATGCTTTGTTTCATAATTTTTTGTCAAATTATTTTTAAAATAATTTAATATTATATAACTTCAGGTACATATTATACACACAAAATGCAAGTTTTATTATTATGATTTTTTATACTGTCAGAAGGTGATACTGAGATCTTATTTTATTAAATCTTATAGATTTAATAGATCTGCTTTGCCTATGTGTCAAATTATGGCAGAAGGTATCTTCTTCTTTATCCTAATTTGCTCTTACTAGTACTACCATGTTTTCCTACTTGTAAAAAATAAAATCAACTACATTATGAACTCTGTAGCTAAAAATAAATTTCTGAAAAGGTGTTCTAGCCTTTAGAGGTAAATAGTCATAGCAGCCGTAGATTTTTCATTTGATGTATATTATTATACTCTGCCACTTTCAGCCCCTCAAAATGATGGGTAATGCAGATGAAGAAAGATTTAGTTTTAAATCTTCAGTCATTTTAGCTTATAAAGTAAATTTATATTCATTAGAAAAGTGAAATTATAATAATTTCCAAGAAGATTAGTGAAATAATATTATAAGAATTAAAAATGGGACTGAGCAAAGATTGCCATTACTGAGTAATTTGATACCTTTACAGAAAACTTGTTTAAGTAAGAATAAATATTTGTTTTTAGGTATGATATTTGTTTTAGGACAAATATCCTAAAGCCCTGGAGATGTATCTAAATTTCAATGAAATTGATAAAAATTTCAACAAAATGGTCACTGACAGTTTTCCTATGCCCCCTCCCACTTTTACTAGGAAAACTATTTCAAGATCATGCAATTATTAACTCCAGAATTCTTGGTCAGGTAGTGGTCCAATAAATCACCTAGATGGCAATATAATCTTTTGGAAGTAAGCCAATTTTAGGAATGTTTTGAATTATTTAAAACTTGCCAAGTAAATTGGAGTCAGTTACATAAATTATCTAAATCATGTAGGACTTTCTGACACCTCAGCTGCCTCAATATTATTTAATAGTTCTCTGAGAAGTGCCATCTAAAGAGAAAGCAAAAAAAGAAAAAATAGAGAGGATTATGATTTGAGATGATTACAAATTGAGATTGGTGAAAATGAATTAATATTATTTAATACTGTGGTTCATGTACTGTACTATGAATTGTATTCTCTTTGCCTAGCATTTTAATAGTATTCCATTAGATTATATATTCAAATTACTTTGATTTTAAGATAATAAATTTAATTGTTACCTACTTTTTTTTAAGCTTTGAGAAATTACATGGAGGTCTCATATCTTTAAATTCCTAAAGCCTAAATAAAGTTCATGGATTAAAAAAAAAAGTCAGTAAATAATTGCTCAAGTGGAAAAGTTACATTTTTCTAGCTAAGTTGTAACTTGTTCTATGATAACTCTTTTTACATGTGTCTTACCCGTATCTAAATAAACCAAAAAGACTTGCTGGATTAGTGGAGTACATTTAAAAAATCTATTCTATAATATTCTCAATGCAATGCATGAGAGTGACTGATATACACATGCCAACACTCTGTATCAATTGGTAATTTTTTCGTCTTGTCCAGTGCCCTTCTTTATATTTGGAAATTAGTAATAGATTAAATTCCAAATTAGTTATAATCATTCTTTTTTAAAAATTTGTATCATAGGGCCCCTGGGTGGCTCAGTCGTTAAGCGTCTGCCTTCGGCTCGGGTCATGATCCCAGGGTCCTGGGATCAAGTCCCACATCGGGCTCCCTGCTCGGTGGGAGGCCTGCTTCTCCCTCTCCCACTCCCCCACTTGTGTTCCTGCTCTCGCTATCTCTCTCTGTCAAATAAATAAATAAAATCTTTAAAAAAAATTTTGTTTCATAATTCATTTTCTATCTTTTATATATCACACATACTCACTGAAGGAAAAGACTAAAACCACAGATTTATACCAAAAGAGGTGATATAGGGGTGCCTGGGTGGCTGAGTTATGCATCTGCCTTCAGCTCAGGTCATGATCCCAGGGTCCTGGGATCGAGTCCCGCATCAGGCTCCCTGCTCTACGGGAAGCCTGCTTCTCCCTCTCCCACTCCCCCTGCTTGTGTTCCTTCTCTCGCTGTGTCTCTCTCTGTCAAATAAATAAAATCTTAAAAAAAAAAGAGGTGATATATAATTGCTCTTACTCCAAATAATATTTGTATAAATAATTATACATTTCAGATAGATGTGTAAGACATGTTCTGTAAATACTAATTTGTTATACCTTATATGTTACAGAAATACTAGTTTTATATTACTACTTTTCAAAACATTTTAACCTTGTCCATTTTTTCCTTATGCCTCAGTTTTCTCATTTATAATTTAGGGACTCCCCTCTTTTTATTGATTTACCAGAAATTAAGATATTTTGCTAATAAGAATTATCCTTGAAATCTTACCAACAAAGTCATATCAAACACACTGAGATTTATTGTTTTTGAAAAACACAGTGATTCTGAATCTTAGGTAAATTTCTCATAGGTAAGGTAAATTTCTCATAGGTAAATTTCTAAAGTCAGAGACCAAATCATTCTTTATGAGGGGCCACCAGGGGAATAGATAGATACAGTGTCAATGAGCAATTGCTACTCTACTTTTCCTCCAGTGTTAGAGCAGATCATTCTCTGCAAGCCACCTCCTCAGCTCTGTAGTTTTCTGGAATATAAATATATGGGAAAAAGTAACAGGAGAGGTTTGAGGGATTTTCTTTACCATATTAGCTCCAAATTAATCATATATAAAAAATCTGTCTAAACTTAAGAATTAGTATGAAGATATGACCTAATGTTTCTTTACCTAAAAAACCATTTGCTTTCTTATTAGTTATTAATGTGAGTATACATATTTAAACTGTGGAGCAGAAATATATACTTAACAAGATGTAGGAAAAGAGAGTGAAGTAATTTAAAGATGGTAGATTTCACTCTGTGTATGTCCTAGACTGAATTCAAGGTGAAGTTTAGCACCTCAAATGGATTTTAGGTATGTAGGCATCCTGTGCTGCATGTAAGTCTAGTGTTTAATGATAGATATTGTTATATAATATGGACTCCAAATCCAACCAACTACAAATTTTATCTGGTGTTCAAACCAAATTAGTTATAATCATTCTTAATTTTGGTATTTCAAATCTATTGCATCAATTAAAACATCAACAGCAAAGTCAAATTTAAATAAGGATAGCATTCAGCCTTATCTTGTACCTTATTTGAAAGTCAAAGGATCCATTATTTTACAACGAAATTTGACATATGCATGGTAGGTTTCTTTTAATAATAAAAATTGCTGATTGTTCCTTCAAGATTCTGTGAATAATATACATATATACATTTACACATGAGATGGTATTTTTGTGTGTATGCCAATTTAGCTAGGCTACAGTTCTCCATTTATTCAATCAAATACTAATCCAGGTATTTTATAGATGTGATTAAAGTCCATAATCAATTGACTTTAAGAGAATTATCCTAGATAATCTTGCATGTTAGCCTGCTTCAATCAGTTGAAAGAGCAGAGCTGAGGCTTCTCTGAAGAAGATACTTGTTTGTGGACAGCAATTTCAGCTGATGTCCAAGGGTGGCTGATGTTCTGCACTAGGAATTTCACACTTATTTAGCTGGATCCACAATTATATAAGTCAATCTACTGCAATAAATATCTTAATATATTCTCTGCTAGTTTTAATTCTCTGGCTGAACCCTGACTGATAAATATTTTGGTACCTGAAATACTTCTAGAGGAATACAATCTTAAAGACAAGTTTCCTGAATTGGTTCTGGTATGGAATTGGTTCTCTAATCTGATTAGATTTAAAGGCACTAATGACTGTATTTCCAATAATCAAGAGGGCACTGATAGTCCTTGGTATGATGTGACACAAGCCATATGAAAATATTGCCGTTGGATATTTCTAATCATATACTTACAGACAGCAAGGTTCTACATGATCATGTATTTACTACCTTAAAATATTTTATTCAAACTAAGGACTATAATAGAATTGGCTGGTTGCTCCTGTGAGGAGAAAGTGGGTAACAAAAAGCTCAGGGCTCCAGATTCCCTGTTCTAACTGTGCATTAATGACTTAACAACTCTGGGGCGCCTGGGTGGCTCAGCTGGTTAAGTGTCTGCCTTCGGCTCAGGTCATGATCCCAGGGGCTGGGATCAAGCCCTGTGTCAGCCTCCCTGCTCAGTGCAGGGCCTGTCAGGTTATTCTTCTGACACTTGGGTAGGCTGCTTACTTCGCCACAGTGAGCATTCTTGTCCCGCCAGGTGCCCGCGAACAGCCTGAGGTGAGAGCTTTGACTTCGCGCGTCTTTTCTGAGCATGCGCCGGGTGGTGAGCATTAGCAGAGCTTTTAAATCAAATGCGCGTTTTTCAGTGTTTGTGGGAGCTTTTCAATACGTCCCTTGCCCCCAAAGAATCTCTCTTCTCAGCTTTTTTCTATCCCCCCCCCAGACTCCCTCATGTTTACTGTTTGCCTCAACTGGAATCGTTTGTCCCAGAGAGGTTTTTCCCCAGTCTTTCAACGTTTTCGAGGAATGCCCTCAGCATATCTCCTTTTCCCTCCCTGAGAGTTCAGATGTAACAAAGCGAAGTACCCTGCGTCAGTTCTTCAGGCAACCTCCAGAAAGGTTCAAAGAGAGAAATACAATTTTTTGAGATCTGTTCTGCTCGGTCTGGAGCCAGTTCACATAATGGGAACTGGGCTGCTGTCAAGCCTGCTGGTGAGTCGGAGAGCTCGGTGGTGCTGGATAAGTAAAAACGCTGCAAAGCTCTCTTACCGTTTTAAAGGTGATGTTTCCTTGATTTAGCATTTGCTTGGTTTCTCTAAACCTCTCTCTGTTTTCCAGAGTTCAACAAGTTGATTCTGACACTTTTTGTTCATTTTTTCGCTGTTTTTGTGGAGGGATGCGCCGTCGAAGCCACTTACACTGTCGTTGCTAATGTCATTCCTTTTTATAAGAATTTTTGAAGTCAGGGATCCTGAAGTCAACAGTCCCTTGAGCAGAGGACTCTTGATCGCCGCTCAGGTACTGATCTCAAGGTCGAAAGTTCAAGACCGGCTTTGGGTTCCACCTGTGGAGCCTACTAAAAAAACAAACACAAAACAACAACAACAACAAAAAACTTTTGAAGTCAGGCAGTGTAAGTTCTCTCTCTTTTTAGGAGTGTTTTTGATTTCCTATGTCTTTTCCTCTTCCGTATATGTTTTAGGAATAGCTTGTAACATTTTTTTAAAAAAAGTGCTTAGACTTTAATAGAAACTGCTCTAAATCTAGATAGATCAGGAATTCCCAGCTTAGTAATAAAGAACTTTTGAATTCATTGACTTAATACTCTTCATTAATTAGATCTTTTAACAACTTCATTCAGGAAAGGTTTGTAAGTTTGTGTGAACCTTTTTGTACTTGTTTTGTTCAATATGTTTATAAGTATCTTATTTTTTGATGCTATGGATATATAGTTGCTTTCTTATTTATTTTGGATTATTTATTGCTAGAAATACATGTAATTTTTGTATATTAATCTTTCTGAGTCCTTGCTGAGCTCATTAGTTTTCATAGATGTGTGTGTGTGTGTATGTGTAAAATTCTTAAGATTTACTTTATACATGTTCATGTTGCATATGAATAAAACAGTTTTAAAACCAGATATTTTTGTCTCTTTATTTTGCCCAGTTCGCTAATTGCACTATCTAGAACCTCATGTACCATGCTGGATAGGGTGAGAGGACATTTTGCTATATTCCCGAATTTAGAGAGAAAACATTCCTTCTTTCACCATTAAATACGATACCACTTGTTATTTTTTTATACATGCCCCTTTTAAGTTGAAGAAGGTCACTTCTATTAGTTTGATGAGAGTTTGTTGAAATGTTTTCTCAGTGAAATGACTTTTTTTAAAAGATTTATTTATTTGAGGGAGAGAGAGAGAGTGAAGGAGCAAGAGTAGGAGGAGGGGTAGAGGGAGAGAATCTTCAAGCCTACTACCCACTAAGTCCAGAGTGCAAAGCGGGGCTAGATCCCAGGACCCATGAGATCATGACGTGAGTGAAAACCAGGAGTCAGAGGCTCAAAGAATTGAAGCCACTGGGTGTCCTAAAATGATGCTTTCCTGAGCCATTTCTTTATTGATACAATACAGATGACATATTTTCATGTGTTTGATGATCATTTATAAAACAAGAAACATTCTTTTGATCTATCACTAGCCAAAATAATTAACATATTTGCATTTAAGAAATGTGGATTTAAAGTTTTACTTATTTATCTACAAAATGTGCAACAGAAGTCATTTTGATAGCCAAGAAATACCAGTAATTATTCCCTAATTCCAAACATCATAAGTTTTTGAATTATTGAATTTTATTTAATAATAATAATTTAAATATTAATAAATAATTTAATAATAAGCCATCTACTTTGAATCTTTCACCAAGCCTCTTTTAGATCCACCAAATATTATATTTACAGATTAGTATATTGGTCTTGGCCTCCATAGTATCAAATATGCAAATGAAAATTGTAAGGAAATAAGATGTAATGTTAGATGAGGTCACCTCTGGATGGGTAGATCTTTAGTATATATCAAAAAGGTAGTAGAGAATACACTGAGAAATTAAGAGTTAGTTATGTAACAAATGTTGGATTATGGTTAACTTTTTAGTATCATTTTACATGCATTTTTCAATTCTATTATTTAAATATTTAAATATATTAAACAATTTATTTTATTTCAGTGAAGACCACCATGACAACTCTCACCCCAAAGCTGTTAATTCCCTAATTTTTTTCACAAATTTTACCCGTTTTTTTAAATCAACTCTTTCCTTTGATACTTTTACATTGCTTAGATGAATATTGAGTGTGAGATTTTAAAAAAGGTAAAAATACTACATGTATCGTAAGAGAGATATAAGGCATCTTACAAATGGCATCTTGGAAGATTTTGGGGGGTATGTAAACAAGGGAAGCTTAAGAAAAGCCAAATGTTTAACTCTATCTTATCTCCCACTTTAAATGTAATTTTAACAAGTTTCCCTAGATCTTGAGTATCTTTTGCTATCTACTTATCTTTGCTATCTATTTTTTTAATCCACTTAGAAGAGAGAGTTCCTTATTTGATTTAGTGTTGGGCAGGGAAACGAGATGTGGCAACAATGAGAGAGAATTTAGTAGCAATACCATTGGAACCAGAGGGAAACATGAAATCATAAGCCATGGGTATTTGTCAGCATATTGGAAAAATAGACTCACCTTCCACAAGACTGAAAAGGTATTTAAATCACCTGTGATTTTAGTGATTTAGGCCGCCATCTGGAATAAATTTGGTTTCTTCACACAGAAAGCTGTTTGGACTCTGGTATAAAAGTCCATACTAGCCACCCACCTCTTCATATTGTGCTTGTGATTTACTCCTACTATTTTCAAAGTTTGGAATATTTTGAGTCTCTCTCTGAATTATTCACCATCTGCTAGTCTCTTTTGAGTGCAAAAGTCACCATTTGCTCTATTGTTGCTCAGAAGCCAATTTGCTGGTATGATATTCCAAGGTTTACTATGTGGCTGCACTATTGCACATTGGAGCAGAAAAATATGTCTCTGAAGTTCAATTTATATATTCAACCAAATGCAGTTATTTTGAAAAGTACAGAATTATTACTGTTCTAAAATGGATCTACCCCAATCTAAAGAGATTTAATATATTCAATGATCAATTCCATGCAAGGAGTATAAATTTCACATAGACTAACAATAACAGATTGCAGTGATTCTAATGAGTGAGTTTCTCTGTCTTTTAGGACGTATACAAATATGCAGCTATGATAAAGGAGAAGAATTGAAAAAAAAATATGCACACTCTTCACAAGGTAATTACCCAAGGGGAGATTATATTAAAATAGATATGTTGCTCAATTTCTAAAGTAAATTCATACATTTTTACCTTAAAAGTGACAACATATGTGGAATAATGACTAAGTATGAAATCATTATACTGGTGTTTTCACTACAGTGAGGGGATGTTGAAAAGAAAATATCCACCTCAATAATTCAGCAAGTTTCAAAAGGTGTTACAGTAACCTGGAGTTGGCACTTATCATGCATAATTTTCATACACTGTTGCATAAAACTTTCTAATTCTGGGCATCAACTCAAATTCTGAGAATTTATAATTTACTTTCTGTTGAAGCCAGCCCTCAGTTACAATATATATATATATGACAGTATTTTCTGAGTAACATTTGTATGTGGTATATCAACATGTCTAAAACATATTAAAAGGAAAACTGAACTTCTTTCCCCTAAAAGTCATAGAAAAAATATATTCTGTTAAAGTTTGTCTACTCTTTTCCAAACTTTCAAACAATAATGCAAACCCTCAAAGAGAAATAAATTTTGTTTTCAATATCAGTTAGAGATATGAGGTGTCTGAACATTAAATTTTGCCACTCGAATTTTTCTCTAAGTTGAACAGATAATTAAATCATGATTTGTTAAAAAGGATAGCTGTAACTTTTAACTATAGGAGCCATATTGCCCTAATTATACAGTGTTAGAAGTTTAGTTGTAGTGGAAATATTCAATGTCTAATTTGTATAACTGTCTGGGTAAGAGGCCAGATTCTTAGGCTACACATATTAAGACATTGCTAAGTCTGGGACACTAAATCATGCAGAAATGTCAGCTCTACTGTTTATATTATCTGGTATATTGAGTGTCCTTGCTTGTTTTCCAGCTTTCTGGGTTTTATCTTTTCAAGACAAATGTATTATATCATTTGTCCAGCCCACATGTCTACAGGGATAAATATATTACAAATCCTGTTATGAACTTCAGTGTTGTCACAAATTTCAAAATGGCAATTAAAATGTTCCAATTAGACTAATAAGAGTGATGTCCTAAAATGATACAAACTGCTGTTTTATACATTACCTTACCTTATTTCTAATAACTATTTCATTTGGGGAGGGGGAGTAAGGGGGAGAGATGGGTAAACCAGCATCTGTTTTATTCTTCAAAATGGAAAGAAAACCAAGAAAATAAATTATAAGCCTGTTTTTCAACTATTTAACTTGGTTTTAAGATAAAGAATCAGGGGCACCTGGGTGGCTCAGTCAGCTGGGCGTCCAACTCTTGGTTTTGGCTCAGATTGTGATCTTAGGGTCATAGGATCAGGCCCTGTGTTGGGCTCCACTCAGCATAGAGTCTACTTGAGATTCTTTCTCTCCCTCTGCCCCTCCCCCTGCTCGCTCGCTCTCTCAAAATAAATAAATAAATAAAATCTTAAAAAAAGAAGTAAAGAATCACGGTCATACAAACGCACACACACAACTTATATGTATTAGCTAATTTCCAAAAATAGTCTAAAATCTATCCACTATTTATTCCATGTGCATTCAGCACCTATCATCAAGAGTAGGAATGCTCCTCTCCTTGAATCTGAGCTAATCCTGGGACTCCTTTGTCAATAGAATGTGAATAAAGTGAGGGTTAGGTGCTTCTGAGCTCAGGCACTAAGATGACCTAGCAGCCTACATTCTCCATCATAGAGCCCTAAGCTGCCATGTAAGAAATCTAAGTATCCTGCTGGAGAAAGAGCCACTTGAAGGGATCTTGAAAGTTTAGATACAACATGGAAAGGCCACACAGAGGCATATAGAGGCACCAGACATGCAGACCCAGAAGACAGGCCCGGCCATTATCTGACTGTACCTACATAAGAGACCTGAAGCTAGATCTGTAAAGCAACCTACCAGCTTTGTTCTGGCCTACCAGAATTGTGAGATACAATGGTTGTTGTGTCAGCCACTACATTTTTGAGTTATTTGTTATTGGACATTATTGAAGTGTAATAGACTTTATGTAGAAGTGGTGTGTTGCTGTTGCAAAAACAAAACAAAAACTTAGAATGTGTATTCTTCATTTTGGAACAGCATGGTGGGTAGAAGGTGGAAATGCCTTGAAAAGACTGTTAGGCTCGAAGGAAAAGGAGGAGATTCTAAGAATCTAAGGACACTTAACCCAGCAGCCTCACAGGAGGTCCAAGATAGCAAAGATTCCTCCTTCGAAAGAAATGAGTGATACTTATTTTTTATCTAAAGGATTTTATTATAATCCTATACATAAAAATGCATAAATTTTATTAAAGGAATTATGTTGTATTGGACTAAAAAGAACAGACACAATCTATAATGAAAAGAGTCCCCTGGACCCTCAAATCTATAAGCAGGATGCAGGCTGTAAAAGCTACTGGGCTACAAACATGAGTCATTTTTTATACAAAAGTGAAGTTAACTCAGAGAGCAAATTAAAATGTGGGAGGATGGAGCCAACATCTATAGGAAGACACTTCAGTGGAGCTGGAAGATCTAATCAAGGAACCAAATATATATATATATATAT
>NW_027397067.1:55623482-55693076 GCF_003265705.2 Callorhinus ursinus
TGGAGCACTGGGTGTTATGCACAAACAATGAATCATGGAACACTACATCAAGAACTAATGATGTAATGTATGGTGATTAACATAACAATAAAAAATTTTAAAAAACTAATGATGTAATGTATGGTGATTAACATAATAAAAAAATAAAGTATCCAAAAAAAATTCCTATGAGCCACTTATTCCTCTCTTCCCACCACTTGCCCGTTATTTGAATGAAAGCCAACTATAGATTCTCTTCCCCTGCTCACTACTATATGTTGGGTGAATGGAGTGCAGAAAATTTGTCTCTCTTTCAAAGGTCCTCAGCTGAAAAGTAACAGCATGTAAAGAGTTGAGAAATCACACCAGCGGAGCCTCATCCACACTGGAACTGATTTAAACTAGGGAACTCTAGAATTCAAGCTGATACTGTAGAAGGATGATACTTTTGGGGATGTAGTAAGGGAATTGTCTCAAAAACTGCCCCCCACAGTATGCAAATGATACTCTGTCAGGAGGTGGAACTTACGTCCTTCCACTTGAATACAAGCTGGAACTGTGACTAATTGGACAAATAGAATGTAGAGGAAATTCATTCTGGAAGATCTGAGTTCTGAGTTAAGAAGAGCATTAAGGTAGCTTCCTCTTCTTTACCCTTGGAGCTGTAAGACTTCATGCAGGAAATACAAGCTATCATGTAAATAGAAGCAGAAGTCCATGAGGAGACATCCTGGATGATGAGATGCCAAGTAGAGAGAATAGTCACACAGAGAAGGACAAGGTTACAAACAACCAGCTTCAACTGTAAGCCCAGCTACCATCTGACTGCAACCACATGAGACCTGAAGCAAAACCAGTAAAGAAACCAGCCAGCCGAGCTCCATCTAAATTGTGATTATATAAGAAAATGGTGGTTGTTTTAGGCCAGATTTGACAACCATTTTTGACAAAGTGTTCCATAATATATATTTTAGGATTTGTGATCCACATAAGGTCCCTGTTCTTACAACCCTTTAAAAGTGTGAAAAAATGTGCTTAGCTTACAGTCGTATAAAACCAGGCCATAGGCTGTGGGCAGTACTTTAACAACACCTATTTTAAGCCATTAAGTCTTAGTCTGGTTTATTCAGGAGCAGCATGTAACCAAAACAATTTATTATCATATTTGAATCATAAGAGGGGAATTTAACAGCATATTTAGGAATGTACAGACATATTAGAATGATAAAATTTCATTATGTTCCTAAAACAATATAAACTTGTATCTGGAAAGTAATGTTCTTTGACCTGACTTCTCAAACAATAATACACAAGATAAAAGTATGTTATAAAGTAAATCAATACTAATTCACTAATTCTGGGAATATAAAGTAACATTACAAGTTTCAGTTTAAATATATTGTAGCTGATCAGGGGCACCTGGGTGTCTCAGTCAGTTAAGTGCCTGCCTTCGGCTCAAGTCATGATCCCAGAGTCCTGGGATCCAACCCTCAGTCTAGTGGGGCTCCATGTGTTCTCTTTCTTTCTGTCTGAAATAAATAAAAAATCTTTAAAAAAATTAAAAAATGAATATATTGTAGCTGATCAAATAGATTACAGGTCTCTGAATTCCAACTTGGCACCCATAAGTTATAAAACAATTAGTTGTCTAATAAATGCATATGCTTGATTTCACCTTGCTGAAATCCATCATGTTAGCATACAAGAACCTTCAAACCCACACACCTACTAATGTTTGTACACAAAACTCTATGACTCCTCATTTGTCTTGTTATAAAACTACTTATTGAGTGCCTATTGTGGAATACAGTAGTTGCTTTGTAGTTATGTGGGGGGAAATGATAAAATATTTACAGCACATACTTTGATGGAGAAAATGATCTTCACAAAGAAAAAAGATGCACACAGTTAAGAGTTAGGAATAAAATGGTTAACAATTTTTAATATGTGTTTACATCCACACAGTAATTTTCATAGAGTATGCAGAATATTTGCCAATTGACTGAAAATAAGGTGGGACATAATTGTCAAGTGAATGTTATGATTGGGAGTTTTGGAGAGGCATATTTATTGCTAAACTTCTAAAAATTGATTTGTTACTGATCTATATGTGTTATTTTTAGTATAGATATATAGAAAATTAGAAATTAGTAATTTGTATCATCAGCTATCCAAATTTTTGGCTACATGGCAAAATGATGGAGATTTTATACATATATACAAATATGTATAAATTAGTATATAAATATTTAAATTAATCAGAGTACATAAATATATATCAATAAAAATGAAAATTTGGGTGCTTGATTCTAAGAGGGAATGTATAAAAAATTAAGATATCTTTATTGTAAGTGAAGTTCAGAATTACAATTATTAGTTCTATTTTTATACTGATGCGAGTCAACTCAGTGGACAACTAAACAAAACTCAGTTCATAAGTCTTCATTTGGAACTTTTATTTAGATATCTGTTTCTTAAGTATTCTGTAGCAAAATCATTTAATTCCCTTCTTACAAATAAACAGACATATAATACACTATACTATTTTTATAGTTATAAAATAATTAGTATATATAATATATATACTAACTATATAATATACTATTTTTGTTCAACTTTGCTGCTTATTAGGTTACTTAGTTATTAGCTTATTAGTTATGTCCCTATAACATCAATTTTACATTGGCCCTCTCTCCTGGTAAAGATGCCAAATTATACGATCCTTTTTCTACATTCTCTTGTACATATAAAAGTGCAGCATTCCAGATTCCTGTATAGATTTTAAACGTCCTTCTAAGCAGGATAACCATACAGACTTTGAGGTTTTCATGAAAATGCACAAAATATCTCAAATCACCTACTCTAGCGATTATAAAATTTATGCTCAGAGTTATGTCTTTAAATTGTCAGCTTGAGGGAAATACCCTTTCCCCTTTCTCACAGGAAAAGAGAAGGACAAAGAATTGGACATTCATTATTCTAACTTACAGAAAGAAGCACAAACTCATACTATCATTTTGTCTGCATTTAAAATGCTTACCAGCCACAAAGTTCTTCCATATTCCACTTCTCTGACACAATCCATACTCTTAGTTGAAGTTTCAGCTTCAGCTCTTTGTAGTTTATACATTCTTAATTAGTGAAATCTGAGGGTTATAACTAACATAGCAAATTAGTTTTCTCAGTTCTGAGGAAAAAAAGGAAAGGTTATTGATTCCATTAACTAACCATTAATTCCAAGATTTCCCATATCATCTTTGATAGTCTTCAGTGTGATATTCCTTAGGTATTCATCTGATGCTGATAAACATTTTCCCAGGGAAGATTCAGCATCACATACACGTCTTTTTTGAGTGGATCATTTATATTAATTCCTACCCACATGGAACTAGAGTATGCTGTGACAAGTTTCTGTTGTTGTTGTTGTTGTTCAAATATAATTGACATACAATATCCTATTAGTTTCAGGTGTATATCACAGTAATTCAATGTTTTTATACAAAATAATCTACAATAAGTCTAGTTTCCATCTGTTATCATACAAAGTAATTACAATATAACCGACAATTTTTATGATTTAAAATTCAGTGCTCTTTTGGAGTAGACTTTTTTCTTTCTGTGCAGGATGTCTAATTACTTTTTCGTAATTCTTTTTTTTTTTTTTTTTTGCTTGCTCTTTCTCTCAGGAACATCCTACTATATTTTTGTAGAATTACTCAGTTATTATATTTGTTGTGTAGAAAAAAGTATAGTGGGGCGCCTGAGTGGCTCAGTCATTAAGCATCTGCCTTTGGCTCAGGTCATGATCCCAGCATCCTGGGATGAAGCCCCACATCTGGCTCTCTGCTCTGCGGGAAGCCTGCTTCTCCCTCTCACACTCCCTCCTGCTTGTGTTCCCTCTCTCGCTGTCTCTCTCTCTCTGTCAAATAAATAAATAAAATCTTCAAAAAAAAAAGTGTAACAACATTTCTGAAAAAAGAAAAAAATCCACTGGAAAACCTAACGTTGTTCTCCCTAGTTACATATTTTATGGTGATAAAACACAAGCATTTTCAAATAGTGATTTTAAAACAGTTTTTTAAGTGATTTTAAACAATTATTCATTTTGAAGTACAAGTGCCTTAAGAAAAATTTCATTCTGATTCATTTCATATCTTTTATGTTGCTTAGCAAAAAATTTGAACATAGATAGTGCTTAATATATAGTTGTAGAAGAGTTAATCAGTGAAGTCATGTTTATATACTTTAACATATATACTTTGTTCACACTTATATATATAAATAAGCTTGCAACACCTAAATTATTTTCTTTGCCTATTCTAGCATTGTTTTAGCTCTTTGAATTCAGAAACCATTGTTATTATATGAAAAAATAAGTACTTTTAAAAAATAAAACATGAATAACCAAACCTGCTTCTATACTTGTCAGTGGATATTGTATATGAAATGTAGAACAAGAATCAAAATTATATTAATTATTGTTATATCAATCATATATATTTAAAAATTACAAGTAACACTTGTAATTTGTTTTTTCTCAAAAAAAAACAACTATTTTTAACCAAGATGAAACAAAAGTATGTTTAATATATTTCTAGCTTGCAAAATAAAAAGGAAAAAAATAAAAATGCAAACAAAATGCTTAAAGGACAACAACAAAAAATTGAAAACATAAAATACACATGGATAATAAAATGTGAACACACAGCAAATAAAATATGAATAAAGAATAAAAAAGCATTAAATATAAGAGAGCATTTTCATCCATCAAATTGGCGTTTTTTTTTAATGATAATATTCAATGCTTTTGAAGGTAAGGCAATACTCAAGACAGATTCAGTGCTGGCCAGACTTATAAAGTTAGTAAAACATTTATGAAAACATTTGTATAGCCTATGTACATTAGTATGCCCAGAGTAAGTACTCACTGAGAATCAAATTTATGAGAGAAATACTTAAAAATGTTAACCAAAATTGTATACACAAGCCAAAACATTTATTTATACAAATGCCAAACATTTAGAAACAACTTAAATTTCAAACTATAGTAAATTGTTTAATAAATTATACCACCTGTACTACCATCAAAAACAGTTGTACCTCTCCCAAATGCTTGCTAGAATATACAACTACAACTTCATGTTGCCCACTTTTGAAGTAAAGCCTCATGGGTTTGCTTCTGAACTGGAAGCATTTAGGAAACATGTATGTACACCAGAAACACAGGAGTCTGGCAATGTTTATTGCCTAGTTTTTACTTTAGGAAACCAAGGCTTAGCGTGTAGAAAATTACTACATTAGAGAGAGGATGCCCTACCATGTTGGACACAAATAATACATGTTGACTGGAAAGTGTTTTTTATGTTACTTATATAAGCATAGATATTTTTTAATAAGCATGAGAAAGACAATTCTATATGTATATATATACACACAAAATTTAGAACAGTGCCTGGCAGAGAGTAGGTACCACATGAATGTTAACTAAGTGACTTCTACAAAAATACATGAATGCTTTTTTGCAACTCTTTTTCAGGTGTGGAATTTACATTCAAACAGACATACATGGGCCTATGATTTTAATAGCTTTATTGTCCACTGTGTGTCTTATCCAGTTACCTACCCAGATACACAGTTTCTTCAGTACTATTTTGTAGATGTGGAAATTCCTTCCTCTATCAACTATTTCTTTCTTTCCCTCCTCAGCTCTTCAGAAAGAGTACAGCAAGTGTACTCTTCGAAAGAAAAGTCATAGTATTCCAGTTTTAGGATGTTTCAAAGACAAATAAGCATGACATTTTTATTTCAATCATATATATTTGAACCATAATATAAATTGGTTTTCTATAAGATGTACAGGTTAAGAACATAATATGGAGAACTTATTTTAGCTTTTTAACCTGGGGATATTAGAGAGGCTCACCGAAAGGAAAAAGAAAGAAATCAGTATAGTTATACATTGTTTTTATAGGGTTTGTGCATTCTCCCCATCCCCCTGATTGAGAATTGATTATTATTAAAGGCTCAAGGGGGGTAAAATATAGGGATTCATCCCTTCCATCTTTTTGCATCCTTTGCGATTTGATGGTCTGCTGCCCGAACTGATGTTCTAAAATCCTGCCTTGATGGAATGTCCTGACATTATATAAATTGATATTATGTGGTTCCTGGGAAAAGCTTGTTTATGTATTGATAGTTTTAGTAGTATCTAATCCCGGGGAAATTATGCTGAATCCTGCTCAGTTCTGTCTGTGGAAGATAATCTCCTTTAATATCATAAGCTTTTCTGTTGAAATGTTTTGAAATGTAAAATGTTCCAGTTATATGGCCTTCTACAATTACAGACTTCCCAATATCATTTCTTGTTGATCTCTTTACATAGGCTAAATTTCAAACTCAATATTTAAAACTCACTATAGTTACAGTTTATCCATTAAGTCATACCTATTACATTCACTATCATAGTTACTATCCCATTCATAGCACCTCACATTGACATAGTTAATATTTTATCTTCAACTACAAATGCTATTAGTAACCTATAACAATTAGTTTCATCACTAACATAATATTAACTTCATTGTGTTCATATGAAAACAACATATAAATTACCCAAATCTGATTCTATTTAATATTATTATCAGTGACTTGTATAATAGAGTTAAGAGGACAGCTAGTAGTTGTGTGGTTAAATACTAAGCATTTCCTTTAATAAAATTAGCTGTTTCTTCAAAAGTAGCTATTAGGCTCATGTCATTATCTTGCTTAATGAATTCTTTAAATTTTTCTGATAAGATTCTTGTTATGGCTATTTTCTTGATAGCTTGAAATTGAGGTTATTTTAAAAACATATTAATCAGTTTACTGCATGGAAAACACTGGCAAAACATAATCTTGTTTTGAAAAATTCTTTTTTTGGTTTCAGTATTTATGTTTGGATTTGTCAAAGTCCAATCAGGAGGCAGAAATCACACAACAGTTATTTTAATAGAGAACATTTGTTATAAAATTTAGCTCTTTAAGAACTAAAAAGGCTTTATTGGTTATATACTGCTATGTAACTGACTACTTTTATTTAGTGGCTTAAGACAATCATGATTTATTTTTTCTCATGATTCTTTGGGTTGATGTGGATTATCTGTGCAGTTCTTCTACTCCAAGTGGTCCAACTGGGATAACTTATGCAGCTCCACACTACTAGGAGCCCAGCCGGGGCTGAAAAATCTTAATGGCTCATCTGTGTGTTTGGCATCTCAGATAGGGTAGCAGAAATGTCCAAGTGTGGCCATTCGTCTCTCAAAGCAGCATAGCTAGACTTCTTACCTGGTGGCACAAAACCCCAAAAGTGCAAATATAAAGTTGCCAGGCCTAACTTCTGTCCCATCAATTGGTCAAAGCAAGTAGCCATGCCAACTCAAATTCAAGAGGAAGGGAAGTAAATTCCATGTAATGGAAGGAGTTGCAAAAATGTACAAAGATGGGAGAATAGTTGACAAATGTTACTGAAGACAAGACATAAAAAAAGAATACTAGGTTCATTGAGGTAGCCACTGCAAGAGGCAGCTACCCACTTAGGGGTGGTGGAGCAGAGAAAAGATTGAATAACTAAAACTTAAAAGGTTGGAGGAGAAACCACATGAGGCTGGAATTCAGACTCCTGATAAAAAGGCACCACTCAGCTGGTACTGTTTTCTCAAAGCTCAGCAGAGGGACACCATGGGATGGCACCAGACATCTTATATATTAGTAGAGTCACCCTTTATTTAATCTCATTCAGTGTTTCATGAATGCTGGCATCTCTGGAGATGTATGATGGTGGATCATTTAACATATTGAAAAAAAATTAATGGAATCATACTCTTCCTGAAACAAAACGTTCACTGTCACTGGAGTGAATCTTCCATTACTGTGTCACTATGGTGAATCAAATAGGATGAAAAAGAAAAATCAACAGAAAGAAAGCAGAAAGGAACAGGTCTCTTCTCCCTCTATCTTTTTCTCTCCCTCTAGCACCCCCTGTTGTTGAGCCTAACAAAGAGCCAGGTGGCTGAGCAGAAGTGTGGTTTGTAGACACTCTGCCCCTGCATTCTAAAGCCCAGTGTAGCCTTGGGTTCAAATCTGACCATAATATCTACTAGTGGATGTGAAAAATAAAGAATAAAAATGAACATCCATAATTAAAGGGGAAATTTGTCGTAAGTTAATTTGCACCATGAAATTTTAAAGGTAATTAAAGACAGTTTACTATATTGCCTTCATAATATCTCTAATGTTTAGTGACCCTTAACTAAAGATCCTATCATAAAAAAATTATATTTTCCCTTAACTAAACATCATATTATAAAAAATATATTTTCCCTGTATGAAAAAAACCACTGGATTCTGTAAGCCTTACAAATAGTTTCTCAAGAAATTTTAAAATTAAATTCAGTGATCACATTATTTTAATAAATCCATAGACTCCAAGGATGGCTACTTATGAAGGATGTATTTGGGTATTTTAGGTCTAATATGAATGTTTGTTTTTATCAGTGTCATTACTTGCATTTACAACAAATTCAGAGTGTGCCAATACAAAGAGTTTAATTCTGCCATAGAATTCTAAGAAATATTTTACTTATACATACTTTAGTTAAAGGCATTAATTAGGGGCGCCTGGGTGGCTCAGTCATTAAGCGTCTGCCTTTGGCTCCGTTTGTGATCTGAGGGTCCTGGGATCAAGCCCCACATCGGCCTCTCTGCCCCGCAGGAAGCCTGCTTCTCCCTCTCCTACCCCTCCTGCTTGTGTTCCCTCTCTTGCTGTGTCTCTCTCTGTCAAATAAATAAAGAAAATCTTTTTTTTAAAAAAAGGCATTAATTAGATATGTTCAAATATTTGAAACATAAGCATACATTTATGGAATTTTTGCAATCAGTAATTTTTGGTTATGAATAGCAGTCCCGACTTCCTATTTGTCTTTAGATGACAACTGAAGCCTCACATTCATTTCGAGACAGCTATCACAGTCAATCTTCTGTTCTCCTTTTTACTCTTCCAGGTTCCTCTAAATAGTAATAACAAAAGGAGAGCTCCACAAACAGGTGAATTGCTTATAGAGTATGGCTTTTGTATAGAAGTCTGTAGGTAGATAATTAAGATTTCAATGTTTTTAAGAAATTAAATTTTTATAAGAATTTGGATGTGAATGATGTTTAAAGATAATTTTTTTTTACTTGAAAGTGGAAATAGGAAAATAAAAGTGCAGACTGCAAACCTAAGCCTCCCATTATATAGTATTCTTTATGCAGGTTGAATTACTTGTAGAACAGGTCTGCTTTTTCTAATGGCATTCTGGCTAAATGGCCTGCTGGCCAGCATGGCTGTAATTACATGATGTCAGTATTCTATGCACCAGGCAGAGATTTTCATTTCATACATCATTCACAAAGGGCAGTAGGATTTCCACAGTCAGGAGTTCACATTTCAATTGTTTTAAACTCTTAGGAGTTATTTTGAAGTTTAAAAAAAACCAAAGATCATATGCTCAGTCATGATCTGCATCCATACAATTTTAGACCAGAGGATATGCCACCCACCTGGGGCAAGGCATAGTTAAGTTTTCTTACAAAAACCAAGGATAGAGGGGAAAAAACAGTCACAGTGCCTCAGTCTTTCATGAGGAGACACTTCTTGTGTTATTGTTCTGTGTGAAACACTGCACAGTAAATAATGCTTTTACTAAAGTTATCTCTGATCTGCTGAATACATAATAGGGAAAGAGGTAAAACTTAACTTTCCTTCTAAATGCTTTCACATTGACACACTTACAAAGGAAATCACAGTATAGACCCAGAAAAGAATTGTTCTGGTACCTTACAGCAAGCATTGGGAATGCTAGCTCATTTGTTTAGAAAAGCCCTCTTTCTGTTAGCTTTCTTTGATTTTATGTAGCACATGGAGAACTTGTAAAGTAGGCCAAGTTCATAGTCTCTATTCAGAAGTACCTGTTGCTTTTATGCTGCCCCTCCCTACATGTGACATTTCACTTACAAGATTATTTTCTGGTTCTGGTTATTTGTTCTCACCATCTGAAAATCCTAAAAACGGAGGTGTGGGAGTAGTCCCTAGAAGTTAACTCTTTTTTTATCACTCATAAAATTCAGTGTGCTTCTGTGCAACATTAGTAATGCATGGCTATCCACTTACGTTTGAATTTATCCAAGAGACAGAGAAATAATTTCTATATTTGGCAGGATAGTGAACACATTTATGCTAAGTGTTTCAAATATTCTAAATATTAGTATGTGAACCTTGTAAGATTTAAAAAAAAACTCTCAGTGTTACTTATGATCATCTTTATTTGTGAAAGAAAGGATAGAAAGTACAAGACACAAAAAGATGGAATGGAATAAGGTTAAAGAGAACAGACTCTAGGCTAGAATGCTTGAATGTTTGAATCCTGCCTCAATCGCTTGTAAGCACTGTGCCCTAAGGGATTTAACCTCCTTGTCTTTCAATTTCTCATCTGAATGGGAGAGGCAATGATAATATTTACTTCATAGACTTTTATAAGGCTTTAATGGATTTGCGTATTTAAGTATATTGGCATATTTACAGTAATTTTGAGTAACTTCTACATATTAAGCACTCCATATTAACGTCCCAAGGACAGGGAATTGGTCAGTTTTGTTATTGCTGAATTTCTATTACTAAAAGAGTATTGGTGCATAGTTGACACTTATGTCAGTTTTTATTATTCGTATTTGAATTAATTCCTTGCTGTTCTAAAAACTATACTACCCAGTTTCTTTTGCCCGATGGCTACTTGGTAGCTTCAACCACAGGGAGGCATTGTTGGAAAATGAGTGAAGAAAGGGAAAAGCCAGGCTACTCCTCTGTCTCCCTCTCAAGCTGAGTTTTCTGCAGTGGGTGCCTTTCCCTTGTACTACTAATTCTTTGGCTGGCTCCTTCCACCGAGTCTCCTGGTACTTAGAGACAGCACTGGTTTCTGAGGTCTAGTAACAATATTTCATCCCTATGTCCATTCTATTCTGGATGATACCTGTCCTCCCAGTTGTTCTTCTTTTATATCACTTCACTTCAAATCTCCTATTTGTCTTCTCAGCTCTTGTATTATTATACAATTTTCTATATAAAATTATCTCTGAATTAAATACCCAGAATGTTTCTTGTTTCCTTGTAAGACACTTACTGATATATTTCTCAATAAATAAGTGTTGTCCAAATGACTTAATAGAGAAAACAGAGTTACATATCACGACATGATACATTCTAATTCCTGAGGTCCTGGTGTGTTTATTCAGTGAGAAGGTAGTAGTACTTCCATGTGGCAATCTTCAAAGGAAAGATGTCTCAGAAATGAGGCTTTCTTCATAATATTATAATTTTGGGAGTAAAGAAGCAGAAAGAAATGAACCTCTAGAAACTGAAAAAAAAAGATATGAAGATTGATCCCTCATTTCAGACTAGAGTTGTTAACAGTACAAATCCCACATGTTTGTATGATACTTCCAGGCTTGTCCAGATCCATCATCTCATGAAAAAAAGAAGAGTGTTTTAAGAAGAGTGACCACTATCATTCCTATCACCAGCACATAGACCCAAATAGAGGGTAAATAGAGCCTGATGCTAACACAGGACATTAGGACTGTATTAAAGTTTCTTTATGCTTTACTTTGTCCAGTGTCCCAGTACTAATAGATACCCTACTAACTAGAGCGTGCCTTTTTAGAGGAAGCCTTGGTGTGAATTACAGAGTTTGGTAATAAACTATTGTATATTATCCTGGCCCTTCTAAAGTCACACAAACTAAGAAACTTTCTACACATTTATAAAGAAGGCCTATTTTTTGTTGTTGTTGCCATATTGTTAACTTTCAACCTTCTATTATACCTTAAGTGCATGAACATTATTGCCACTATCCTAGTAGCATTTTACTTCATGAAATAAACTATTTAGGATTGAGTTAATGCTCAATATTTGATTGATTCTAGCTATCACTTTTTCTTGAGCTGCATGAGTTACAGATAAGGTACAGTGCACTTCTTTTAACTGAAAAGTAGGATAGTATTTGCTGTCGGCCAAACTCCTAATACTCTTAAGGACTCAAGTATTGTCCCTAGGCGGATTCTATTTCAGGATATTGGTATGCACGAACAAATCATTTAATGTTTTTTCCCCAGAGCTCATTGAAATTATCTTAAATGTGGCAATGTAGTACAAAAGCGAAAGGCAATTTGGTCAGATAAAGGGTAGTGACATGGAAACCAGAACCGTGTATTATCTCATTATTGTCACATACTTTGCTCTAGGACTTAATGCATATGCCAGTTGAGAGGATTGGGCTGAATGAATACTGAAGTTCCCTTTAATCCAATGACCAACCATCTAATTGAGCTTTTCTACCAATTTAGGCAGACCTAGCATGTCTTTTGGTTATAAATTAGACCTGGGTAACAGAATAATCTATTTATTCTACTAACAGAAGTAAAAAGGAAAATGGATTCTGTTAATTTTTGAACTTTTATAAAGATCTATTTTATAAAAATAGAAAAATCTGTGGGTTTTGAAAGACTAATAAGCAACTAAACATTTCTGCTCAAATGCAGTTTACTATTCATAATAAAATTATGCATATTTGTTATTTGTATTTAAATTATGAATAGCAATCACTATTTCTCCAAAAAGATCCCTCCATCTCCTAGAAATGAAACTAATCAATATAGCTATTTTGGGATCCACATGTAGAAATAAAGATATAAGCTTGAATTTTATCAAATACTTGCATGGATACAAGCATAATTGTTGCAAAATAAATTAGACCATGACTTGTTTTAGTAAATTTTCTTTTAAAAATACAGCATATATTTTAGTAATTGTCACTGTATACTTAGTAATTTCATGTATCATTATATATTTAGTAATTGTTTTTTGCATTAAATTTTATCTAAAACCTAACTTATAGCACATTCCAAATTCACTAGTTCATGAGCTTTTAGGAGGAGGTACTCTGTGTTACTCTACTCAAATATAAGTAACATACTTGCCCTGTGCTACTTACTCCTTCATCCCCTATCTCACTTTACTTACTCTACTCAAGAGAAGGTAGGATCATTTGCCTTTTGTAAAAAAAAAAAAAAAAATCAGAAAATACTGGACATCTTTAGTTCAGCTATCCCTACATGTCTATTGGAAGATAGCTTCCCCCTATCCTCTAGACTCTCCTACACCATAAGGAGATCCCTGCCACCCTAGGATTGCTTCTGTGTGTCTAGTTGGATAAACCCTTCCTACTATGGAGTTCAGTTTTCAGTCCTATTTTGATCTTCTGCAAAGCAATATTGACAATACAACTATTATTGGCAATAAGAGCAATATCTGAATCACCATCTTTTATTCCTTTAACTTTCTTTATTTCTAAACTGTTAGAGAATAGAGAGACTGTTTTGGGGGTTGCTACTGTTGAAGAGGAAGAATTTTCTCTATCTTTTAAGGTCATTATAGCTGGACTAAGAATCAAATTGACATGAGACAGATTAACAAGAGAAGATCAAATTTAATAGCCTTATATAAGGGGAATCCACACAGACATGGGAATTCCAAAGACAGTCAGGCAACATGATGTTTATATGTGCTAAGAAGAGGGGGTAGCGGGGCGCCTGGGTGGCTCAGTTGTTAAGCGCCTGCCTTCGGCTCAGGAGCCCGGCATCGGGCTCCCCGCTCAGCGGGAAGCCTGCTTCTCCCTCCCCCACTCCCCCTGCTTGTGTTCCCTCTCTCGCTGTGTCTCTTGCTGTCAAATAAATAAATAATCTTTAAAAAAAGAAGAAGAAGAAGAAGAGGTGTAGGGGTCTGAGGATACAAAGGGGCTTAAAACTATTAGCAGGAAGGTGAAAGGAGATACTTGGAAAACAAAGGTTGCACTATTATGTAGATGTATCCTAGGTAGAGAAGTCTTTGTTAAGAGCTCTCTTCCTGGTACTTGCAGGCAGTGGAGAGGAAGTTAAAGAAATTTTTTTCTTGAGCAGCTGAGTTTGGATTGCTTTTAACTCAAAATAATGTTCATGCCAAAGTGACCCATTTTGAGCCGTCTGCCCATGGCCCCTATAATACAAAGTCCCCAACAATTGGACACTGGTCAGAAATGGAGAGAAATAAAGCAGGGAATTAGAATTTCAAAGCCAAATAACATGTCAAAGTCTTGTGATGAGGCAGAGTACAGAGACCTTGGTTAATATGTGCACAAGATATTTTGAACTTGTAGTTTGTAGAGATTTCTATGTGGCTAGACAGATTGTTGCAATAATTAGTTGACTTTAAACTGCTCTGACCTAAAGAAGAAGCCACATGTTTGTTTGTTTGTTTGTTTGTTTTTGACTATAGCTTATAATGGGACTATTCATTGATGAGTCACCTAAAATACAAGTAGTAAAGAAAGGCTGCATGGCCAGTCTTGGCAAATGTGTAGGTAATTTCAGTAGACTACTACAGTGTCCAACAAACATATACCAGCCACACAAACTTCAACAAATAAGCAGCCTAGAGGACCTATAGCAGAGACACACAGTTTCAGAATGCAAGACTGCTATTTCTCTCTACACAGGCATGCGTTTTTCTACTAGACACGGTTTTATTTTTAGAATAATATGATCTTTCTAGACCTACTGAACTGATGAGTTTTGTTTGACGTGGAGAGCATTACTGAGGACTTACTAATATTACATTAGGTAGGTAACTTTAGATCTACTTTAAATTTGAACAAGCATAAATATAAAAGGAAATCTTTAGAAGTATTAACCTCAGCTACATGTAAATTGTCCATGTGATCAAGAGTAGGGGGAAAATGATTGTTTAATTTCAAGCTGCTAACATTTTGTACATGGATATGCAAGTTTGTCTACAAAAATATGCAAATCTAAAGAGAAGAAAGGCAGTACCTGATGGAGAACAAGACAGAAGTACTGGTTCTCTGAAGGTCTAATGGACTTAAGATTCAGATTTAAAATATTAGCTTTAGTTAGGATTCTTCTGAATACTGTTTATTAGCTAAAGGCACATGATTACTAGCTGAGAGTCTTCCTTAGGTAGTAGGTTTCTCAGGCCTGAGAGATTTAAGCATATTTTTAGCCCAGATATAGAAAACACATAAAGCTAAATAAAGGATTATCTAGAATATTATTCAAATTCTCACATTGTTAATTCTGAACAAAAATTATTAACTGATTGATATGCAGGTACAGTGGAAAACAAAAATCTTTTTCTTTTTAAGATTTTATTTACTTCAGAGAGAGAGTGAGAGAGAGAGAGGGAACATGAGCAGGGGGAGGAGCAGACTCCTCTGATGCTGAGCAGGGAGCCCTGATGCGGGGCTTGATCCATTTCCTGGGACTCTGGGATCATGACCTGAGCTGAGGGCAGTTGCTTATTGAGTCACGCAGGCGTCCAGAAAACAAAAATCTTCCTAGACACGTCCTCCCTTAAATATCACTGAATCTTTGCTATGGTCTTGGCCATCACTAACAAACTGATTCTAAAAACAGTTTTGCCTAAACTATTCCTCTAGGAGTGGGATGAGCTTGTTTTTAACTTTGATGGTTTTGAGTTTGATAATATTTTTGCCTTATTAAATAACAGTATGAGCTGCCTCAAGACTTGGCCTTAAGTTAATTAAACTTTTGGGTCTCTAAAAGAACCGCAGTGGTTCCAGTGAAAGAAATCTCATATTCCAGCAGCTGACAGAACTTTAAAACCACCTGAGATTGAAGAACCAGTTTGGCTAAGACAAAGCACAATAAGATATGGGGACAAGTTTTAATTCCTTTGGATTTTTAACATACCAGGCAGGATATTTTTATTTCAGACCTGAATTCCTATGAAATTTAACTAGTAAGAGGATTTAATCTTCGAACTTCAATATCTCCTTGGAAAGTTCATAGTGCTAAGGGGCTTACATTCAAATTTATGGCATGTGTACGATGTTGGCATTCTATTACTGAAAGCCTTTATGAATTTTATTATTAGATTTCTTAATGAAGTCATTTAGACCTATTGGATAATTTCTGATTGTTGTAATCTGACTAAACCTAATTTGGGATGAGGAATGGAATAGAGAATAGATTTTCAGTTTTGGAGCAGAGTAGGTTTAGCATGAAATTTAATTATGTATTATTCAGATCTATTTCACAGCCCAGGACAGCAAAATATTAGCCATTCTCCTGTGGTCTCAAAGGGGAAGGTTTGGTTTGGTAGAGGCAGTACAGGAAGGTGGGAGCAAGCTTATGCTAACAGACTGTTAATCACCTATAACAAGATAAATAACCTCACCTTTGGTAGATCATGGTCTTAATTATTAAGCCCAGTGGGTTAAGGAAAAATAGCCAGGGGATGATCATAGGGGCATTACTTATTTTCTCTTCCTGATAGTTCTTCCTGTTACTTCTCATAACACTTCTTACTCCCTTTAAGACCCCCTTTAACTAATTTCACCAAAGGAAACTTGGAAATGGTTAAAAGGCAATGCTTAATTAGCATTGCTCTGCTCCTCTTTTCCTTGGGCATGAGTTTCCCACAGGCGTGGGCTCTGATCCTGAAGCAGATGAGAGCTACCCTCATTGAGTTATACTGTGATTCTGTGGGCAATCTGCTTGATTCAGAGATTCAGCTAGAATGTCAGATGATTGCAACCTTCATATTAGACGTAATCATAAATAAAGTTTATATCTTTCTCTCTTTGCTTTCTCATATTTTGTCCTGTAAGCAGGTGGCAATATTTACTGACTGCTACTTTGAGATATGTAATACATATTTTGACATACATTTTTAAGAATTTACTAATCATGGGCACAATAAGAAATTTTACAATATTCTTTCATCCTGTAACAATATAAATTTAATCTACTATACTTTGTTATTCTGGGGCAAATATACACAAACATCATGCATCTATACCTACATACATACTTACACGCATATATACATAACTTATATGTATTGAAACTCAAAAAGGAAAATCTGTTCTTTACAGAATCATTAGGTACATTTCAAATAAATTAACCCTTATTGTTGGATTGTTTCCTTACTCAATTGTTATATCTACTGACTAAAGAAAATATGAAAGAGTAGGTATCATAAAAAAAAATCAGATCCACATTATAAAGTGAGATAGTTTGTAATAGTAACTAAGAAAAAGTACCCTGCAAATTGACTGCTTGAGTTTAAATCTATTTTCTGCTATTTATTAACTATGTGAACTTGGGCAATTCATTTAATGACCTTTGTCTCTGTTTCTACATCTATAAATCAATAATGATAATATTAGTATTTACTGCATTGGATCATTTGAGACTTAAATTAGTAAATATGTAAAATATCCAGAAGAGTTCTTGGCATATGGTAAATACTATAAAATTGTTGGTTATTATCACTTGCAGGGTAAATGATATGTTGAGGATGTTCTCAGACAGATATTGTAGTGAAATAGAGAGGGTGACCTTCAGAACTTCCAGAGATGGTTATAAAGTCAGCATAAAAAGCTAGAGGAAGTCTGAGCAAACTTTTTCATGTAAGAAGACAGACAATTTAGTTGCATAAGACAAAATAAAATGTTATTCAACCTTGGATTTGTGAGATTAATGAAAATTTTAAATATAGCAATTCATTTATTATATGATTTGGAGCACTGGTTCTCCAAATGTGGTTCCTGGACCAGCAAAATTAACATCACCTAGAAATATCTCAAAATATAATATTTAGGCCTTACCCAGACCTATCGAAGTAGAAACTTAGGAAATGGGGCAGAAATCTGTTTTGAACAATTCCTCAAAATAATTCAGGTACCCAATGAACCTTTCAGAGTTTTGAGATTTTTTATGCAATATGAGACACTAAGCCATATAGAATATACTTGAGGAAGCTAATTATACAAAATATAAATGAGTTTAATGTTTCAAAAATATGAATTAAAAACCTAACATGGTGTTTAGACTGAACAATGATAATGCTTACCTTTTATTGAATATTGTCTCCAAATGTCAAATAGTATACCTTTTTAATTAATGAAAGCAATCTTGTGAGTGGGTATTAATTCTATATTCTTTTTTACCTAGGAGTAAACAGGGGTTCATATAGGTTAAAATCATATAGCTAGAAGACGGTAGACCAAAAATTTGATTTCACGGTCTGTGATTCCAGGCTATACACTTAATGAGAGCTATGATGCTTTAATAAGAATGGGACTGGGTAATAATGAATGGATAAAGATTGAAGCCATGTTATTCCTTCATTTCCCTCTGACCATTTCCCTTTATCACTTGGGAATAATACTTCCCCCAGAGAATGACATTTTCTTCTGTATTTCCAAAATTACGCCTACCGATGGATAATTGCATAGTTATTTGAGAATGGATCATTATATTAAACAAATTTAAACTTATAATTAACAAATACATAATGAAAGCTTACTAAATAGCTATATGTAGCAACTATTGATACAGACTTGCATAAGATGATGCATATTCCAAGGAGTTAACAGTCTTAATGAGATAAACATGAAAATAATTTTTAAACTGCTTTATCAATGTATGAATGGCATACAAAAAGTTCTCCATATAAAATGTATACAACTTCATGATTTTGTAGATAAGTATACACTCTTGAAACCATCATCACAATTTATGCTATAAACATATCCACCACCTCCAAAAGTTTCTTCTTGCTCTATTTATTATTTAAAAAATAAAAATATTTATTTAAATGGGTGGATATTCAAAGACAAAGTAATGAGGAGGATTATTTTTGTCATTGCTTCTGTAGAGATTTATCATATCGTTTGGGTACTCAATTTGACTTTAAATAACTTGTATCCAGGGGCCACTACTGAACTGGTTAGTTAGTGATCATTCTGAGTTATTTTATTGATATTTTAAAATTGATTTTATTCTATATTTTAAAAAGACTATAGTTATATGTTGTGAAACAATCAAATAAGAAAGTGAAGGTTAACTACTCTCATGATCTTGTCATATTTCCTGTCCTTTCCGGCTTATTGCTGTGTTGTTTCTATTTCTTTGCTCTCCATCATTTCATTTCATACATTTATAATGCCGCTTATATTCAGAAACTTTTTCAACCATCTCTTTTATTGCTTTCAAATTGATTTATGGCATATTGTAAATAACGAACTAGTTAAATTATTTCTAATAAGTAATCATAAGGAGGGTTATATCAAATCTTTTCAAATTAAAAAATTGCTATAGTATAAATGTAAAATTCCATTAATATCCATTAATATAATGAACATATACACAACAATAGTTTTCCCTTTGGACATAAAAGCTGACAATCATTTACTTGTTGGAAGATTTTATGTGGCTTAAATTTTAAAATACCATATTTGAACATGATGGTCTAAAACACAAAAGTGAAGACCCACTTCTGGAATGAAGGTGTGAAAACTCCACATACCTGCTCTCAAGAAGAACAATCATAACTGGTAAAATATTTTTTAAACAAATACATACACACACATTTAAAATGTCTGGAGTTTGTCCTAAGGGCACACAACAACAACAAAAAAACTCACTTAGTTGAGAAAACCTGTTAAATCAACAAAACCCAGCAATTCTATGGCACTTAAGCCACAACCTGCTGCCTTCCTTCTCCTACCCCAGCACAGTACAATGGAAGATCCACTCCAGGTAGGTGTGCACAAGAAATTGGGGCTTTCCAACCCCAGCTCTAATTCCTCTAGCTCTGTATTGCAGAGACTACATTCCAGGTGAGAGTTAGGGTGCTATATTTCTCTACCAGCTTTCCTTTTTGCACCCAGTCCCCCCTCTTAGCATAGAAGCTATACCCCAGGCACAGCAGGCTATCTCATCAAAATCTCAGATAGCTTCTTTGCTGAAATTTAAAAAAAAAAAAAAAAACCACCTGATCCAAAAATTTACATGAAAACCCAAGGGACCAGAATAAACAAAACAATCTTGAAAAATAATCATGATCTTGAAAAATAATAACAAAGCTAGAGGACTCACACTCCCTGATGTCTAAAACTACTACAAAAATATAGTAATCAAAACAGTATGATACTGGAATAAGGCTAGGCATATAGATAAATGGAATAGACTTGAGAGTCCAGAAATAAACATTCACATTTATGGTCAACTGAATATTAACAAGATTGCAAAGACAATTCAATGAGGGAAAGAATAGTCCTTTTAACAAACGATGTTGTGACAGTGGGATGTCTACATGTAAAAGAATGAAGTTGGACCCTTTCTCATACAATATACAAAAATTAACTCAAAATGAATCAAAGACCTAAATATCAAAGTTAAAAAAATAAACCAAAAAAAGGAAGCACATCAAATGATGTTCAATATTATTAGCCATCAATGAAGTGTAAATCAAATCCATAGTGAGATAATACTTTATAATCAAAAAGATGGATATAGAATGATTATAATAAAAAAGAAGGAAAATAGAGTGTGTAAAAGGATATGTGTAAGTTGGAACCCTCTCACATGGCTATGAGGAATGTAAAATGGTGCATTGTTTTGACAAAGTCTAGCAGTTCCTCAAAATTTTAAAACATAGGGTTACCATACGATCCAGCAGGTCTACTCATTGGTGTTACCTAAGAGAAAAGAAAACATATGTCCACACAAAAACCTGTACATAGATGTTCAGAGCAGCATTTTTTATAAAAGACAAAAAGTGATAACAATACAAATGCCCACTGATGAATGTATAAATAAAGTGTGGCATATCCATACAGTGCAATGTTATTCAGCAATTAAAAGGAATGAGGTACTGATGTAGTCTACTACTTGGATGAACCTTGAAAACACGCTAAGTGAAAAAAGCTAGCTACAAAAGACCACATATTGTATGATTACATTTATATGAAAGGCCCAAAATAGACAACTCTATACAGAAAACAGATTGGCAGTTGCCTGGAGTCAGGGGAGTTGAGGGGAGGTAACACATCTCTGCTAATGTGCATGGAATCTGTGGGACAATGAAAATGTTCTAAAATTGGTTGTGGTGATGGCTGCACATATTTGAATATCCTAAAATCCACTCAGTTGTACATTTGGAATAGGTATATATATGTGAATTATATCTCAATAAGCTATTTAATAAACTATTAAGAACAACTCATATGGACAGCATACAAGCCTTCTCAGTATTAAATGTTGAGGGTTATTTGTGCACATAAGGTCAAGAAAACAAAATTTAAAAAGCACTATTTTCTAATTAAATAAAGATTAATATTAATGAAAATAAGTCACTTATAATACCATTTTTAGAGGTAATCTTGCACTGGAATTAGTCAGTTTTCCACTGAGATGGTAGAAAATGAATACTGTCATTTGTTTAAGTAGAAATTAGTTAGTTAATCTAGAGAACCAAGGTATATATTTCAAGGAAAAAAAGAAAACATGCTTAAGGGCCCAAACTGTACAACCAGATCACTTGAGTTAGGATACTTGACCAACGCTTCGAGGCTATGAGACGGGTTGTCAGGATTCTGGGATCCTGATTGGAGTTATCAAAATGCAACATTTATTTTTTTTTTAAGATCTTATTTATTTGAGAGAGAGAGTACAAGCAGGGAGAGAGACAGAGGGACAAGTGGACTCCCTGCTGAGGGAGGAGGCCAACATGGGTCTTGATCCCAGGACCCTGAGATCATGACCTGAGTTGAAGTCACTCACTTACCTGACTGTGCCACCCAGATGCTCCCAAAATGCAACATTTCTTTTAATTCTCTTATTTTTAATATAGTCGTTTCTCCGTAGGTGTGCAAACATTTCCAGAGAGCAAAAAGTAATTCCGCCCTATTCTGCCCATCCCCATCTTCTTTCTTGGTACAGGTGGGTCAGTCACATGCTATGTGACAGGCAGAAGGGGATATAGATATTTAATGGTTCCTCATAAACCTTTCCACCAGTCTTTGTTTTAATCCCCACTTATATCCCTGGCTTCTGAAGTGTATGGTGTCTCTATGGCCCAAGAACTTTTGAATTCTTGCTAAGCAAACCACTTTACTTACTGGCTTTTACTTTCTTTTCCCCAACTCTTTGAGTGATTAGGTTTCATAATTTTTTGGTTTCTCAATCAGTTTTTAGTTGTCCATCATCTTTGGTTTCCAAGATATTTACCCACCTATTTTTTCACTGATTTCACAATATTTTGTATTTTCAAGTTACCATTTTTGAAAGAAGATAAAGATTGAAATATATAGATAGATGATAGATAGTTGATAAGAAAGATATAGAGAGACCCTCAGAAACTCCTGCTGTCATTAAGCTTATATTAAAAACAATCAATAAAGTAGTTATGTGGTAATAAGTGATACTGGCAATTTTTTAAATAAAAGAAATGAATGGTAATAAGAATTGCTGGGGTTTGGAGGACAAAGAAGTCAAATATATTTTCTATGTCTCATGTTTATATTTTATAATATTAACAATGCATAAGAACTGAATAACTTTCATTTATTGAGCTTGGTTGGATCTGTTACATTGTCTATGACAGTAAGCCATTTTTCTAATCATTTTTAGTTGATCCATGTACTTGGATATCCTAGGGGTATTCAGAAGAACAAACTTCCAGTTACATTAGTTTTCAAAGTGTATACTTACTAATTTTCTTTTACCTTCTGTTTATGATTTTTAATTTCTTTACTGGCAACTGCCCCAGTACAGGTCAACAGCTAACTGCCTTTTTTAAAAATAAAATACATGTATAATCATGTCAATTACTGCTTTAAAAAATTCACCTTCTAACTCCTGAAAATTTACATAATGCAGTCCATTGTTTCACTGAATATTAGTTTTGTTTATTTTATTTCCAAAATCATTAATACCAGTATACCTCTTCTGATACATTTCTTATTACTTTGATTAGTACTACGTTACTGATTAAAGAAATAGTCTTGTTCTCAAAATATGCAAGACTCTTCCTCAAACTGTACTTTGGCATATAATTCTCTCCTTATGCTTCAGAACTGTTTTGTATTCCCTTCCCAGATGGCAAAATTCTAATTATAAAAAGAATAATAATAATGACTCCCTTCCACTGTTTCCTGCTTTGTAAAACCTTTACCTTCTCCAATGGAACGTTAACTATTACTTCCTTTGTTACCATATAATTATGTTAATATATCTCTATTTCCTTTATGACAATATTTTTGTAGTTATTTGTGTAGAAGTCTGCTCACTTAATAGTTAACTGTTGAAGACATAAGCCTAGCAATAATTGTTTTTTTCCTCTTGTGTTTAGCTAATTCTTATGCACATAAATCTTTAATGAATTATTTTTGAAAATCTGTTATCATTTTAAACTGAAAATACTAATGAATTTTGTTAGTGAAATATGGGATAACAGGTATAGCATATTTTTTTCTCAAACATATGTTGGTGGGTATGGATTACAAAACCTTGAAAGTGTTTCACCTCAAAATTACTTCAAAAATTTTCTGTTTCCCTGTTGTATTGATTACATTTAAAATGGGTTAATATCATTTTGCCATTTGCAACAACATGAGTGGATCTAGAGGATATAATGCTATGTGAAATAAGTCAGTTAGAGAAAGGCAAATACCATATTATTTTACTCATATGTGGAATTTAAGAAACAAAACAAATGAGCAAAGGAAAAAAGAGAGAGAGAAAAGGAACATATTCTTAACTATAGAGAACAAACTGATGATTTTCAGAGGAGAGGTGGGTGGAGGGATGGGTAAAATAGGTGATGGGGATTAAAGAGTACACTTGTGATGAGGACCCCCTATTATATGGAACTGTTGAATCACTCACTGTTCATCTAAAACTAATATAACACGGTATGTTAACTATACTGGAATTAAAAAATTAAGAGTTTTAAAAATAGGAGCTAGAAAAAATGGTTTAATATACAAAGAAAGGACAATATTTATGAAAGAAAATACAAAGGTGCACAAAATCATATATGGAGTTAATTCTGAATATGGTACCTGTGTATGCTATGCATTTTAATTCATTTCTGCACATGCGCGCACACACACACACACAAACACACACACACACACAAACACACACACACACACACACACAATGAATCAGCCCTGATTTTGAACAGCAGTAAAATGATGAATAAAATAATCTTCTATTTAACAGTGACTACAAAATCAGCAATTAGAACATTCATTTGATAAAACATTGACAAGGTTAATGATCAAATTTCCATAGGCTGGGGCAAACTGTTTAATGTATGTTTGCTTATTTTGAATGTATTGACCTTCACTAAATGTGCCATCCCTGCTGAGAGGATACACTTTACATTTCTCTCATTAGATAAGAAATATATCCAAACTCTATCCGTTTTCTCTTTCATGCCTTTACCAAAATAAGTTACTTTTCACTTCAAACCATATGAGGTTTGAATCCACAGAATTTAGGGAAATAAGGTGGGGTCCTCTTAGAGTAAAAAGGCAAGTATGTCGCCTTTTAAGCATTTACTCCTAAGAAAATCAGGTGTAAAATGTTTGGAGTGTCTTTTGAGACTATCAGATTTGAGTTTCTTTTAAAGTTTATGCAAAAAATAGAGTATTATGTTAATAATATATTAATAAAATGCAGTGACTTTGATAATCAAGAAAATACAATTACTTTTTGTTGTTTTTTTTGAAACAGCATGTTGCTATCACTATCAAATAATATCTAAGTCTGTGTGCCTCTTTTCAAACTTCTTCTTTCCCACCGCACATCCAGAGTAAAAATATCCTGGCTATTGTGGAATTCTCGGATTAATGAAAAGCTGCCTTTGCAACTAAACTGGTTATTGCAATGCTACTAAGAACTGATAATAGCCTGAATACAGCAGCCAATACCACAGTCATTTCTGAACATTTGGTGTAAAATTGAGTAACAGACACATTTTTTTAAGGATTTTATTTATTTGACAGAGAGAGAGAGAGCACAAGCAGAGGGAGCAGCAGAGGCAGAGGGAGAAGCACGCTCCTTGCTGAGCAGGGAGCCCGATGGTGGGACTCGATCCCAGGACCCCAGGATCACGACCTGAGCTGAAGGCAGATGCTTAACCAACTGAGCCACCAGGCACCCCAGCAGACATCTTTTATTCCAATTTTATTCAATTGTTCCTGACTCACAAAGGCTATGCAGGGTCAGTTTTTTCACTTTGCCATATTTCTTAAAAGAAAATACTGGCTCATATATTTCTTCTGTCCTGTGTGATTTTCTTTTCTTTTCTTTTTTTAAATATATTCTTTAGCTTTTTTGTTTTGTTTTTGGTTTTCCTTTTTCCTTTTTATTTATTTACTTTCTTTTTAAATTTAAATTCAATTAATTAACACATAATGTATTACTGGTTTCAGGGGTAGAGGTTAATGATTTATCAGTCTTATGTAATACCCAGTACTCATTACATCACATGCTCTCCTTTAATGTCCATCACCCAGCTACCTCACCCCCCTAACTCCCTCCCCTCCAGCAACCCTCAGTTTGTTTCCTAAGATTAAGAGTCTCTTATGGTTTGTCTCCCTCTCTGATTTCATCTTGTTTTATTTTTTCCTCTCTTCTCTTATGATCCTCTGTTTTGTTTCTTAAATCCCACACATGAGTGAGATCATATGATAATTGTCTTTCTCTGATTGACTTATTTCACTTAGCATAATACCCTCTAGTTCCATCCATGTCATTGCAAATGGCATTCATTTTTTTGATGGCTGAGTAGTATTCCATTATATACACACACACACACACACACACACACACACACACCCCACATCTTCTTTATGTGTTCATCTGTCAATGGACATCTGGGCTTTTTCCATAGTTTGACTATTGTGGACATTGCTGCTATAAACATTGGGGTGCAGATGCCCCTTTGGATCACTACATTTGTATCTTTGGGGTATATACCCAGTAGTGTAATTGCTGGGTCGTAGGGTAGCTCTATTTTCAACTTTTTGAGGAACCTCCATACTGTTTACCAGAGTGGCTGCACCAGTTTGCATTCCCATCAACAGTATAAGAGGGTTCCTCTTGGGGCGCCTGGGTGGCTCAGTCGGTTAAGTGGCTGCCTTCGGCTCAGGTCATGATTTCAGGTCCTGGGATTGAGCCCTGCCCCAGACATCCTTGCTCTGCGGGGAGCCTGTTTCTCCCTCTCCCTCTGCCTGCCTGCTGCTCCCCCTGCTTGTGCTCTTTCTCTCTCTTTCACTCTCTCTGTGTCAAATAAATAAATAATATCTTTAAAAAAAAGGGTTCCTCTTTCTCCACATCCTCGCTAATATCTGTCCTTTCCTAACCTGTTAATTTTAGCCATTCTGACTGGTGTGAGGTGGTATCTCATTGTGGTTTTGATTTGTATTTCCCTGATGCCAAGTGATGTTGAGCATTTTTTCATGTGTCTGTTGGCCATTTATATGTCTTCTTTGGAGAAATGTCTGTTCATGTCTTCTGCCTATTTTTTGATTGGATTATTCTTTGGGTGTTGAGTTTGATAAATTCTTTATAGATTTTGGATACTAGCCCTTTATCTGATAAGACATTTGCAAATATCTTCCCCATTCTGTCAGCTGTCGTTTGGTTTTGTCGACTGTTTCCTTCACTGTGCAAAAGCTTTTTACCTTGATGAATACCCAATACTTCATTTGTTTCCCTTCCCTTTACCTTTGTTTCCCTTGCCTTTGGAGATGTCTCTAGAATCACATGTGTTACGGCATTATACCAAAGTCAGAAAACAGTAGGGTCCAATTAAACACATAAACTAAATTACCTGGGTTTTTAATTTAAAATATTTTTAAAAAGTGCCTTTCACTAAAGTGAGTTAATAGTGTGGTTCTTATTTTTCTTTCAGGAGCATAACACGGCAAAGAATCAGATAAAATATTTTGGCTGTGGATTTATAATGATTTTGACCTTTATAGATAGATATAGTAATAGAAATATTTTGCTATAAACATTGGGGTGCATGTGCCCCTTTGAATCATTATTTTTGTATCCTTTGGGTAAACACCTAGTCGTGCAATTGCTGGGTCATAGAGTAGTTCTAGTTTTAATTTTTTGAGGAACCTCCATACTGTTTTCCAGAGTGACTGCACCAGTTTCCATTCCCACCAAGAGGGTAAGAGGGTTCCCCTTTCTCTGTATCCTAACTAACTTCCGTTGTTTCCTGTGTTGTTAAATTTAGTAATTCTCACAGATGTGAAGTGGTATCTCATTGTTGTTTTGATTTGTGTTTCCCTGAATGAGTGATGTTGAGCATCTTTTATTGTGTCTGTTAGCCATCTGTATTTTTCTTTGGAAAAATGTCTATTCATGTCTTCTGCCCATTTCTTAACTGGATTATTTGTTTTTTGGGTGTTGAGCTTGATTAAGTTCTTTATAGATTTTTGATACTAACCGTTTATCAGGGTTCACTTGCAAATATCTTCTCCCATTCTGAAGATTGTCTTTTAATTGTGTTGATTATTTCCTTCGCTATGCGGAAGTTTTTATCCTAATGAAGTCCCAATAGTTCATTTTTGCTTTTGTTTCCCTTCTCTCTGGAGACTTGTCTAGTAAGAAATTGAAACGGCCAAGGTCAAAGAGGTTGCTGTGTTCTCCTCTAAGACTTTGATGGTTTCCTGTCTCAGATTGAGGTCTTTCATCCATTTTGGAATTTAGTTTTTGTGTGTGGTGTAAGAAAGTGGTGTAGTTTCATTGTTCTGCATGTTACTCTCCAGTTTTCCCAGTCAAAGGTTAGTTGACTATGTGCTGTGGGTTCATTTCTGAGTTTTCTATTCTGTTCCATTGATCTATGTGTCTGTTTTTGTGCCAGGACTCTACTGTCTTAATGACTACAGCTTTGTAATATAGCTTGAAGTCTGGAATTGTGATGTCTCCTGCTTTTCTTTTCTTTTTCAAGGTTGTTTTGGCTATTTGGGGACTTTTGTGGTTCCATACAAATTTTAGGATTGTTTTCCTAGCTCTGTGAAAAATTCTGGTGGTATTTTGATAGGGATTGCATTATATGTGTAGATTACTTTGGGTAGTATAGGCATTTTAACAATATTTGTTCTTCCAATCCATGATCATGGAATGTTTTTCCATTTCTTTATGTCATCTTCAATTTCTTTCATAAGTGTTCTATAGTTTTCAGAGTACAGGTATTTAAACTCTTTGGTTAGGTTTATTTCTAGGGATCTTACAGTTTTTGGTGCAATTGTAAATGGGATCGATTCCTTGATTTCTCTTTCTGCTGCTTCATTATTGATGTATAGAAATGCCACAGATTTCTGCACATTGATTTTATATCCTGCAACTTTAGGTTTAATTTATTTGAAACTCTGAGAAACAGTTGAATAACTGTTTAGTTTCTTTAATCCATAATTTTTCAGAGATATCAGATAATTAAAAACATTTTTTTTCAAAACACACTGATTATATTCTTAGTATTCCAAACTTAACATTTAAGAAAACATTGTTCCATGTTATGGCCTGACAAACTTTTTCAGCAAGGGGCCAGGTAGTAAATGTTTTTGGCTTTCTAGGTCAAAAAGTCTCTGTTATCTTTATCACCATTACTCAGCTCTACCATTGTAGTGTGAAAGCAGCCATAGACAATCAGAAACAGATGGGTATAAATAAAACTTTATTTACAAGAACCTGAGGAAAGATGTATTTGCCTATTGTTGTCTGATTCCTGATCTATTATCACCTTTTCTCAAACTATGGTTTACAAGGCCAATAAAAAGGAAGGGAGGTGTGTTGTTGTTGAAAATATGGGAGAATAAGTAGGCCAAGATAGTCTCAATTCCAATTTATACCTGCTCAGTCTAATGGCTGTGACTTTTCACAAGCCATTAGTTAAACTAAATCTACTCTAATAATTAACTTTAATCTCTACTCTCTTCTCTATAAAATACAATGAGAATTATATCTAAGAAGCTGTTACTAAGTATATGTAAAATAAAATTTATAATTTACCTAGTATCCTATACAGTGCTTAACCAAATTTATAGTTGCTGCCTTTTTAGTGTTTTACAAATACATATAACACTTTCACAGAATTAGTCTGCTGGTAAAACATAATTTAAAATTATGTATTAAGAATTCTTTATTTTATGTTCAGTTCTTTAAAAAGCTTTTTAAAAATTATTTAAAAAAAGAATATCCACTTAATATTTGTCTGTTTGGAGATTATTTTTCTTATTCTTTATGAAGAAACTTTTTCAATAAAATCCCTCAGGTCTTAATAGCTAGTGTTTTTTTTTTCTATGTCTATGCAATTATTTTATTTATGTCTAATAAAAAGTGTGATTATTGAAACTGCTCAGATTCCCATTTTCATGTTTGTTGCCAGAATATAGAATTGAGCATGTGCCCCATATAAAGGAATTAATATTTTCAAGTAGGCATATAAACTCAAGATATATTTGTTTACTTCTAGCCAAACCTTCCTTTATTCTTTCAACATGGCATCCAGTTTGGCAATTTTAATTTTATTAATTTACATGTATCCATCATTTTAAATGCTTTTTGGAATGAGCTTGATTATACATTAAACACACATACAGACTTACACACAAACTAACTGATATCATACACTTAAAGACAATGGTTCAAGACACTCCTCAATTTTGATGGTGCTCATATGTTATTACATTGAAAAGAAGTATAAAGAGTAAAGGCCGGGTTCTAATTAAAACAGGCTAGTAAATCACTTTAGTGTTAATGACTCTTGTATGAAAAGAATAACCCACGAAATTCCTTTTTAGATTATATATATATATGTATATATATATATATATATGGCTTGATATATGTGCTCTTGAATTTCACTCAGACCTGTGACCATGTACTGGAGACAATATGACTTTTACAGAAAATGGTGGATATAATTTAAATACTGGCTCTGGCATTTGAAACCTTCAGTTCTCTTTTCATCTACAAAATGGAGGCAGTAATGTCCTATTTGCAGGATTGTGTTTAGAATTACATGAGATAAAGCATTCTTAAGGAGCCAGATAATAAGTTTACAAACTTGGTGTCACACTGAATTAACCTGGGGAAACTTTAAAATCCTAAAGCCCAGTGAAACCTAAATTACAACAACTGGATGAATCCAGGCATCAGCAGTTTTAATATCCTTCTAGGTGATCCTAATGTATAGACAACTTCAAGAATTATAGACATGCCACAAGGGTTCTCAAACTTCCATTGGAAATTGATCAACTGGGGTTCTAGTTATAATATAGACCTTGAGTAGTTCTGGGGAGGTTCCCAGATTCTGTGCTTTTTGAAAAATTAATTAGTTAATTAATTTTTTTTAGGGAGAGAGGAGGGAAGAAGCAGAGGGAGAGGGAGAGAGAGAATTTTAAGCAGGCTCTACGCCCAGAGCAGAGCCCAACACGGAACTCATTCTCAGGACCCTGAGATCATGACCTGAGCCAAAATCGAGTGTCAGATGTTTAACTGATTGAGCCTCCCAGCCTCCCCCAGATTCTGCACTTCTCAAAGAACTCACAGATGATACTGGTGCTTCTGGTTCATGGGCTACATTTGGAGTAGCAAGGGCTCAACAGATACTGTTTTCTACCACTATTCACAGAAAAGTTTTGATACACAAGCAGAAAATTGGGAACAGGTTTATTTATTTATTTTTTAATTCACTGAGATGGTGAAATTCCTACAATCGGGAAATTAATTTGCAGCTTAAGGCACAACCTTTATTATTATTGTTGTTGTTATGAATTAAATCATTCGAGTATTTTATTTCTGAAAAACTAATGATCACTCATTTCTGAGGTAACACTGAAAACTAAAAAGCAAGCATATATTTTACTTTATTTTTTTATCTTTATAGAAAACCATTAAAACTGGGAGAGTGAATAAAATTGCATTTTTACCTATAAATGGGAAGAATATAAAATTATATAAATTCTAACATTTGAACTTCTAAAATTAAAAATGGCCTCATATTTTTCCATGCTACATTATCAAATAGTATTCTACCCTACACAAACACACGTACTCATACATACTATAAATGCTTAAAAACAGAATTGTATTAGTATGAATATTAGGGTTTTTCCAGATGGGTGCTTCTGAAGAATTGTAGCCATTATATTTTAGAACCTTTTGTCTTCTTTCCAAATAAGCTACTGATATTAATGAGATTTTCTATTTTTGCCTGAAGAATTTCTGATAACTGTTATTGGGCTTCAGAGAGTATCTCAAGTTGTACTTATATTTTATTTCTTATACTATTGCTCTTTCAAAAGGATATGTTTTTCAGTGATTGAAAATTTCTTATTGGAAAAAATATAAGGAAAAAGTAAATAAAACTCATTCCTCAAAAAAAAAATCAGATTTTTCTAACTTTCTCTTTTGAATGCATATTATTTATTTTTAGAAGATTTTATTTTAGTTATTAGAGAGAGAAAGAGAGAGAGAGGGAGAGGGAGAAGCAGACTCCCCGCTGAGCAAAGAACACAACCTGGAGCTCGATCCCAGGACCCCAAGATCATGACCTGGGCCAAAGGCAGATGCTTAACCAACTGAGCCACCCAAGCAACCCTTGAATTCATTTTAAAATAATTACTTAAAAAAAGATTATATTTGTTCACTACTTCAAAAAATCATGATTTATTATAGGGAGGCAGGGGCACGTAGATTATTAGTAACATAGAGTATAATTATAAAATATAGTTTTTGTGGAGTAGGTTGTAGAGCAGGGCTTATAGGCAGAGGGAACAGAGCACACAAGAGCCGCAGGCTCCTATTATCTCATAGTGAGCTCTGTCCAGTGGGCAGTACTAGACTGCATTCATAGCAGCTGCTCCTTTGATAAAGGGTGTCTCTACCTAAGATCTATGCGGTGAGTCAGGGAATTCCTAAAGGAAGTTATAAGAATGATATTTGTTCCTGGTTGAGGAAAAGGCTGAGATACAAAGTGGGAACCCCCCAAGTTCAGCAGCTCATTTGAACCTCTTCCTTTGTGTTGACTCATCCCAGGAGAGCCAATTCTGTGATGAGTATGTTTATACTCATTCTGCTAATGAGTCATTAGCTTATTTTGTTAAGGAGCCATCTAGAAAAAAGTTTTGTATATAATAATAGTTCCAAAATATATTAAAGTACAAACCTACAGTACATAATTAATTAAAAACTATATACCATTTCTTGTCATTTACATGGAAATCTTCATATTAAACATTTATAGTATACATTTAAATGCAATCCTTCCAAATATTTCTCAGGTTAAAAGAGACTGATTGACATTTTTTGCTACATACAAATGTTTTAGGACTGTTTGCCAGTAATGACTCATGATCATTTTAATTGCAATGTTGAAACAGAATATAAAATAAATAATAATAATAACCCAGATTCTAGGAAGATCATCTCTGAAATATATTGAAAACAGGCACTTATTAACTTTTATTACTGATTGTTAATAAATACATAAATATGTATTATCAATAAACCAGATGGTTTTAATTTATTAATTTCACAAATTAAATTATATAAAATTATAAGCATAAAAAATAATTCATGTAGATATCATGAGTAAAAACAGAAATATAAATTATTTAGTGGTAATAGAAAGGAACTAAGAAGCAATAGAAGCAACAATATAAATATGAAGACTACCTGACTGCAAATGCTCTTCTTAATTTCCTATTTATATGATTTTGTTAAATCACTTAATGGCCTTTGGACTCATTTCTTCATTTCTAAAACAAAAATGAAACTTCACATGCAAACACACACACACATTTGCACACAGAAAGACCTAAATTACTACTTTATTATGGCTGAGCCAAAATGTGTAGACATTATTGCTGAAATCTTTTTATTTCATCATGAAACTTGGGAAGAAATCATGCACACAAACACACACACACACACACACAAATATAGAACATACCTAAACACTTCCACAGGTTATCTATTTGTGAAAATAGTAGAAATATATATTCTTATCTTTTTGAATATATACTCATGGTATATCAGAATAACTAAGGCACATCTATGTGCATTATAACTCCCAATTTTAAGTTAGGTCAATAATTAGAAACAATTAATTTGTATTCTAATTGTGGGAGACAGAAATCATTATTCATGAAAAGAAATGTTATATACCAATTAAACGCAAGACCATGTTCAGGAATCCCTGGGTAAACCAAAGCTAAATGTCCTAAACCCGTGCCTTTTTGTCTGTAGTCAGAAATGTCCCAAAATGAATGTGAAAACATATTATGTGCCAACACAAGAGACAGAGAGGAAAAAATGAAAATATCCCATTGAATGATTCAAATATGATTTCTTACAAGTTGGTGTTTGGAATGATCCATGAATGATGGATAGGGTGTTAGTAGGTTCAGTTTATGGGACAAGAACCATATTCATAAGGCTTCACTATGCACATTTTGTATTACTCTGTAGGATTCTGCTTGCAGTCAATGCATCTTCTATAAAAAGATAAGCAACAAAGGCTACTGCCTTAAGTCTTTTAACAATCTGGTCATTTTCTGTGAAATATCATCTTCTATCTTGTAGTCTTTTTGTTTTTTAATTCATAAAGTTTCTCCTATTTTTGTGATTCTGATAATAATAATATTAATATTTGAAGAATTTACTGCCTGGGATATGTTGACTTTTTAATGTTGTTTTTGGCAACTTAGGATCAGAATAATTTTAAAAGAAAATTGCTTATATGGAATATGTTCAATCAATATGTTCATTTTTTTAAAGATTTTATTTATTTATTTGAGAGAGAGAGAGAGAGCGCACAAGTGGTGGGGAGGAGCAGGGCAGAGTGAGAGGGAGAAGCAAGCTCCCCACTGAGCAGGGAGCCTGATGCAGGATTCAATCCCATGACCCTGGGATCATGACCTGAGCCGAAAGCAGATGCTTAACCGACTGAGCCACCCAGGCACCCCATATGTTCATTTTTTTTAAATACAAGTTTATAATGTTTATAATGAATTGAAAGATATATTAACAATGAAAATATTCAGATAAAATATAGTATGATAAATGGTACTTTTTCTACCACCGCATAGCATATCATAGAACAGGTTTAGTAGTATCGTGTTTGTAAGCACTGGAAAAAGCATCTTAATCAAAATCACATATAAAACATGTTTCTAATCACAGCTCAGGGCAATAACAGTATTAATAGCTCCTTTTCTAAGATTTAAGGAGTGTTACGCCTAATCGATTTTACATTAACAGTGGCCTGAATCACTTTTTAAGACAAAGTTATTCCTAATTATTGGAACTGTGACTTGATTTTGAATTAAAATTTGAAAGACCAAATCAAGATACATTAAAAACATCATGCCTTCTTTCAAAGATCTAAAGAAATAGCTATAGCAGTGTCCATAATTCTTTTAGGTATGGTATTAGTATACCTCATGAAGTCAATATTGTTGTTGAGGGGAAAAAGGCATTTACTCTAAATAGCTCCAATATTTTAACCATTTAAATACTCTATTCCTAAAACTACTATTACTACATAATTGGGAACTGGACTAGTGTCATGTTGGTATACGTCGGGTATATGAACCTTCACTTAGTGACTTATTCCTCCAGTTGTTGTGGTGCTTCTGGGTACTTTGCTGCCAACCTTTTTCTAAGAAGTTGTCTGGAGATGGAAAGAGTTTTCACTCAAGGAATACCAGTGTAGGACATAAAGCCCAGTCGCCTCCCTGCAATGCAGCATGACTATGAAAAACTATTTATAATGGCTCTACTATGTCTTGGTAAGAATATAGAGCAAAGTAGAACTCTCAGTAGCTAATGGTATAAGTAAAATTAGTGCAAACAGTTGGAAAGTTTAACAGAGCTGAATATCCACATACAATATAACTCAGCATTCTTCCCTTAGGCTACATAACAAATAGGTTGCCTGTATCCTTGCTCCAAATCCATGTACAAGAACATTCATACAGGCAGTATTCAGAATACTGAAATGACTCAAGTATGTATTACTAGAATATTAATAGTCTACACTATGATACTGCATGAAAATGAGCAGGTTATTTATGAACAAGCTACATAAAGGGATAAATTTCACAAGCATAATACATATAAACATATGATTCCATAAATATAAAAAAAGTTGGGTAAAATTAATTTATGGCATTTAAAATCAGGCTTGAACTTAACTTTGGGTAGAGGGAGGAACTCTTGATTCATAGGTTACAAATCAGGGGCTTCTAGATTTATAGTAATTTTTTAAATTGCTGGGTAGTTGTAGATTTATTCATCTTGTGATGATTTACTGAAATGAACACTCAGGATCTGGGTATTTATATCCATTTGTTTCACTCTACTTGAAGAACTGACTAAAAAGATTTTTAAAAAGATTTAATGGGTACTTTTTTATTTGTTTAAAATATAAAATTAATTTTTGTTCTTGGTTAGAAACAAGTTTGAAGGTTGGGCTTTCTGGTAGAGATTACAACATCCATTAACCTTTTTCTTAGAAATACAAACCACCTGGGGAACTTGGGTGGCTCAGTCAGTTAAGTGTCAGACTCTTGATTTCAGCTCAGGTCATGATCTCAGTGTTCTGAGATCAAGCCCAGCATCAGGCTGTGGGCTCAAGGGAGTCTGCTGGAGGTTCTCTTTCTCCCTTTCCCTCTGCCCCTCGCCCCACGTTCTCTCTCTCTCAAAATAAATAAATTAATTAAAAAAATACAAACCATTTTTTTAAAGATTTTATTTATTCATTTGAGACACAGAGATACAGAGAACATGAGCAGTGGGAGAGGCAGAGGGAGAGGGAGAAGCAGACTCCCTTCTGAGCCAGGAGCCTGATGTGGGGCTCGAGCCCAGGACCCTGGGATCATGACCTGAGCTAAAAGCAGACGCTTAACCATCTGAGCCACCCAGGCGCCCCTAAACCATTTCTTTTTTAAGATCTGGGCACAATATTCCCTGTATTCAGATTTCAGTTGTCACACAGTTTTTGCCACATTATTTAATTCTGGCTAGTGAATTATAAACTGTGTGAGATTACCATTGCTACTTCAATGGAAGTGATTTATAAGGAAAGGACTTACCCTTTTACCTTCCCTTCTTATGCTGTCCTATGTTGTCATGATTGGTGTTCAGGAAGTTGAAGGGAAACATTATTTTGACATGGAGGTATAAACCACATGTAAGGATGGTGGAGTATTGTGTAGAGAACACCATAGTGATGCCAGCTCTGGATTGCTTCCTTCCAGACTTTTATGTGAGAGAATTATAAATGCAGTTTTGATTGATTCAGGGTATTAAGTGTTTTGCCTAATATACAAATGAATTTAATCTTCAACAATGTGGACTGATGCATATAATTATAATAAGACATTTTCGGTAAAATATTAATTTGTAACAATTATAGTGAATAAATATAATACTGAGTGGTAAACATCAGGCATAAAACTACATAATCATTGCTCTTTGATTTATAACCTCAAAAATTAATTTCTGCACACCTTTACTCCTACCCGTGGAATCCATCTAAATTGTTGCTAAAATGTGCTTCCGATCTTTCATCTCTGAATACAGATTTGTTTAGCCCGCAATGTCTTTTAGTTGTTATAGTACATCACTGGACTTATTTTTCAGGAAATATATGAAGTACTTATATTATTACTTGTACTTGGTATTTTCCATACCCAGTCAGAACAGTTATACTTCTCTGTTTCTATTTTTTACAGCTACAGCATTTGTCCAGTTCATTAAGTTAATATTATGATGTTTACCTCATTCTATTATTAATTTCTCACTGCCATTTCAGACATTAATTACCTGTGAGATATGTTTGTTTATAACTAAAGTAATGTCTCTTATTTTATTTTATTATGTAATATCTCAGATTCTTTTTACAAGTTCACTTAATCCATAAAAGCAGTAAACTTCATATATTTTCACTAATTGAATTAGAAAACTGAAATTGTTAACTTTTTAAAAATAATGACAACGGTGGTAATTTCATATGAGGCTTTTAAAAACAAATGGGATGTATTTTTAACTATCACAATTAGTGGTTGTTTCTATAAACATCCTTAATGTATTCAAGTCACCAAGTAAAATTCACTTTTAGAATAATAAGATGGTGTTTCTGACATGGATATTCTCTTAAGAATATTCTGAAATTGTTCTTTTGGTGTTTTGATCTGTTGATTTTCCAGTTTTAATTTAATATAAAGATAATTATATGGGCAAGTTTTAGTGAAATTAACTATAGTTTTATATTTGGGAACATATGGTTCAAATCTTGGTTTACCATTAACTATAGGTATGAGTTTGGAAATATAATATGTTTTTATTTTATTTTTTTCATATCTAGGGCATATTTCTTTCTGTATAAAAACACAAATGTATAAGAAAACACTTTTTTATGAACAAAAAATACTTCATTAAAATACAACCATAAATATGAAGAAAAATATACGCAAAGTAGTAAATTAGCTCTCTTACCTCTTGTAACATGAAGTGATGTGAAACATATCAAAGATATATAAAATTGGACTCTAACCCCTAAGAGTTTTTGGTATAATTGTCTGAACAAAACATTACTATTGTATTAGGATCATTACTGTTTTCAGCAAACAAAATGTTTCAAAATTCATAAATTTTACTTCTCAACACTCACACCTGTTTGATTCTTGACCTTTTTCCCTAATCACTAAACATTACATGTGGCTTGATGATGTCAACTAATCTTTGACAAAGCAGGAAAGAATGTCCAATGGAAAAAAGACAGTCTCTTCAACAAAAGGTGTTGGGAAAATTGGACAGCCACATGCAGAAGAATGAAATTGAAACATTTCCTTACACCACACACAAAAAGAGACTCAAAATGTTTGAAAGACCTAAACGTGAGACAGGAGTCCATCAAAATCCTAAAGGAGAACACAGGCAGCAACCTCTTTGACCTCAGCTGCAGCAATTTCTTCCTAGAAACATCGCCAAAGACAAGGAAAGCAAGGGCAAAAATGAACTATTGGGACTTCATCAAGATAAAAAGCTTTTGCACAGCAAAAGAAACAGTCCACAAAACCAAAAGACAACCGACAGAATGAGAGAAGATATTTGCAAATGACATATTAGATAAAGGGCTAGTATCCAAAATCTATAAAGAACTTCTTAAACTTAACACCCAAAGAACAAATGATCCAATCAAGAAATGGGCAGAGGACATGAACAAATATTTTTCCAAAGAAGACATACAAATGGGCAACAGACACATGAAAAAGTGCTCAACATTGCTTGGCATCAGGGAAATCCAAATCAAAACCTCAATGAAATATAACCTCACACCAGTCAGAATGGCTAAAATTAACAAGTCAGGAAACGACAGATGTTGGCGGGGATGTGGAGAAAGGGGAACCCTCCTACACTGTTGGTGGGAATGCAAGCTAATGCAACCACCTTGGAAAACAGTATGGAGGTTCCTCAAAAAGTTGAAAATAGAGCTCCCATATGATCCAGCAATTGCACTACTAGGTATTTACCCCAAAGATACAAATGTAGGGATCCGAAGGGGTATGTGCACCCCGATGTTTATAACAGCAATGTCCACAATAGCCAAACTGTGAAAAGAGTCAAGATGTCCATTGACAGATGAATGGATAAAGAAGAGGTGGTATATATATATGCAATGGAATATTATGCAGCCATCAAAAGGAATGAAATCTTGCCATTTGCAACAATGTGGTTGGAACTGGAGGATGTTATGCTGAGCAAAATAAGTCAATCAGAGAAAGACATGTCTCATATGACCTCACTGATATGAGGAATTCTTAATCTTAGGAAACAAACTGAGGGTTGCTGGAGTGGTGTGGGTGGGAGGGATGGGGTGGCTGGGTGATAGACATTGGGGAGGGTATGTGCTATGGTGAGCGCTGTGAATTGTGTAAGACTGTTGAATCACAGATCTGTACCTCTGAAAGAAATAATACATTATATGTTAAAAAAAAAAAAGAAGAAGATAGCAGGAAGTGAATAATGAAGGGGGGAAATCGGAGGGCGAGACGAACCATGAGAGACTATGGACTCTGAAAAACAAACTGAGGGTTCTAGAGGGGAGGGGTCTGTGGGGATGGGTTAGCCTGGTGATGGGTATTAAAGAGGGCACATTCTACATGGAGCACTGGGTGATATACGCAAACAATGAATCATGGAACACTATATCAAAAACTAATGATGTAATGTATGGTGATTAACATAACATAATAAAAAATAATAAAAAACATTTGTGGCTAAATCAATATTCTAGAGTTATTCTGTGATCTTTTGATATATACATATATATGCACAATATATAATTTATGTATATAACATATAAATTATTTTATATATATATATACACACAATAAGATTAATTCTAGTGATTCCTAATATCAGGTAGTAATGACTGAGTGTCATTTTACAGTAGTGAATGGCTAATATAAAAACGACTCCATTTACTATCCCCTTACTAGATGTTTAAAGAGTAAAATTAAAATTAGACCTGTTTCCATAATTTGGCTATTGTAGATAATGCTGCTATAAACATTGGGGTACAGGTATTGCTTTGTATTAATATTTTTGCATTCTTTGGGTAAATACCTTGTAGTGCAATTGCTGGGTTGTAGGGTGGTTTTATTTTTTACTTTGAGGAACCTCCATACTGTTTTCCAGAGGGGGCTGCACCTGTTTGCTTTCCCACCAAGAGTGTAAAAATGTTTCCCTTTCTCTACATCCTTGGCAGCACATGTTGTTTCTTGTATTGTTGATTTTAGCCATTCTGACAGGTGTGACATTATTGTAGTTTTGATTTGTATTTCCCTGATGATGAGTGATATTGAACATCTTTTCATGTGTCCTTTTGTCATCTGTATGTCTTCTTTGCAAAAATGTTTAATTATGTCTTCTGCCCATTTTTAAATTGGATTATTCATTTTTGGGGAGTTGAGTTTTAGAAGTTCTTTATATATTTTTGATACTAACCCCTTATCAGATATGTTATTTGCAAACCTCCCATTGTGTAGGTTGCATTTTAGTTTTGTTGATTATTTCCTTCACTATGCAAAAGCTTTTTATTTTGATGTAGTCCCAATAATTTATGTTTGCTTTTATTTCCCTTGCCTCAGGAGACATATCTAGAAAGAAGTTGCTACAGCTAATGTCAAAGAAGTTATTCCCTGTGTTCTTTTCTAGGACTTCTGTGGTTTCAGGTCTTGCATTTAGATCTTTAATCCATTTTGAATTTATTTTTGTGTATGGTATAAGTGGTCCAGTTTCATTCTTTTTCTTATTGTCATCCAATTTTCCCAACACCATTTGTTAAAGAGACATTCTTTTTCTCATTGGATATTCTTTCCTGCTTTGTTGAGTAATTCACCATATGGTTGTCGGTTCACTTCTATTCCATTCTATTGATATATGTGTCTGTTTTTGCGCCGTTATCATACTGCTCTGGTCACGAAAGCTTTGATTTTGAAGTCCAGAACTGTGATGCCTCCAGCTTTGCTTTGCCTTTTTAAGGTTGCTTTGGCTATTTGGGGTCTTTTGTGGTTCCATACAAATTTTAGGATTGTTTTTCTTGCTTGTGGTATTTTGATAGGCTTGCATTAAATGTGTAGATTGCTTTAGGTAGTATAGACATTTTAACAATATTTGTTCTTCCAATTCATGAGCATGGAATGTTTTTCCATTTCTTTGTGTCATCTTAATTCATTAGTTTTTTTTTTTTTTTAGTAGTTTTCAGAGTACAGATATTTTACCTCTTTGGTTAGGTTTATTCCTAGGTATCTTATGGTTTTTGGTGCAGTTGTAAAAGGGATCAATTCCTTGATTTTTCTTTCTGCTGTTTCATTATTGGTGTATAAAAATGTCGCAGATTCCTGTACATTGATTTTACATCCTGGAACTTTACTGAATTCATTTATCAGTTCTAGGAGTTTTTTCATGGAGTTTTTTGGGATTTATATATAGAGTATCATGTCATCAGCAAATCCATTACTGATGAATGGATAAAGAAGATATGGCATATGTATACAATGGAATTTTACTTAGCCATGAAAAGAATGAAGTCTTCCCATTTGCAACAACACGGATGGAGCTAGAGAATATTATGGTAATTGAAATAAGTCAGAGAAAGACAAATTCCATACTATTTCACTCATATGTGGAATTTAAGAAACAAAAAAAATGAGCAAAGGGGGAAAAAAGAGAGAGGGAGGCAAACCAAGAAACATACTCTTAACTATAAAGAGTTTCTTGAATAATTTATATTGCTTTTCTTTGTTTGACTTTTAAATTTGTCTCTTTTTAACCTTCTACAGTTCTTAAAATATTATCATCACTTTAATGCATCTTGGGTTCTCATTTTTTTAATCTTAATATATTTTTTTAAGATTTTATTTATTTGACAGAGAGAGACACAGTGAGAGAGGTAACACAAGCAGGGGGAGTGGAAGAGGGAGAAGCAGGCTTCCCACTGAGCAGGGAGCCCAATGCGGGGGTCGATCCCAGGCTCTGGGATCATGACGTGAGTCAAAGGCAGATGCTTAACAACTGAGCCACCCAGGCACCCCTTTAAACTTAGTTTCTAATGATATTTTTATTTATTTTAATTCTTTCTTTGTTCCACTTCATTTCAGATTATTTCTGATTTTCACATTGTATTTTCATGTTTTGTGTAAATGTCTTAGTGTCTTTTAATCATTTTTAAAAGTACATTAAGCATAAATATTTTAGCAAATTTTTAGTGTGAACATACTGTCTTTAGTATTGTTTCTAATTCTCTTGTTTATCAAGATAATTTTGGGTAGGATTACACCTTTGTAATTTTCTACTCATTTTGTGTGCATATGTGTGTATGAGTGAGTGAGCGAGTGTGTATGTGTGTGTAATTAGTTTTTCTAATTTTAAAGATAGGCTTAGTTCAGTCAGTAGCTTTTTATAAATTAACGAAATTCCCTATAGTGTTAAAAATATATAAAGGAGTTCTCAAGTCATTGGCCAAGCTCTTTGTTGCACTTTCATGGAGGCCTCTGTGAAACCTAGCAAAAAATGGTTCTATATGGTATAAACAAAGATATCACAGATTATGCATTTCTGGAAAATGTTGGAGCTAAAGCCCAACCCTTGTAGAGCAACATAAATTATTCAAGAAACTCTTTATAGTTAAGAGTATGTTTCTTGGTTTGCCTCCCTCTCTCTTTTTTCCCCCTTTGCTCATTTTTTTTGTTTCTTAAATTCCACATATGAGTGAAATAGTATGGAATTTGTCTTTCTCTGACTTATTTCAATTACCATAATATTCTCTAGCTCCATCCATGTTGTTGCAAATGGGAAGACTTCATTCTTTTCATGGCTAAGTAAAATTCCATTGTATACATATGCCATATCTTCTCACTTCTCATATGCCTCACTGCTCACTTAGATTATTCAGGTTAACCCTACAAAGGTCACACTTGGGAATAAGGACAATTCTCCACTAAGATACATGACCCAGAACTAAAAGGAAGACTAAAATAGACCTATCCTTTAAAAGCACATCTACGTGACAGGTTTATGAGTATCTAACAGTAATTTGATTGCCTACCAGAACAACGATTATATTTCTATTTATATTTACATCACATATACAATATGTGTATATTATATATACACATATTTATATGTTGTATTTTATATATACATTTTTATATTTATACATATGCTTGTTTCTTTGCAAGTCTACTGATTTATTATTGCATTCTGGACTTTGTAAATGGCACATTGTAAAGAGTCAGTAATTTTGTTTTCCTGTGAAACATTTTGATTTTTGTTCAAATCCTTGATTTTTGTTCAGTGGGTAGATATGTATATGGGCATGTATATATGCTTATGTATATCTATTGCCATATACACATCTATCTTCATATACACAAATGTCTCCATATATATATCTTCATATACATCTCTGTTTTTCTATATATGTGTCCATATACATATATATCTACACATATCTCTCTATATAAATAGATAGATGTAGATATATCGAAACAGATACAGGGCACCTGGGTGGCTCAGTTGGTTAAACAACTGCCTCCGGCTCAGGTCATGATCCTGGAGTCCCAGGATTGAGTCCCGCATAGGGCTCCCTGCTCAGCAGGGAGTCTGCTTCTCCCTTTGACCCTCCCACCTCTCATGTGCTCTCTCTCTCACTCTCTCTCTCAAATAAATAAATAAAATCTTTAAAAAAAACCAGATACAGATATAGATATATCCCATAAACAAGAGGATAAACTGCACTAAATAGAAACACACCAAAAGTTGACCTAGATGTTGAAATTAGTTGACAAGGACTACGTTGCTGCTATTATAATTGAGTAAGGACATAAAGACATCATTCTATTGATTGCAAAATGAAACTGCAGGAAATAGAAACTTTTAAAAAATAGAAATCCAATAAATAAACATCATAATACTTAAATAATGACATGTTAAATATGAAATATACCACATTAAGAAGCTAGAAATCTGTGCTAAAATTATAGAAGCAGAAAGTGGAAGGAATAAAATAGCTAAAAGTGAAAGTTGAAATCAACAAAGTAGAAAATAATAAGCTTAATAAGCCTAGTGCTGGAAATTTTAGTAAGACATGAATCTCCAACATGACTGATCATAGTCAAAAACAAAGGGGATATAAACTACTAACATTAGAAGTGAAGGAAGAGACACCATCAGCCATTATATAGACCTTAAATGCATAGTAAGTCAATATGAAGAAAAATCCTTATTTTCAAAGTTTAACAATTCAAATAAAATTAACAAAAATCTGAAAACAAAATTTGTCAAAGTTGACACATGAAGAATTAAAAGCTATGAAGGGCTCTATATGTATTTCTTTCTTTTTCAAGTTTTTATTTAAATTCCAGTTAACATACAGTGTAGTATTAGTTTCAGGTATAGAATTTAGTGATTTATCACTTATGTATAACACCCAGTGCTCATCACAAGTGCCCTATCACCCATTTAACACATCCCCCTGCCCAACACCCCTCCAGCAATGCTGTTTGTTCTCTAGAGTTAAGAGTATATTTTTTTGGTTTGCTTCTCTCTTTTTTTGTTTCCCCTATGTTCATCTGTTTTGTTTCTTAAACTCTACATATGAATGAGATCATAGAGTATGTATCTCTCTGACTTATTTTGCTTGCATAATACTCTTTAGCTCCATCTCCACATCTATCTTTTTTAATTGCAATTTAAATTTTTTCTGCCAAGAGGTCTCAAGGCACAGATGGCTTATTTGGTAAATTTTATCAAACACTTAATAATGAAATCATAACAATTTTACACAAATTCTTTCAGAACATAGAGGGCAATAGAACACTTCCAAATTCATTTTATTTATTCAATGTAAGTAATTCATAAACATGAAAACTGAATATTCAAAGAAAATATTAGCAAATCAAATTATGAAACACACCAAAAATTTAACAAACTTTGGCATGATTTCATCCCAATTATGGAAGGTTGTCTTAATATTCTAAATCAAGCAAAGTAATATTCCATGTTATCAGGAAAAAGGAGGAAAAAATCAATCCTCTCAAAATATGCAGAGAAAGTATTGACAAAATTCAAAACTGATTTGTAATTTCAGAACATCTCTCATAAAATAGGAAAAGTTAACTTTGTCAAATTATAAATATTGTGAACAAACCATCTATAGCTGATATTCTTGATGTTGAAATACTGAATGGTGTCTTCTAATTTGGGAACCAAGACAAGAGTGTGTCATCTTAAAAAAAAGAAAAAAAGAGTGTGTGTCATCTTAACATCTCTATTCATTATTACACTAGAAGGCATAAATTGTGGAATAATCTAAGAAAATGAAATTAAAAGCATAACGATAGAGAAGGATAAATAAAACTATTTTACATGCAGATAGTATGTCTGTTTAGAAAATCCTAAGAAACCTAATAAATGAATTTACCAAAGTCTAAGAATAAAGTATCAATTTTGTTTCTATAAATTAGCAAACTAGCAACAAAAATTGAAAAAGGATATTTTATTAAAAACACTATTTTCAAGAAGATTTTGAAAACATCATTTTCTTTGGAATACCTTTTACTGAAGGCAGACCACTACACTGGAAACTATTATACTTTATTGAGAAAAAAAATTAAAAGACTTTAAAAATGTAGAGACATATCATACCCATGGATTAGAAGATTTTGTATTGTTACAATGCCAATTCTCTCTAAAAGATTGGTAGTTGCAAATTTATCCTGATCAAAATCCCAGCAGACTTGTAGAAATTAACAAACTGATTTCAATTTCAATTCAATTTCAAACTGATTTTATATATAGATAGGAAGGACTTAAAACAACCAAATCACATTGAAAAATATCTAAAATTTAAAAAAAATTACCTTTATAACTTTTGGTAAGAAGTGTCTTAGGGAGGTCAAAAGAGCAACCATAAAACAACAAAAATGATGAGTTTCATCAAAATTTGAAACTTCTGCTCATCAAAAGATACCAATAAGAAAAAAAGATACCATTAAGAACATGAAAAAGCAACTTCAAATAGTAAAAGACATGCTGTTTGAGGATTTAAGTTAAGCCCTTAAATAGTAGATTCTTAAATTATATTTTTAGTTATAAAAGTAAAATTATGCTCAACTTTGAGGGGAAGAAGTGATTTGATTGGTATTCAATTGATATTATTAAAACAATTGTTTCCAAATAAGATTAATACAAATGTAATAACTTAAATGGTTGCCTATACAAATGTCCTTTGAATAACTTCGAGAATGGAAACCCCTGGAAGCTAAAATCCATCTATTTTTACAACAAAATGTTGGGAATAAAGAGATGCAATTTCTTATAACATTACAGTTCATTTCAGGTTTCAGATTCTTTTTTATCAGTGTATGTTATTGGCAACTAGATATTATGAAGCAATATACTTCAATCACTTTTTTTTTCTCTAGTCATAGAACACTAAAAAATAATGGCAATTTATATGTTCACAGAATAGCTTTAGGTTACAATAAATGCACTAGATGTACTTTTACTATTTTCACATTATTTCCAAAAATGTTTTAGTATGATCAGAGGGAATTGCCTTAACAATCTCTAAGATGAAGGAAACATATACCATCTCAAAAATCAGTTATTATCAAAGGACTTCTAATAAAAGCTGATGAAATCTTGTTTCCAACAGCAATTTTTATTATTACAACAGTTTTATACCACAAAATGGGTCAAAATAAATGAGCTTTTTAAGACTACTGGATTAAGCATCATTGAAGTTATTATTTGCAAATTCATTTATCTTTATATATCAAAATACAATGATTCAGTGATAATCTACGTCTAATATTCAGCTCTTATTTTGTTGTTACAAACTACATCATTTCTGTCTAAGTATTCAAGGACAAGGCAAATATTTCGTTGAATTAATAATTATCTCTTTTTCTTTAAAACATTGACTTAAATAGCATTAATCTAGGTTGCAAACTAAAGCTATGATAAGAAAATAATCTCCAAATTCAAGTTTAAAGGAGAGTTTACTACTTAATGGCTGTAGTTTTTTGATAGATCCGTTGTTACTGAGAATTTTTTTTCAGAGAGATGTATAATAATAAGTCAATAAAATAAATTTTGGGGACACAATTTTTCACTTTATAAATCCTTCAGCTAATAGTTTCAATTCTCCAGGTAACCTATCAGCAAGAAGTCAGGAGTTATAAGTTAGGCCCCATGAATAATTCATTGCATAAGATTTCTCAAGCTTTGGAACCTGCAATGTGTATTATTTTTACTTTTCTGTATTCTTGCTTGTTTTTTAGAATAAATACATCAGTAGTAAGAGGGAGTGGGAGGTACATTACATCAAATTTTTGGTAAAATGTGGTTAAAAAGAGAAAACATTAAATATAAGCCAATTTGATGTGGCTCAAGCTAGAGATAAGTTACAAACATATTTATAAAGTAACCAAAAAGTACAGTTTATACCAATATGGTAACATATGACATCTAGAAATGTTAGATAAAATGTAATTTCTTTAACACACTTAGTTTTTGAGACAGTAAACTCTTAAAGTTCAAATCAATAAAAATGTAGCCAGCTTTCTATCATTTCTACCATCAGAGAAAATGCATTTGCTTCCCAGACAAATCCTTCCATCCTATTGCCATAGTTTGATTTATTTTCTAGCATGTGACAGGAGGCACCAGGTCTAAGTGTTCCCAACTGCTATAAACATACTTCAACCCGTCAAGTCATCTTTATGGAAATAACTTTCCCAAGTAAGTTTGAGGTAAAGGAGTTACCAATTTATCCACCACTCTTCTTTCTACCCCAACCTTCTCTCTCCATGGTACGTAGTATAGCCACATACTTTTAACCCAAATAAGACTACACGAAGACACATGAAAATCAAACCGTTAAAAGTCAAGGACAATTGGGTATTATATAAGACTGGTGAATCACACACCTGTACCCCTGAAACAAATAATACATTATATGTTAATTAATTGAATTTAAATTATAAATAAATAAATAAATAAAATAAAAATTGAAAGAAAAAAAGTCAAGGACAAAGAGAGCATTTTGAAAGTACCAAGAGAAAAGTAATTTGTCATATATAAGAATGGCTCATAAGATTATTAACAGATTTCTCAGAAGAAAGCTTGCAGGCCGAGAAAGAATGGGATGATATATTCAAAGTAATAAAACTACTACCAAATAAGAAATTTGTACCAACAAAATTATCCTTTAAAAATGAAGGGAAGAGGGGGCCTGGTGGCTTAATCAGTTTAAACGTCTGCCTTCGGCTCAGGTCATAATCTCAGGGTCCTGGGATCGAGCCCTATGTCCTGGTTCTCGGCTCAGTGAGGAGTCTGTTTCTCCCTCTTCCTTTGCTCCAACTCCCTGCTCATGCTCACAAATGCTCTCTCTCTCTCAAAAAAAAAAAGTAGGAAAGGGAAAATCATTCTCCGACAAAACTGAAGGAATTTATCATAACACCTGTCTTATAAGAAATACTTAAGTTCTTCAAATTGAAATGAAAACATGTTAACACAAAAACATATAAAATCATTAATGTAAAGACAAATATATAGACATATACAGATTAATGTAATGCTATAAAGGTGATGCATAAGTCACTTTATACCCTAATATGAAGTTAATGATAAAATTTTCTTAATGGATAAAAGAAAGAAAGAAGAAGAAAGCAGGAGAGGAGGAGAAGGACAAAGAATTGCAACAAACAGAACCAATTAACAAAATGCCAATAGTCCTCATTTATGGAAAATTACTTTAATGTAAATGAATTAAACTCACCAAACAAAAGGTACAGAGCGTCTGAATGGATACAAAAACAAGATGTACTTTCACCAGTTCCAAGTGTAAGGAGCTTAAAATTCTCTACTAAGTCCTAATAACAAGTGAAACAAAGGAGACAGTGAATAGATAAGTGATTGCTAGGGGTTGGTGAGGCTAGGGGTGAATAGATGGGGCACAGAAGATTTTAGGGCAGTAAAAGTACTCTGTGTGATGCCATAATGAGGTCTTTGTCCAAATACATACCAAGAATATACAACACTAAGAGGGAACTAAAATGTAAACTCTGGGTTTCTGTGACAATGATGTGTCAATGTAGGTTCATCAGTTGTAATAAATGCACCACTCTGGTGGGGAATATTGATATTGGGGAGGTTGTACATGTGTGAGAACAGGAGGTATATGGAAACTCTCTATATTTTCTGCTCGGTTTTGCTGTGGACCTAAAACTTCTAAAAATAAAAACAAAACTAAGATCCAAAAATACCCCATCTATGAAAGACTCACTTTAGAATTAAAGACACAAATACCCTGAGAGAGAACTGATGTTAAAAGATATTTCAAAAAGAAACCAAGAGTGCTTATGCTAATTTTAGACAAAATGGACTTTAAATCTAAGTGTAGAGACAAAGAATGTCAATATATGGTCATAGAAGGGTCAATTAAACCAGAAGATATAATAATGATAAATATACACACATCAAACTTCAGAGTACCTGCATTTATAAAGCAAATATTGACAGAACTCAAGGCAGAAATTGACAGCAATACAAAATAGTATGGGATTTCTATAACCCACTTACAATAATGGATAGGGCATCCAGAAAGAGAATCAATAGAGACTGAAATAGCACTTATAAACCAAATGGACCTAACACATACAAAATTTTCTACTCAACAGCAGATATTCACAATCTTATGACACTCATAAAATTTAAACTTGAAATGGATTAAAGACTTAAGTTTAAGACTTGGAACAGTAAACTACTAGAAGAAAACAGAGGGGAAAATCTCCTTGACATTGGTCTTGGCAATGATTTTTCAGGTATGACACCAAATGCACAAGCAATAAAAGCAAACAAATAACGGGGACTACATCAAACTAAAACCTTCTGTGCAACAAAAGAAACAATAGAATGAAAGGACAACCTACTGAATGGGAGAAAATATTTGCAAACCGTACATGTGATAAGGGGTTAATATTCAAAAATATATAAGAACACATATTACTCAAATAAATAAATAAATAATCTGATTTCTTTTTTAATGGCAAAAGATCTGAATAGACAATTGTTCCCCAAAGAATATTTGCCAGCCACTCATCTGATAAGAGTTAATATCCAAAATATGTAAGGAACTCCTAAAACTCAGTAGCAAAAAAATAAAAAATAAATTTTTTAATTAAAAATAACCCAATTAAAAAATGGACAAAGAACCAGCATAACATTTCTCAAAAGAAACAAATTGCCAACAGGCTTATGAAAACTCAGCTGATAATTTTATTTAAAAAACCAAACAAATTGGGGTGCCTGAGTGGCTCAGTCAGTTAAGCTTCTGACTCTTGGTTTCAGCTCAGGTAATGATCTCAAGGTTGTTTGATCAGGAGCCCTGTGTTGGGCTCCCTGCTCAGCGGGGAATCTGCTTCCCCACTCCCAGTTCCTCTGCCCCCCTCCCTGCAACACACTCGCTAAATAAATAAATAAATAAATAAATCTTTAAAAAACAAACAAATCAGGAGATTGAACAAACATACAAAATCAAATTAGAGATTGCCTCTGGGTTACCATTAAAGTTGTTATTAGAAAGGAGTTTGTGGCACCTCCAAGAGAGCTGGCTAGGTTTTATTTCTTGAGCTGTGTGGCTATTACAAGTGATGGCTCAGTTGTGCAAAATTTATTAAAATGTGCTACTGGTACTTCATTCTCTTTATGTGTGATAATTTACAATTGAGAAGTGAATGGTTTAACTGTGGATCACTTTTTTATCAGAGGAAGGTTTGTGGAAAAGAAAAAAAGAAACAAACTGGTGGCTTGCTTTTAGCAGTATGTACCCATTTGTCTAGGATTGTTAATGGTAAATAAGCCTGGAATATATGAATTTATGAGGTATGGCTTCCAGGAAAATATCATGTAAACCATTTAGGTCTCTGAGTATAAAATGGAGATGTTTCATTACCTGGTTTTTCTGCCAGTATGACGACTGCCCACCTAACTTGGAAATATATCTTTTAATCTGGGTCAGTGAATATCAAATGAGGAAAGAAAAGACCTAAGGAGATCTGTCGATAGTCCTGGCCCCTTCTGTTTTCACCTTGTACTTATTTGAAAAGCTTGATACTGACTACAGTCTCTGATTCATGAGAGTCTGATTAGGAAATCCTGTTAAACACCAGTGCTATATTAATGATACAATATAAAAACCAAGTATGTTTATAAAAATAATAAAAACACAAGTATGTTTATATAATTCACAACTATAACATAATGTTAAAAACTACTTCATAACTGTGGTAATAAAATTCAAGACATTAATATAGTCTTGAAACTATTTAACTAAATATATTAAAATAATCACATTATTAACATAATACATAAAGTATGTGATACAAATATTTGATAAAGAAATATTTCATAAAATCAAACTCATTTGAAATTAAAAGTGCTTCATAGAAAATTAAAAAAAGAATATCTTTAACCCAATAAATGTTACTTATCACAACCCTGCAGCAAATTTAAAGGACCAGAATGCACACATAGACACCATGTCTTTGGTATTGTTTTTGAATTCTTAGCCAACAAAATAAACAAAATAATGACTAAATAAATAAGAGAAATATATAAGAAAAGTATAAATTATAAGTATTAGAAAAAAGGAAAATAAATATACTTTCCATATCAAACAATTCCCATTAAGAAAAAGTATCTACAATAATAAGTCAAACATTTGCTTTTTACAAGAACCATTAAAATAATTTCATTTCCAATATAGGTAAACAAAATTAAAACATAACAGCAAACAAAACATATGAATATAATCTAATAGAGAAAAACATTACTTTGGGGCGCCTGGGTGGCTCAGATGGTTAAGCGTCTGCCTTCAGCTCAGGTCATGATCCCAGGGTCCTGGGATCGAGCCCCACATCGGGCTCCTGGCTCAGCGAGGAGCCTGCTTCTCCCTCTGCCTCTCTCCCTGCTCGTGCTTTCTCTCTCTCTCTATCTCTGTGTCTTAAATTAATAAATAAAATCTTAAAAAAAAAAGAAAGAAAAACATTACTTTGATGAAAGTATAAAATTTATCTAAAAACATAGAAAAACAGACATAAAATGATGCACTTTATTCAAGGAAATAAAGACACAAACTTAATTAATGTGAAATACCAATATGGCACGTTAGGGAATTTGACAAAATGTCATTGTGATTCAAATGTGATTCAGAAAGTCATTGAAAGAAATAAAGAACAATTAAAACCTAAGACCATCCTGTAGAAAACCAAGAAGGGTCTGCCAGATACAGAGATATTATAAAAATTAAAAGTTAATGATGTCTTATTGGCATGGAAGTCAATAAACAGATCATTGGCATAATCATAGGGAAAGTCCAGAGATAGGATCATTCCAATAATGACAAAGACCCAGGTTGTCAGTTTCTAAGTGTTTTTATCCATCACCTAAGGATCATTTTTTCAAAATTTCTAATTAGTCACAAATTTATGTAATATATATGGCTTTATTTGGGGGTTTGTTTACAACTCTATAGACCATCCAATTTTTTTCAATTGTTATATTTTGCCAGAATAAGATGAATCAATTTAATTTAATCTAGTGTAAAATAATTTATAACTGAGATAGATTACAGTTTAGTCTATTTTGTGAAGGACAGTAAGCCCAGACCATTAAACAAATGCTGTGAAATTCTAGTCAGCAACTTCGTTCTTCAGTCAACATAGAATAGCATGAATTAAGGTCCCCATAGTGGTTTTTTTTTTTAATTTTTTTATTGTTATGTTAATCACCATATATTACATCATTAGTTTTTGGTGCAGTGTTCCATGATTCATTGTTTGTTCATAACACCCAGTGCTCCATGCAGAACGTGCCCTCCTCAATACCCATCACCAGGATAACCCATCCCCCTCCCCCCCTCCTCACTAGAACCCTCAGTTTGTTTTTCAGAGTCCATCATCTCTCATGGTTCGTCTCCCCCTCTAACATACTCCCCTTTTCTTCCTCTCCTGTTATCTTCTTCTTTTTCTTTTTTCTTAAAATATGTTGCGTTATTTGTTTCAGAAGTACAGATCTGTGATTCAACAGTCTTGCACAATTCACAGCACTCACCGTAGCACATACCCTCCCCAATGTCTATCACCCAGCCACCCCATCTCTCTCACCCCCAACCACTCCAGTAACACTCAGTTTGTTTCCTCATATCAGTGAGGTCATGTGATACATGTCTTTCTCTGATTGACTTATTTCACTCAGCATAACACCCTCCAGTTCCATCCACGTCATTGCAAATGGCAAGATCTCATTCCTTTTGATGGCTCCATAATATTCCATTGTGTATATATACCACCTCTTCTTTATCCATTCATCTGTCGATGGGCATCTTGGCTCTTTCCACAGTTTGGCTATTGTGGACATTGCTGCTATAAACATTGGGGTACACGTACCCCTTCGGGTCCCTACATTTGTATCTTTGGGGTAAATACCCAGCAGTGCAATTGCTGGATCGAACGGTAGCTCTAATTTCAACTGTTTGAGGAACCTCCATACTGTTTTCCAGAGTGGTTGCACCAGCTTGCATTCCCACCAACAGTGTAGAAGGGTTCCCCTTTCTCCACATCCCTGCCAACACCTGTTGTTCCCTGACTTGTTAATTTTAGCCATTCTGATGGGTGTGAGGTGGTATCTCATTGAGGTTTTGATTTGGATTTCCCTGATGCCGAGCGATGTTGAGCACTTTTTCATGTGCCTGTTGGCCATTTGGATGTCTTCTTTGGAGAAATGTCTGTTCATGTCTTCTGCCCATTTCTTGATTGGATTATTTGTTCTTTGGGTGTTGAGTTTGATAAGTTCTTTATAGGTTTTGGATACTAGCCCTTTATCTGATATGTCATTTGCAAATATTTTCTCCCATTCTGTCGGTTGTCTTTTGGTTTTGTGGACTGTTTCTTTTGCTGTGCAAAAGCTTTTTATCTTGATGAAATCCCAATAGTTCATTTTTGCCCTGGCTTCCCTTGCCTTTGGCGATGTTTCTAGGAAGAAGTTGCTGCGGCTAAGGTCGAAAAGGTTGCTACCTGTGTTCTCCTTTAGGATTTGGATGGACTCCTGTCTCACGTTTAGGTCTTTCAACCATTTGGAGTGTATTTTTGTGTGTGGTGTAAGGAAATGGTCCAGTTTCATTCTTCTGCATGTGGCTGTCCAATTTTCCCAACACCATTTGTTGAAGAGACTGTCCTTTTGCCATTGGACATTCTTTCCTGCTTTGTCAAAAATAAGTTGACCATAGAGTTGAGGGTCCATTTCTGGGCTCTCAATTCTGTTCCATTGATCTATGTGTCTGTTTTTGTGCCAGTACCAAACTGTCTTGATGATGACAGCTTTGTAATAGAGCTGGAAGTCCGGAATTGTGATGCCGCCAGCTTTGCTTTTCTTTTTCAGTATTCCTCTGGCTATTCTGGGTCTCTTCTGGTTCCATACAAATTTTAAGATTATTTGTTCCATTTCTTTGAAAAAAGTGGATGGTATTTTGATGGGGATTGCATTGAATGTGTAGATTGCTCTAGGTAGCATTGACATCTTCACAATGTTGATTCTCCCAATCCATGAGCATGGAACGTTTTTCCATTTCTTTGTGTCTTCTTCAATTTCTTTCATCAGTATTTTATAGTTTTCTGAGTACAGATCCTTTGCCTCTTTGGTTAGATTTATTCCTAGGTATCTAATGGTTTTGGGTGCAATTGTAAATGGGATCGACTCCTTGATTTGTCTCTCTTCTGTCTTGTTGTTGGTGTATAGGAATGCCACTGATTTCTGTGCATTGATTTTATATCCTGCTACTTGACTGAATTCCTGTATGAGTTCTAGCAGTTTTGGGGTGGAGTCTTTTGGGTTTTCCACATACAGTATCATATCATCTGCAAAGAGTGAGAGTTTGACTTCCTCTTTGCCGATTTGGATGCCTTTGATTTCTTTTTGTTGTCTGATTGCTGTGGCTAGGACTTCTAATACTATGTTGAATAGCAGTGGTGAGAGTGGACATCCCTGCCGCGTTCCTGACCTTAGGGGAAAAGCTCTCAGTCTTTCCCCATTGAGAATGATATTCGCTGTAGGTTTTTCATAGATGGCTTTTATGATATTGAGGTATGTACCCTCTATCCCTATACTCTGAAGAGTTTTGATCAAGAAAGGATGTTGTACTTTGTCAAATGCTTTTTCTGCATCTATTGAGAGGATCATATGATTCTTGCTCTTTCTTTTGTTAATGTATTGTATCACATTGATTGATTTGCGGATGTTGAACCAACCTTGAAGCCCAGGAATAAATCCCACTTGGTCATGGTGAATAATTCTTTTAATGTACTGTTGGATCCTATTGGCTAGTATTTTGGTGAGAATTTTTGCATCCATGTTCATCAAGGATATTGGTCTGTAATTCTCTTTTTTGATGGGGTCTTTGTCTGGTTTTGGGATCAAGGTAATGCTGGCCTCATGAAATGAGTTTGGAAGTTTCCCTTCCATTTCTATTTTTTGGAACAGTTTCAGGAGAATAGGTATTAATTCTTCTTGAAATGTCTGATAGAATTCCCCTGGGAAGCCGTCTGGCGCTGGGCTTTTGTTTCTTGGGAGATTTTTGATGACTGTTTCAATTTCCTTAGTGGTTATAGGTCTGTTCAGGTTTTCTATTTCTTCCTGGTTCAATTTTGGTAGTTGATACATCTCTAGGAATGCACCCATTTCTTCCAGGTTCTCTAATTTGCTGGCATAGAGTTGCTCATAATATGTTCTTATAATTGTTTGTATTTCTTTGGTGTTGGTTGTGATCTCTCCTCTTTCATTCATGATTTTGTTGATTTGGGTCATTTCTCTTTTCTTTTGGATCAGTCTGGCCAGGGGTTTATCGATCTTGTTAATTCTTTCAAAGAACCAGCTCCTAGTTTCGTTGATCTGTTCTACTGTTCTTTTGGTTTCTCGTTCATTGATTTCTGCTCTGATCTTTATGATTTCTCTTCTCCTGCTGGCTTTAGGCTTTATTTGCTGTTCTTTCTCCAGCTCCTTTAGGTGTAGGGTTAGGTTGTGTATTTGAGACCTTTCTTGTTTCTTGAGAAAGGCTTGTATTGCTATATACTTTCCTCTCAGGACTGCCTTTGCTGTATCCCAAAGATTTTGAACAGTTGTGTTTTCATTTTCATTGGTTTCCATGAATTTTTTTAATTCTTCTTTAATTTCTTGGTTGACCCATTCATTCTTTAGTAGGATGCTCTTTAGCCTCCATGTATTTGAGTTTTTTCCGACTTTCCTCTTGTGGTTGAGTTCTAGTTTCAAAGCATTATGGTCTGAAAATATGCAGGGAATGATCCCAATCTTTTGGTACCAGTTGAGACCTGATTTGTGACCTAGAATGTGATCAATTCTAGAGAATGTTCCATGGGCACTAGAGAAGAATGTGTATTCCGTTGCTTTGGGATGGAATGTTCTGAATATGTCTGTGAAGTCCATTTGGTCCAGTGTGTCATTTAAAGTCTTTATTTCCTTGTTGATCTTTTGCTTAGATGATCTGTCCATTTCAGTCAGGGGGGTGTTAAAGTCCCCCACTATTATTGTATTGTTGTCAATGTGTTTCTTTGCTTTTGTTATTAATTGCCTTATATAATTGGCTGCTCCCATGTTCGGGGCATAGATATTTACAATTGTTAGATCTTCTTGTTGGATAGACCCTTTAAGTAGGATATAGTGTCCTTCCTCATCTCTTATTACAGTCTTTGTTTTAAAATCTAGTTTGTCTGATATAAGGATTGCCACCCCAGCTTTCTTTTGGTGTCCATTAGCATGGTAAATGGTTTTCCACCCCCTCACTTTCAATCTGGGGGTGTCTTTGCGTCTAAAATGAGTCTCTTGCAGACAGCATATGGATGGGTCTTGTTTTTTAATCCAATCTGATAGCCTGTGTCTTTTGATTGGGGCATTGAGCCCATTTACATTCAGGGTAACTATTGAAAGGTATGAATTTAGTGCCATTGTATTACCTGTAAGGTGACTGTTAACTGTCTGTTGTCTGTGTTTGTTTCTGCTCTTTGCTGCTTTTAGGTTCTCTCTTTGCTTAGAGGACCCCTCTCAATATTTCTTGGAGGGCTGGTTTCGTGTTTGCAAATTCCTTTAGTTTTTGTTTGTTCTGGAAGCTTTTTATCTCTCCTTCTATTTTCAATGATAGCCTAGCTGGATATAGTATTCTTGGCTGCATATTTTTCTCATTTAGTGCTCTGAAGATATCTTGCCAGTCCTTTCTGGCCTGCCAGGTCTCTGTGGATAGGTCTGTTGCCAATCTAATGTTTCTACCATTGTAGGTTACATATCTCTTCTCCCGAGCTGCTTTCAGGATTTTCTCTTTGTCTCTGAGACTCGTAAGTTTTACTATTAGATGTCGGGGTGTTGACCTATTATTATTGATTTTGAGAGGGTTTCTCTGTGCCTCCCGGATTTTAATGCCTGTTTCCTTCCTCACATTAGGGAAGTTCTCTGCTATAATTTGCTCCGATATACCTTCTGCCCCTCTCTCTCTCTCTTCTTCTTCTGGGATCCCAATTATTCTAATGTTGTTTCGTCTTATCGTATCACTTATCTCTCGAATTCTGCCCTCGTGATCCTGTAATTGTTTATCTCTCTTTTTCTCAGCCTCTTTATTTTCCATCATTTGGTCTTCTATATCGCTGATTCTCTCTTCTGCCTCATTTATCCTAGCAGTTAGTGTCCCCATTTTGGATTGCACCTCATCAATAGCCTTTTTGATTTCGATTTGGTTAGATTTTAGTTCTTTTATTTCTCCAGAAAGGGTTTCTCTAATAACTTCCACGCTTTTTTCAAGCCCAGCTAGTATCTTTAAAGTCATGATTCTGAATTCTAGGTCCGACATCGTACTAATGTCCGTTTTGAGTAGGTCCCTGGCTGATGGTACTACCTCTTGTTCTTTTTGCTGAGGTGATTTCTTTCGGCTTGTCATTTTGTCCAGAGGAGAATAGATGAATGAGAGAACAAAATGCTAACAGGTTTACAACGTCCCCAGGAAATATACTGTATACAAATCAGAAAAGACCTTCCAGAAAGTGGTCGCTTCTCTGTTCAGAGAGTTGTTGCTACTCTCCTGTTCGATCTCCTGTTGAGTTTGTAGGTGTTCAGAATGGTTTGATCCCTATTCAGCTGAATTCCTGAGACCAGATGAAATCTAGGTCTCCTACTCCTCCACCATCTTGCTCCGCCCCCATAGTGGTTTTGGCTGTGATTCTCACAGACACACAGAGAGTACCTTAGTCAGTTGAATTAAACAGATATATATAATCTCTGAATTAATTTTAGGACTGTCCATTTTTTGTTCTCACTTTCTGAGGAGATTCAGTAGATCAAGTGCTGATAGATATTTTACAGGTACACTGCTAATGGAATTCCTACTCTCTATAGGTTGATTCAGTAAAACATGTCCTCAATGGAAAAAGATGTAAGCATTTATCATTCAGACAAATATGTCAATTAAAACATACAATTTGGGGCCTCTTGGGTGGCTCAGCCAGTTAAGCATCTGCCTTCAGCTCAGGTCATTATCCCGGAGTCCTGGGATGGAGCCTCATGTCGGGCTCCCTGTTCAGTGGGGAGTCTGGTTCTTTCTCCCCCTCTGCCCCTCCACCTGCTTGTGCTCTGTCTCTCTCTCTCTCAAATAAATAAATTGGAACAGCAAAAAGATCAAAGAGCACAGTGGGACTCTGTATAAGACATTCTTTTCTTGGGAGACAGAACATTGTGATATCAGGCAGCTGTTGTATTTATCATAATTTGAGTTATAATGCTCAGAGAGCACAATATTATACTTCAGATCTAGAATATGTGAAAATGTATAGCTATTAATTAATCTAAAGACATAACCATCAAAAGTATAAACAGGAAATGAAATGATAAGGAAGTTAAGTGCATTTTCTAACAGAACCATTACAAATTTTTTGGTTTTCTTTAGCTTGAAACAACACTTAAACATACAACAATTAAGATATATGCAAAAAATTAATCTAATAGAGAAAGTACAGTACTTTGTCATTGCTCATATTTCATATTTTTGTCAAATAATTTTTCAAATTTTTGGTAGTAATTTAAAACTATTGAAAACAATGTAATACATCTTTTGATTTAAATTATTATATGGTCTTATATTTCCCATGCTCACATTCATAAAAATATCCATTACATTTTTATGCCTTTGAGCATTGCTTCTTCCCTTCTTAGGTTCAGAGTTATTATATCCACACATAGTCTTCTACTTGGTCGAAGGGGATTTTAACTTTAACATTCTTGGTATACTGTCATGTATCAATCATCAGATGTTTTTAAAGATCGTATAAAAATGCATATGGGTACTTAGTTTTAATGTCATATGTGTAATTATAATTAACATCATGATTTTAATACTTGATTTATATAGGCAGCTGTGGTGAATACTGTAGTATATTGTTTAGATATCATCTTTACCTCTTTCAAGAACAAAATTCTCCTCCCCAACCTCAAGTCTGCCCAGAAATTTCAGAAGGCTAAGTGAATATCATGCATAATACCTGCCAACCCAGGCTTATTCAGTGGTAGAAAAAATAGTCTCAGAACTGTTTGTCCTAATTGGTCATTTAAGTTTAATAGTAAAAGACCAATTAAAGATAACAATACTTAGCAAAACCTTCAGAAGGAAAGGAGAGTATTTTTAGACCATTTGTGTGTGTGTCTGTGTGTCTGTGTTTGTATGTATGTGTGGCAGCTTTAAGTTGTTAGTTTTTTTAAAGTCAGTACTTTTTAAATGACAAAAACTCAACCAAAAATTTCTGTGGCAGAATTTTTGAAACCCACTAAAAACAAAGTTAATGAGAAAAAAAATCCCCTGCCCCAAACAGACCAACCCCACTCTTAGTTTGCAGTTTAATGCAGACTTAGTTTGCAGACTTAATGGTTCCTACCTCCTCCCTTCTCTGGTCCAGGGAAGAGCTCCACCAGTTTCTCTCACAGCCATTTATCTATGCAGGCTTAAGCGGGATGAAGAGTACTTAGAGAAACCAGATGTCTTTCAGGGGACATGTTGCTAAGTGTGATAGTGATGATTACTTGCCTTACTACTAGTTTGCAATCAATTAAAAAAGAAATCTAAAACTCTGTCCTACAAAGAGATCATACATGAAAGAATTGCTTAAAATCTCTTTTTTTTTTCCATAATTTTGTCAGTCCCTCTGGACTGTCTTAGGTGCTAGTTGAAACTTAAAACCGGCTGATGTAGGATATGGTGGAGTGGTAGAGACTTAAGAAAGGGTTTTTTTTGTTTGTTTTATTTTTTCTTCCAGTGGATGCTGCTGAGTTCAATTGATGCCTTCAAAAGGCTGAGGATGATTAATCCTCAATTAAAACCTAAATGTGAAAGGCAGATGGCCTCATTGGCAGCATGTATAGGGACTCTCATTTCCTGCAGCTGGAACACAGAAAATACATAGGATTGGGGCTAAGACTTAATTATGAAAGAAGCAGAGCTCCTGAGAAGGTTGTATTCTCATTCCCAGCAATATGTTACTCTAAGGTCAGGACCCTGAAGGGAAGGATTGGGACTCTGAGACTTCCTATGGAGTTTTCTTTGTAAATGCACACTCAGAAGTCCTCAAATAACAGATCCTCCTGACAGCTTTGCACTTGGGGAATTGTCCCTTTGTGTCTTTGTGCCAAAGCATAGAACTCACCTCTTGATTGAAAAAAATACAGGGGTCTCTTTCTTGTAGGAAACATCCCCACATCATCAAACTGCATATGTTCTCCTGGCCACAAATTTAATAATTAGCATTGTAGCAGTTTCCTGTGGCTGCTGTAACAAATCGCCTTGGTGCTTCAAACAACAAAAATTTATTCTTTCAGAGCCCAAAAACAGTATTACTAGGTCACAGAGTGTCATCAGGGATGTGTTCATTCAAGGGGATCTAGAGAAGAATCATTCCTTGCCTCTTTCAGCTTCTGGTACTACCTGCATTCCTTGGTTTGTGGTCATAATGTTGCAGGGTAGCTGGGTTCTTGTCTCATGGAGTCAAAAAATGAATCTTGTGGACACAAAAGAGTGTCATGAAGTTAAAGTTTATTAAGTGAAAGTAAGAACAGGAAAGAAAAGGAGCTTTCTACAGTGAGAGAGATCTTGAATGGGTTGCCACTGAGGGCTTTTATGGTCCGACTTTTATAGGAAACTGACCAGGGTGGTGCCTGGGTGTCTCAGCTGGTTAAGCATCTGACTTTGGCTCAGGTCATGATCCCAGTGACCTCAGATCAAGCCCCTAAGTCTGACTCCCCGCTCAGCAGGGAGTCTGCTGCTTCCTCCCCTGCTCTTGCAGCTCTGGATGTCTCTCTCTCTCCCTCTCTCTCCCCCTCTCAAATAAATAAATAAAATCTTAAAAAAAAAAAAAAAAAAGGAAACTGACCAGGGAACTTGGTAAATTTCTGGTCAATATCATGGTAGATTTGTAAATATCATGTCTATATTTAGAACAAACATGGTGGACTTATAACTATCATGAGCTCAAACAAGTTATTCTTCTAAATATCATGAGAACAAGGTATTCCCTTCTCTCTGGTTAATATCACATCCATAACATTTCTCCACATCTGGGATTTCTGTGAGCCTGGTTTCATAGGCCCCCTGCATGAGCCTGGTCATGTAACACCCTACCTATCTCTACCTAGCCTCATCTGCCCCTTACTCAGTAACATTCCCATTTCTGCCTCCAGCTTCACCTTGCTTTTTCCTTTTCTGTGTATGTCAAATCTCCTATCTCTTTTATATGAGAATGCATGTGACTGTATATAGTGCCCACCCTGATAATCCAGGATAATCTTCCCATTTAAAGATATTTACCTTAATCTCATCTCAAAGACCCCTTTTTCTTATAAGGTAACATTAATTCTCAAGGATTATGACTTGATATTTTTAGGTGGCTATTCCTTAGCTTACTACAGGAATTAATTCATAGCACTATCTGATGTGGAAAGAGCTAGGCAGAGTAAAAAAGGAACAGACCATATTATGAATGAACTGCAGAATTTAGTCAACAAGTATGTACTAACAGAAGATGGGGTGGTGTGTATATGGTTGGATCTTGAAGATATTGAATCAAGAGTGGTGGAATGTAAGGTTGGGTTAAGAATTATCTTCTACATAAAAGCCCTCTCCCATGACATAGCAAGCATCTCATTGAATTACAAGTTTGGCTGCTTCCTGAATACTTTAGATGTTTTGTGTCCCCAAGCACCAGAAGGTAAGAAAAGAAGTCACTGTTGTGGCAAGGGTGATTATTCCTCATCAGCTGTAAGAGGTTAGGGATGCTTTTACATAATGAGGGCAGGAAGGAAAGGTGTGTAACCCTGGTATCAACTTCAGCATGCTTCAGCAGTTTTCTTGCCTAATTGTAACTATAAATGTATGTGCACAGCATTCCTAGCCTCCTCTTAGCCAGTATCGTTAACAAGAGCTTGTATCACTCAGGAATGAGGGTTTAAGTACTACTGCCATATAAGTCACCAAAACCTGTAGAAGTGATAATGGAGAATGAGGATTTAGAATAAATAATAGAAGAGGAAGAAGATGAGAACTAGCTGTGGCCCTGAAAACAACTGCAGAACTAGGCCTGCATGTCACTAACCTTCTTCCAAATTTCATCTGAAGAAGTGAGGCCCATGAGACCCATAGAGAAGCTGCTTCCCATATATGGGTGGAGAAGTGATTTGTGTAGCACATGATGCTATGAAATTGTAGAGAAGATATTTTCATGCTTCTGAATGGTCAGGGCTTTTGGAGCAAAAAATATAGGCAATCTAGGTTAAAGAATTGTTGAATAGTAACCTTAAGAGTAAAATACCTTTGAGAAATTTATAGATTTATCTCTTCTGAGCTATGTGTTTACAGTCCAATGAAGGATAAAAGCCCAAGCCATTAGTTTATATTCCAAAAGACTGTAAAATCCCGGAGACTTCTCTCAGAGAAGATTTGAGGGTTTTCTCCCTTTCTCGGGAGAGGAGGGTGGCAGCTGTGCAGCAGTTCCTCTATAAATTCCCAAATTTATTACATCAGCATTCCTCATCAGTAGTAGAGCCCCCTGTATGTGCAGCTGACAACTGCCCTCATTGTATTGCCCCAGGGAGATTGCGGTAGGAGGAAATGATGCTGCTATTGCTGTAAGTAATTCTGATATCTCATCCAGAAACTGCATGCTTATTTACTTATTTTTAAATATTTTATTTATTTATTTTGAGAGAGAGAGATAGTGCATGCTCATGAGCACCAAGTGGTGGAGGGGCAGAGGAAGAGGAGGAGGAGAGAGAGAGAGAGAGAAGCAGGCTCCTCACTGAGCTGAGCATGGAGCCAGTCTCAGGGCTTGATCTCATGACCCTGAAATCATGACCTGAGCCATAATCAAGAGTCAGACTTTTAACCAACTGAGCCTCCAAGCCCCCACCCCTGCATGCTTTATTTAAAATATAACCCATCTACCTATATAAAACTTAACAGGGATAGATTTGGGCAGCCATATAGTTGTGCTGCTAAGATGTACTTGCTTTATTAAAAACAAAAACAAAAAAACAAAAAAAGCTTTATTAATGTATAATTGATATTCTAAGAACCATGCATATTTAATGTTTACAATTGGATGAGTTTGGACATAGGCAAACACCAGTGATACCATCATCACAATCAAGGGAATAGACATATCAGTACCACTTCCCAAGTTTCCTTGTGTGCCTCTGTTTTGGGATTGGTTTGTTTTGTTGTTTATTTTTACTTTGAAGAGAATCTATTGTGAGTGGGGTAGTTGGTAGACACTCCCTAGCTGCCACATAACTGGTTACCCACTGTGCTCATGACAAAGCTGCATTCTTTCTGGCCTGCTCACAGACATGAAGTGAAGGTGACTGGTGACTACTAGGTCATTCCAGCCCAATGTCATACTCCACTAATGGCATTTTCCCCTCTGGGACTTTCCATCTAATTTGCCAAAAAGTTTTCAGAACTTCACTGCAGTCTGAGAATCTTCTTTGCAATTCTCCTTTCTTCCTCTTTTCTTCTCATAGTTATGAAACCTGTATCATTGCCTGAAGGGTCTGCTTACTGTTTCCTGAACCATACATCTCTTCATTGTCTAATTAGGTCTTGGTACTTGCTTCTCAGTAGAACTGAACTAACACAGAAACAGTTTGCATATAGGTGGGATCCTAAGCAGTACATAGTCTCCTCCACTCTGCCATAATATATTCTATAGAAATAGGCCATTTCACATACATTGAATTACTGTATCAATAATATTCTTTTAATTCTCCCAATAAACAAGAAGTGACCAGTAGGTTAAAAGTGTTGGTAAGACACAGGCACCTCAGACAGTAAATAGTAAAGCTCATAAAGATTCAGGAGCATTGTACTACTATAAAACTATGAGGTCTCCAGTGGTTTAGGATATCCAGAGTAACAAATTAATTATAACATATTACACCTTCCACAATAAGAAAAGGAAGCAAAATCTCTAATAGACATCTTTGGATTCTGGATTACCATGTTCCACAATCTGTAATACTATTTTAACGCATATACCAGATGACACAAAAGGCCACCAGTGCTGAGTGGTGATCAGAACAGAAAAGGTACTACAGAAGATCCAGTGCATGATGCAAGTCCATGTTACTTTTTGCCATATAATCCAGCAGACCCTATGGTATTAAAAGTATTAATGCTACAGGAAGATGCCCTGTGGAGTTTATAGCAAGCCCCAATAGGAAAATCACATGTAATAAAAACCATGCTATTTACAGAGGAGAATTATAATTTTTTTTTTTCAGAATAGCTCCTGGTATGATAATGAGTCCAGGTAGAGATGAATTGCCTAACCAAAGAAAATCAAATAAGCTCTGTTTCATTCTTTAAGTAATGAGATTGCATGGACCACTGCACATTCTATGGCAAGGTAAATGTGGCGAATCCAGAAGCAATATTGGAGGAAGTAAATAAATTATGTGAGCAGGTAGCCAGACCCTATATCTTCTACTACGATTGTACCAGTGCATCTCCCATCAGGAATATAATACTCACCAGGCATAGCAGTGGTAACTTTAGTTCATTCTAGTAAATGTCAACTTGTAAGTACTCTGGGAAAAGCAGCTGACCAGAATTATGGAGAATATACTTCCCTAACATATTATACAAATAAGTGGTTACAAGGAACACAAGGGATAAGTCTATATTGGATATTCCAGGGACTTCCTAGAACTCCCCTGCTACTAGAATAAACCATTCATTCCCTTCGTGCCAGGAATGTTGGGAACTGACAATAATCAACTGTGTACCTCTCCAGGAATTGTTCTTTCTTTTTAATTTTATTTTATTATGTTATGTTAATCACCATACAATACATCATTAGTTTTTGATGCGGTGATCCACGATCATTGTTTTTGTATAACACCCAGTGTTCCATGCAGTACGTGCCCTCCTTAATACCCAGATGTAGTGAAAAAAAGGGCCACATGCACCCCAATGCTCATAGCAGCAATGTCCGCAATAGCCAAACTGTGGAAGGAGCCAAGATGCCCTTCAACAGATGAATGGACAAAGAAGATGTGGTCCATATATACAATGGAATATTACTCAGCCATCAGAAAGGATGAATACCCAACTTTTACATCCACATGGATGGGACTGGAGGAGATTATGCTAAGTGAAATAAGTCAAGCAGAGAAAGTCAATTATCATATGGTTTCACTTATTTGTGAAACCACATAAGGAATAGCAGGGAGGACATTAGGAGAAGGAAGGGAAAAATGGAGGGGGGAATCGGAGGGAGAGATGAACCATGAGAGACTATGGAGTCTGAGAAACAAACTTAGGAATCGTTCTTATTTGAAGAAAGCTTTCTTGCCCAAAGTTATCCCTCTTATCCAAAAGTCATCATCCAGTGACTGGTCAGTGCAAGAGAGGTAGGCCAAGTTCCCTTATTTTAATATGGGACAAGTCTGCAGGGCCATCCCCAACCCAGATATCCAAGTTTGATGAATTGAGACCGTTGTTGTAACTGAATCTCAACCACTTCTGCTTTTTTCATTTCTCTACAACGTACATCAAAAGAGTACTTTCCAGTTAATCTCCTGGACATAAACCCCTGTCTCGGATGCTGTTTCTCAGAAAAGACAACTTCCAAGTCAACTTATGTATATTCTGATTTTTAAGGTTATAAAACTTGACAGATTTATATATTCTGGTATAAAAACAAAACAACAACAAAACCAGGAAATATGAATTTTTTGCTTTTCCAAAGTAATGTAAAACTATTGTGGGTAGTCAACATATACTTGTTTTAAAGTTAATGGATCTCTCAGATCACTGGCTTCCTATCAAAGAACATGAAAGGTAGAGAGATTTTTTTTCAAATATATGTGATATCAAATGTCCTGCTATCCGTAGATGGTGTATCCTCATTTAGTTTTTTAATACTAAGGGTTTATTTCCAGGTGTCATTTAGACAAATAAATCATAAATACTAGATTAGATCCTGGTTCCTCCAAATTCTGGCCTGTAAATTGTAATTTTACTCACTAATTCTGGAACTCAATATATATATTTTCTTGTTTTATAATTTTGATGAGGATTAGGGTCTTTGAGATGTCTCATTCAGAATGCCCCTTATCAGTGGCCTATATGGTCTTTAAGCAATCACTGTATAAATTTCATATATTTTATCATTTATTTATTTATTTTTATTAATATTTATTATATATATATATTTTTTTTAAGTAATCTTTATTACCCAACATGAGGCTCAAACTCATGACCCTAAGGTCAGGGGCAATAAGCTCTATTGACAGAGCCAGCCAGGCACCCCTACATAAATTAATTATAAAACACACCCAGGGACCATTATCTTATACCCTACACAAAGATAAACTCTAAATGAAAGACCTCAATGTGAGACAGGAATACATCAAAATCCTAGAGGAGAACATGAGCAGTAACCTCTTTGACATCGGCCACAGCAAGTTCTTTCAAGACACATCTCCAAAGGCAAGGGAAACAAGAGTGAAAATGAATTTTTGGGACTCCATCAAGATAAAAATCTTCTGCACAGCAAAGGAAACAGTCAACAAAACAAAGAGGCAACCCATGGGATGGGAGAAGTTATTTGCAAATGACACTACAGATAAAGGGCTGATATCCAAGATCTATAAAGAACTTCTCAAACTCAAGCCCCCCAAAATAAATAATCCAGTCAAAAAATGGGCAGAAGACATGAACAGACACTTCTCAAAAGACATATGAATGGCTAACAGACATACAAAAAAATGTTCATCATCATTAGCCATTAGAGAAATTCAAATCAAAACTACATTGAGATACTACCTTACACCAGTTAGAATGACAAAAATGGACAAGGCAGGAATGAACAAATGTTGCAGAGGATGTGGAGAAAGGGGAACCCTCTTATACTGTTGGAGGGAATGCAAGTTGGTACAGCCACATTGGAAAACAGTATGGAGGTTCCTCAAAAAGTATTTACCTCAAAGATACAGATGTAGTGAAAAAAAGGGGCACATGCACGCCAGTGCTCATAGCAGCAATGTCCACAATAGCAAAACTGTGGAAGGAGCCGAGATGCCCTTCAACAGATGGATAAAGAAGATGTGGTCCATATATACAATGGAATATTACTCAGCCATCAGAAAGGATGAATACCCACCATTTGCACTGACATGGATGAAACTGGAGGGGGTAATGCTAAGTGAAATAAGTCAAGCAGAGAAAGACAATTATCATATGGTTTTACTTATTTGTGGAACATAAGGAACAGCATGGAGGACATTAGGAGAAGGAAGGGAAAAATGAAGGGGGGGGAATCGGAGGGAGAGATGAACCATGAGAGACTATGGACTATGGGAAATAAACAGGGTTTCAGAGGGGAGGGGGGAGGGGAATGGTTTAGCCCCGTGATGGGTATTAAGGAGGGCAAGTATTGCATGGAGCACTGGGTGTTATGCACAAACAATGAATCATGGAACACTACATCACAAACTAATGATGTACTGTATGGTGACTAACATAACATAATAAAATTAAAAAAAAAAGCACACATACACACCAAGGTAAACATGAAGATGTTTCCAGTTACCTCAACTTAGCAAACTCAGATTTATGTCACTTATTTTCTCTAATAGTCTTTCTCTTTTAATGTAATCTCACCATTAAAAACAAAAACTTTATCTCATTGAAAATACCTGAACTCTGGCATATAGCTTAGGTCCCTCCAGACAGTTTTGATATTTTAATGAACCTGGAGAAAAAGATTAAGGTTTGTTATCCTTATTTTGATAGGTCCCTACCATCTGCCTCAGGGTTTATAAGGCAAATATTTTCAAATTTAAAAAGAGAAGTATAAGTAAGGTGGTCCTTTTGATGCAGAGAGAACTTTATTCTTAAGATATAGCTCTTTATCTTGGTGCTATCTCTCTTGGATCATTTGCCAGAACATTTTTAATTTACAGGTTGATAGTCTGCAAGGCTTTTGACCTGGATAGAGTGATTTCTCAGTTTAACTCTTTCTGCTATTGAATCAATCTCTTTAAATTTTATTAATTCTCTCCTAGGGTTTTTATGGATTTGAGGAGCAGGTTTTCAAGAAAAAAAAGAAAAAATACTATGATCAGGCAATCTGTCTCTGTCCAGACTATGTAATGCATCATAAACAGAGCAAGAAATTAGCTACTCAGATTCTTTCTCATTAGTCATTTCCCTAGGAATTTCTCCCACATTCTCTGTTATAAATTGTTTTAATGGGGAACATGAGTATCATGAAGCAGATTTAAGATACCAATTTCAAAAAGAAAATTTTTAAACAGTTCAGAATATCGGCCTCTGAATGATCTGGGTGGTAGATTAGGTTTAGTATCCTTTCAACATTTTTTTAAAGATTTATTTGTTTATTTGAGAGAGAGAGAGAGAATGAGAGAGACTGCGCACACATGAGCAGGGGGAGGGGCAGAGGGAGTGGGAGAGAGGGAATCTCAAGCAGACTCCCTGCTGAGCGCAGAGCCCAGTCCAATGCAGGGCTGCATCTCATGACTGAGATCAAGACCTGAGCTGAAATCAAGAGTTGGATGCTTAACCAACTAAGCCACGCAGGCACCCTTCCTTTCAAAATTTTTAACTTCATACTTATCTTTTTCAATGGATACTCTATATTCCCAAATTGTGGCTGTCATCATCTCCATTATCTTGGTCAGAGAGAAAAGAAAGAGAAAGAGAGAGGAAGGAAGGGAGGGAGGAAGGAGATGGAAGGAAGGAGGAAAGGAAGTGGAAGGAAGGAAAGAAAGAAAGAAAAGACAGAAAGAAAGGAAAAAAGAAAGAAAGAAAAAGAATGTATTTCCAGCTGCATGTGAACATATTATTTTAAGCAATTATTAAGGGGATGTTGTCACTGAGGTCCCTAATAGCTCCAGCTACAATAAACAAATGAATGAATGAATAAATAAATAAACAAATCACTACATACATACATATTCAAAGTAACTCATTTAAATCATGTCCAGTATAAATATTCAGTTGTTTAATATTATACTTGATCTTAGCCAAAAGGCTAAGAAGCAATGAGTCACTTAATATTAAAAAGAAAGAAAACATTTACAGTTATTTGGGGAAATAGAGCTGATTTATAGTTAGACTTGAGAAACTCTGTCATTAAGTCTGGATCAAAATAAGGACAATGGGGCATCTGGGTGGCTCAGTTGATTAAGCATCTGCCTTCAGCACAGGTCAGAAACCTGGGGTCCTGGGATCGAGCCCTGCATAGGGCTCCCTGCACAATGGGGAGCCAGCTTCTCCCTCTCCCTCTGCAGCTCCCCCTGCTTGTGCTTGCTCTCTCTCTCTCTCTCTCTCTCCGTCAAATAAATAAAATAAAAATCTAAAACAAAAAAGAAGAAAGAAAGAAAGAAGAAAGAAAGAAAGAAAGAGAAAGAAAGAAAGAAAGAAAGAAAGAAAGAAAGAAAGAAAGAAAGAAA
>NW_027397067.1:55693086-55714833 GCF_003265705.2 Callorhinus ursinus
AAAGAAAGAAAGAAAGAAAGAAAGAAAGAAAGAAAGAAAGAAAGAAAGAAAGAAAGAAAAAGATATTTAACAATGCCTTTCAATTGGTCTAACCAGCTTAATAAGCCTGACTTGTTTACATGATTTCTTGCACAATCTTGAGGATTAAAACCAGAAACACAGTACAATACATGAATTCAAATAAAAACCCATAAGGAGTGTGCACATAGCATGTCTCATGGACCTACAGTGCCCACCTGTACTCTTTTCTGCCGCCCGTATCCTTTGCCCTAAATAATAATGATAATGAGTATGCTCTCTAAAGTCTGGTGAGTCCTTTCAAATATCTGACCTGGGGAATTCTTTGCACTATTCAATTTCTCTTGCTCAGGTAAATAAGTTCAATACCCTTTCTATAAATTTGTACCATTGAAAAAAATGTCTTTCTTCCCTCCTCTCTTTCTTCCCTTCTCTCTCTCCCTTCTTATTTCCTTCCTTCTGTTGTTTCTTGCTTGCTTTCTTGCTTGCTCACTTTCTTGCTCTTTCTTTTTTCTTTTCTCTCTAACTGGAATACAATTTCTTACACCTATACAACTCTCCATCTGTTATACTTCTTTTGTTTGTTTTTTGTTTTGTTTTGTTTCATTTTGTATGGTTAACATGTGTGCTGATCCTTCTGAGGACAGGCATGGTCCCAAATCAAATACCTGGTCACTCAGAAAAGCCTGGATGGGATCAGTTTAACAGAAAGCTGCCTTTTCTAGAGGTCATTTTTTTTCCTCTGGTTTGCAGGCAATTTGTCTTCACACTCTGGTCTCTGAACCCTCTCTAATTATACAAACTGAATGAATACTAGTTAGAGTATGGGTACACCCATTTGGGAATGTTAATTCCCTACAATTTACCAAATATGTTTATGGACTTAAGAAAAAGGAAAGGAGTCATTGAGAGAACCTCTAGCCTTCTATTATCACTTCACCTGGTATCCTACGTTAAAATTTCATTCAAATGAGAGGAAAGTTTAATTGTGACTCCTAGATTTTGGCCTTGGGTAATTGGGTAAACATTGGTGATATTTACAGGTAGGGGAAGCATTGGATGTTTATTTAGTTAAGTGCAGTGTTGAATGATAGAATGAAGTGTTTTAGCTGTACCATATTGTGTTTGAGTTTCCTATAAGCCATTCAAGTGAAAATGACAAGTGGGCAAGTGATTGTTTGATATTCCTAAGAACAGATGTTATTCAACAGGAGTTCACTAAGATACCCGTATTTGTTTTGAGTTTATCAGTATTGTAATGTTATAATGAGAAGTCAATTTTTTCAAAAAAGAAAAATTTCAATGTAATTTGAAGTTAAGCAATAGAATTATTTTCCATATTATTATTATTATTATTATTATTATTAGTTTTGGCTTGACTATCCCCAGGGTCTGTAAGCCCCAAGTAAAGCACTATTCATCTAGATAAAATTAATGGTTGTCCTCCCATTTCACTCCATCATCAGTGAGGACTAGAAAGGACTATAATAATGGACATAATACAATTTGACTTGGAACATTTTCTTGAAGAAAACAAATAAAAGCTGCTCAACATAGAGCACTGTCTAAATAGTTCATCTTTGGGCTTACTCTCTTGTGTTGCAGTATTTTATTTAGATATCCTTTTCTATACAATTGTTATAGTAAGCTAGAGCTGGGTCTACTTCTCTTACCTTGCAAAGAGATCATTAGAAAGTGAAACAAAGACAAGATGTGAAAGCAAACTGGAAAGTGAACAAGCAACTGAATTGGGGCAGGTCACATAGTCTATCTTACTGGGTATATAAGATAAAATAGAAATTTGGAATTATAATATAGTTTAAAGAGTAATTTTATCAGAAGTCTGTAATCCTCTCTGTGTGTGTATGTGTGTGCATACTCACATACATATGTCTTACTTATATATACAATTATACTTGTATTTATATTTTTGAGACCTGTAGCAATGGTGAGCTCAGGTTAGGTTTCATCTTCTTTAATGGTTAACTCATTCAAGACCTTAATGGTATTGGCATTTGTGAATTGAAGATAGATCATTAGTGCCCTCACATAATCTCTTCTCTCTCCATAACAGACAACCTTCCAGGGTCTGTTTTTTTCTGATGAAAAGTTTCATTAGAGTCTTAGAGCCACTGTCAATATAAAAATATTCAAGTAAGAGTAATTATTTTATGCTTGAAAATGGTATATGCACTTAATTTCTATTTAATTAGGTATAAATCACCACTAATCAATAATCAGGAGTTATGTATATTTGGTCAGAAAAAATTCTCAGCCTTCCAATCACTTTTCATTATACTGATGATGGTTTTTCTAACCTAGAGCTGACCAATTATTATGGGAAGGATTTACAAAATCTGCAATAAAATGTCAGAATATTCTGGGTGAGGGTTTATAATTAGAAAAAATGAAGTAGTGAGGAGACTAAGAGTAAACAATGTCTCCTGGTTGAGACTGCTCACAGTCTTTTCTTAAGATGTTTGATAAACTGGGTCACATGGGTGGCTCAGTCACTTAAGTGTCCGACTCTTGATCTCAGCCCAAGTCTTCAAACTGTGGATGTAACTCTTGGGCAAGGGTTACGAGAAAACTGCTCAACCACAAAGTAAGCATATTCTCCAACGCCCACTACAAATTAGCTGAGTAAGAATGGAGAAGGGAAAAAAAAAAATCTTAGAAAGCAGAGGCAAAGGTCATGGTAAAATATCATATGGGGATCGCTTACCAGTGAGGAGGAGTACCTGCAGTGCAGGGGCCTTGATTATAACTGCCCAGCAGGATATCAGCTTTGTTATAAACCAATGACTTCTGTGTCTTCCACTCTTCCTCTTTCGTTTCAAATGGGAATATTTATGGTGGTGTATTGGGTGTTTAGAAGGTAGATAGTTTGTCTGTTTATTTTATAAATATCTGGATCAAGTCTGCCTGATACAGAGGTTGGTTACATGCAGGGATCCTGGACTTGAGCTACCTCTCCATGAAAAAAAGTCAGTTTTTGTTTGTTTTGGGTTCTAAACTGAACCAAATGTTTTGTGGTAATAGGGTATTTACTGCTTCAATTTTATAATAGTTCTGCCTCTCTGTTTTTTTTTTAAAGATTTCATTTATTTATTTGAGAGAGAGAATGAGATAGAGAGAGAGAGAGCATGAGAGGGGGGAGGGTCAGAGGGAGAAGCAGACTCACTGCTGAGCAGGGTGCCCAATGAGGGACTCGATCCCAGGACTCCAGGATTATGACCTGAGCTGAAGGCAGTCGCTTAACCAGGTGAGCCACCCAGGCGCCCCTGCCTCTCTGTTTTATTACTCTGATGACATCACACTTTCTGGCTCCCTTTCGGTGTGTGTTGCGGGGATAGTTATGTCCAATGAATTTTTAGTGGAAATTACAAGTGTCACTTCTGAATAGCAGCATGTGAGTGTGCACATAAGATCATCCAGAAATCCCTCTTACTCTGCCAAGGAGAATGCCAGTATTTACTTGGGAGACTCCTCTTTCAACCTGAGTCCTAGAGTAGCAAGTGAGAGAGTTGCTTGTTTATAGACATGCAGTGTGAACAAAAAGTAAACCTTTGTTATCTTACAGCATTATAATTTCAGAATTGTTTGTTATAGTAGATTAGTTGTTATAGCCTGAAAAATACAGAAATAAATGATTAGAGCATTTTCACATTAATTATTTCATTGAATCTTTACAACATTATTAGCAAGTTTTGGGATTCTCTAATTGTGGATGAAAAAATAAAAGCTTTAAAAATATATTCCTTAGTTTTAACCATGTGTCTAATTGTTTACCTTTTATTAAATATTGTGATCAATCACACCATTTGATAGTATATTTGTATAAGTTTCTGAATGGGGAATGGGGAAGAGATGTTAGTATATTACCCAGGAGCCAAACTTAAGGATCCTTTAGAGTTAAATAAAGATATATATTCATATTTCAAAATATATAAATATTACAAATGTATATTTTCCTTTGCTTAAGCCATAAAATGCATTTTATGTGGAACATACCAGTACTCTTGCAATAATATTTATAATGTATTGTGATAGTGAATGTCTGTCCCTTTGTCTTATTTATGGTAGTGTAATTTTTACAATGATTTGTTCTTTCATTATAGTATAGATAAATAACACAAAGGAGTGGATTGTGATATCAGACTTACAAAAATCAGATAACTTAGAATCAAACTGAGTAGATCAAAAGTTACAGGTAATTATAAAATACATGCAGAGCATGGAAGAATCTGAGTTGACCAATCCATCCCCACAGATCATTGTCATGTTAAGACACATAGGTCCAGGGACACCTGGGTGGCTCAGTTGGTTAAGCGCCTGCCTTTGGCTCAGGTCATGGGATCGAGTCCCGCATCGGGCTCCTTGCTCAGCGGTGAGCCTGCTTCTCCCTCTCCCTCTGCCTGCCGCTCCCCCTACTTGTGCTCTCTCTCTGTCAGATAAATAATTAAAACCTTTAAAAAAAAAAGAAAAAGACACACGGGTCCAAATTTAACATGTAAACTTTTAAATGATGCAATCAGAGTATCACTTTCACAAAGAGACATTTTTAGATTGTTACATTACTTTGGGTCCAATCAAGAGAGAAACTACATAGTTGTTTGAACAAGGGAAGTTTAATATAAAATATCATTAACTGCAAGTGATTAGGGTAAGGAGGTATTGGCAGGTAAAAAGTAAAGTGAAATCATGATATAGAAATGACAGACTTAAGGAGCAGTCCCTAACCCTGAGGTTGAGAGAAACTACCCAAGTAAAAACCAGCAGAATTTGCTGGAAATATGCCCTCTGGGACTTGCCGGAAACCCACTTTGGTACTTGCTACTGGCTAAAATTGTTCACTGTGGGATTCTGCTGCCCACTGTGCACTGCAGCAATTAGGTAAAGTGGAAGAACTCATAGCTGAGGTGCTGGGGGAGTCCGTCATCTACTGAGTGCTGCTGGCTGACATGGACTGCATGTGCTGGACACTGGGAGTCATTCTTTTACAACGCTGTTACCAGATGTGAGGTGTCAGAGGAAGCTGCTGGTTGCCAGATTCTGCTTCTTGCCTTGTGCCGGGAGATTGGCACTAGAGAAGTGGTGAGCTGTGCAGGAACCTGCAAAGAAAGCCAGCATAACAAAAATAGGAAGCAAAACTCTCTTTCCCTGACAATGGGCCTTAATGAAAAACCTTTATGCCAATTGACAGAGGAAAAACAGATATTTAAAAGGACCCAGATCCATTTTCACAGAGCTGTCTAAGAAGGTGAATTTATAATTAAGAGGCAATAAATTTATAAGCAGCACAATCAAGAAATACCAATGCTTTTTACAATGATAATTACATATCTCATATGTTTCTGGGTACTATACCCTACAAATCCATACATTCCAAGTGTGTTTGCCATGAGTAACCTAGACAGCACAGGTATATCCTGCTAAATGCTTTCCATAGAGGAAAACATCTGTTAATAAATGCTTTCAAGAGATCCAGTTAGCACATTTAGAAGAACATTTGATTAGACCATTTTTCCCCAGCTGACTTCAGGGTAGGAAACCTGAATTACACAGCAGCTGGTAATACTTTTATTCTCAATTGGTCATTGGGTAATAGTGTTGGCCATAGCATTTGAATAATGCAGAGAGCGAGCTTGGGTTTGGGATATAATCAAGACTGTTATTATCAGAACATAGACACTTATGAGAAATAACTGAGTAAAGTACCTGTAGGAGAGAGGCAGAATAAGTCTATTATTTCAGAAGATGTGGAAGTGTTGATGTTAAGAAGGTTTCAGAAAAATCCTTTGAATATATTCCAGGTTTTCCAGAATCAATATTTTACACATTTATTTATATCATTACTTCAAAATGCTGTTTACTACTCATTTTCCAAACTATAATCTCTCTGTCATTTTAACTGTATTTGTAAGTTGACCAAAATCTTTACTGAAATTCAAATTGTTTTCCATCTTACAAATTCATATATTACATTGTGAACATGATATTTTACACTGTCACCACTCACTATATTTTCATAACAAATAATTACAGGCAATCAATCAAAATGTCCATTGTTTGTATCACAGCATTTAAAACCCTATGATCATTAATTTCAACATTCAGAAATATTGAAAGATCAGTCTCAGTAACATAAAGACACAAGACATCATGAAATAAAATTAGCTTCAAAGATTTTGCCAATTTCTGTCACTTCTTTGCTTTTGGATATCTTCTCCAAGTAAATAATTTAAAAGGAAGGAAATAAAAATCTATATTGTAATGAAAAGGAGGGCATATGTGAAATTATTTTCATTTGTTTTTATTTTACAAGGAACGATACTAAAGACATCAGCATTTTCTTAAAAACTCCAGTGCAGTATAGATTTCTCCAAGTAAGGAAAATTATCTAAGTCTCATCTGTTTTCTTTGTGGTTTTGTTTTTTTTTTTTCAATTTCCTGCTCAATGTGCTCATGGTAGAAAAGAAAACTGAAAATGATTATTTCTTAGTGATGATGATAAAGGAAAAGACTAGGTGAGTATAATTTGAAGGTGTTATACTATTATATGAAATTTTTAAATGTGACTTGTAAATGAAAAAGACCAATTGCATGAAAAGCTTTTTTGAAGAAATATGTGCTGGCACTCTGAAGGTCCTCATCTATTAATTTTTTCATGGGCATAATTTTGCATACTTCTTTGGATGTATCATTAGAAGCCACCCAGTGGAGCCTGTACTTAGCACCCAGAGGTCAAGAGTCCATAGTCTTGGTCACAGTTGTATGATAGTAGGGATAACAATCCAAAGAAATGTATTTTCCTTAAATATTTGTAATAGTATTTCTCGAGTGAGGCCCATTATAGAGTGGAAATTTCAGAGACCATAAAAACTGTAATAATTTTGAATTGCAGAGCTGATATATCTCATTTAGGTCAACTTCTGCCACCTAGTAAAATTGCAACTTTAGTATGGTAAATGGTGCTTAGTAGCCTGACAAAGTTAATTAACTTCTAAAATATTAAACTTATTTTTACCAAGTGACTTACTGGAGGAATCTTGCTGATTATAGAGTATAACATGAATATATTACTATTATTAATAAGACTAATTATGCAATAATTATTTCATAATTTGGCATAGAGTGTGTGTTCTAAAGACATAACACACTAAATTAATTCTTCTTGGGCAGCAAGCTGCCACTTAGTACCCAGAAAGAAGTAATTTACTGACTAATGCCTGATGTTTAAGAGTTGCATATCTTGTGAGTATAAACACTGTATCCCTAGAATATTTTTCTCATCATAGTTTATTATGGAATTATTCCTAGTATTGTAAAAGTGAAGCATATAATTATAGCTTTATGCTTCAGTGTATCATTTTCATTATTTCTCTTTTTCTTACTTTTTTTTATATTCCACATTATATTTTATATATTTTTATATTCCATTCCATGTGAAAAATTCACCTCTCTCTTACATTGTTCTGAATTTCATATTGTTTTGAATAGTTGGATTTTTTCTTTTTAATTTTATTTTATTATGGTATGTTAGTCACCATACAATACATCATTAGTTTTTGATATAGTGATCCATGCTTCATTGTTTGCATATAACACCCAGTGCTCCATGCAGTACATGCCCTTTTTAATACCCATCACCAGGCTAACCCATCCCCCCACACCCCTCCCCTCTAAAACCCTCAGTTTGTTTCTCAGAGTCCATCGTCTCTCAAGGTTCATCTCTCCCTCTGATTCCCCCTGCCTTCATTTTTCCCTTCCTTCTCCTAATGTCCTCCATGCTATTCCTTATGTTCTACAAATAAGGAAACTATATCATAATTGTCTTTCTCTGCTTATTTCACTTAGCATAATCTCCTCCAGTCCCATCCATGTTGATGTAAAAGTTGGGTAGTTGGATTTTAACCTAAGTTATTAAACACATTTAATTCTCTATCTCTGTTAGTACCAAGTATAGGAAAGATGAACAGCATCTGAAGACTTGCCAGTTGCTGTTACTTGATTTTATTTATATTTTAAAGATTAGACATTCAAAAAATTGAACTATCCTATCCGTATCTTTGCTTCCTGCTACTCTATGATTTCCTTAACTTAAAACATGTTTATGACTATAATAATGTGTCTTAAATGGTTTAGAAATGACAATTTAACTATTTTATCATCATAGTATAACCTAGTTTTATTATAGTACAGGGAATTGATATTTGCTATATACAAACAAGAATTCATTTCTGCTCTTGTATATCTGTCAGCTTTGAAGTTGAACCTCTTGACTTTCACTTAAATACGTAAGTATATTTTAGACCCTGAATTTAGACTTGGCCTTAGTTGTGGACAGTAGTTCAATGTCTCAATATTGAGTAGATCTGAATGTATTCTTTATATAAGATGTGCCCAATAAGTATGTTAACCTCTTTGCCTTTTTTGTAAAGTTCTTTTGTTTGGGACCTAAAAACCTTCAGCTAGATTGTTTTTCCTCTTTTCATATTACATATTTTTCATAACGATGAATCCTGAATGTCTGGTAATAAATCTGGTTTTGGTTACTTCTTTTTGTATTAAATAATAAAATTTTACAGAGTGCACACTGTACTGGACATTTTAACAAATACAAAGAATGTAGATATAAATAAGAAAGTATCCCTACTTCCAAGAAACTCACTGTCAAGCAACAGTAACAAATACATAAATAACTTCAGTATGATATGATGAGTGATATGACACAGACAAGGTACAGAATAGTAAAAAAAGATGTGATCAGTCTGGTGGGATCTAAGTTATTAAAACTGTACATAACTTTCTGAGCTTACATCTTTGTCAATGGAAGACTATGAACTGTGATTGTAATTAGAATGATTTCTGACTTAGAATGATTAATGAGCCTGAATCATAATAGTATTATTACTCTGTCCTTCTTTTAAACAAAATACTCAACTAAACATTTTTACAAATCACTATTGAATACAAACCTTCTTGATTAAACATCCCTGAGCTTGCTCTTATATTTAACAGTTAATTTTAATTGTATTTCCCAAATCTAACTTATTGCACTAATATTAAAGGTTATGTTCTAACATTTGTCTATTACATCCTAAATTCTGAAATAATGATATAAATTTCAGACTGTAGTGGACAATATATTTTTTTTGTTTTTGTTTCTTTATATGCAGTCTCTTCCTTTCTTCTTAGAATAGTTTTTCCCCTAGAACCTACTCCTATCTTTACTCTAACCATGTGATTCTAGAAAAATCTTTCATATTTTACTATAGTCCCATCAGCTGCAAGTTCTTGGCAAGAAAGATTGTCTGGCATAAGATAAAACAACAAGAGCACATTTCTGCAATTTTTCAAACTCAATTATTTAAAAATCTTAAGTGGCAAAAATATTTAAAACATATATCTTACAATTTTGGCAGCATGAGATTAAAGACTATTCAGTAAGGAAAAAAATGAAACAATCATTCAGAGAATTAAGAAAAAGGATACAGAAATATTTAGAAGCATTTAAGCCAACAATTATAAATATTACTGAGTCCAACTGCATTGCTAAACTTTCAACTTTTTGATTTGACAGATTCTTTAAAATTCTGTTAATTTTTTTAAGTCGATTTAAGTAACAAAAAAGTTCACCTGCAATCCAAAAAGTGTTGAATAATGTAGCTATAAAACACTAAAGGCACTGATTTCAAGGGGCCATGTTTTGGAGAACAGTACTAGACATACCCATCCACACACAACACACCATTTTTTTTCTCATCTTCTGAGGTAATATTTTTTTTCTAATAATATTTTGATCATTTCAAACAAGTTATATTGAATTAAAATACCATAGACTTATGACATTGAGGTTAATATAAGCACAAAATAGGGGTGCCTGGGTGGCTCAGTGGGTTATGTCTGCCTTCAGCTCAAGTCATGATCCCAGGGTCCTGGTATCAAGCCCTGCATCAGGCTCCTATTCAGTGGGGAGTTTGCTTCTCCCTCTCCCTCTGCTGCTCCTCCCTGCTTGTGTTCTCTCCCTCTCTCAAATAAATAAATAAATAAAATCTTTAAAAAAGAAAAAAATATAAGCACATGATATTCAATTCAGTTCTTCAAATAATGAGAGCCAATGGCATTCAAATTTGCTGCAAGTCAAGATCAATGTACTGAAAGCAATTTCAGAAATACAATCAAGAAACAAAGATATGTTTACCTTTTGATCATTATATATCTGTTTTTAACAAAATATCAGTTTACATTAGGGCAAACAAGAGAGCAGAAAAAAGTCACAAAGTAGTATTCCTTATTTGTTGATAAATTTAAGTATTCCCCACCACCCATGACTAGCACTAAGTAGAATAGGATGGAAATTATGACAGTAAATGTGATGTGTTTAGAGTAAGACTTTCATTTGTGTGATTTAAGTTCTTGGAGAAGCAGATGCTAAGACAGGATTAGACATGGAGGAGGTTTATTGGGAGAAATATCTGTGAGGGACAGTGGGTGTGGGCGGGAAGGCTAGAGAAGATTTCAGACCGCCAATGCAGGTTTGACTGCTGTAGGAGAAAGAAGGCAGGATGATTAAGTAGGAAGTCTCTGACTATACTGTGGTTATAAAAGAGTTTTAGTCAGGCCAGTGGAGTCCTTGAGCCAAAGCCAGCCACCCATCAGAAGAGTCTCATGTCTTGTAGAAATGGACCTGCATTTGCATACTTGCTATATTCAGTTACTGGCTGGGAACAACCCTTGGGACACCTGGCCTAGAGCAAATGCACTGTTAGATTCAGAGAGAAGCAGCTGGGACCAACAGTCAATTATACTGCATGAGCAGTATATCTGAATAGTGTGTTTTATGCCTGCTATTAACTCTGGTTTTCTTATTGTCCCTCAGCAGGGTACTGGTGCAATTTAACAGAAACAAGCTAACTCCAGTGTCTGTGTTTATATCATTGCCCATTTATCATTTGAATGCTTGAATCATTACACTTTAGCGGCCCTCTCCTCCAATAGAACGTTTTGGCGTCACTTGGAATAGTTGGGGTTTTCTGAGAACCAGACACTCAAGCTGCACTAGACTGACAAAAGATTTATTGAGGAAAATTTCTTTGACAGGAGAAAAGAGAGGAAGCCAGAGAGTGGCTTCTCTGTGGAAGAGAGTGGGAGAGAAGAAGGGTTGGGTAGGAAGACACTCAGACTGCAGCAGAGATCTAAAAAAAGATTCAGCCAGGCTAATGAGTCCTGGAGCCAAAGTCTCCCATCACAGGAATCTTACATCATTTTGTATATATGGGTCTGCATTAGTGCATCTAGCTACTCTCAGTTATTAGCTTCAGGCAGCTTTTTTGGGGTGTGGCTTAAGTGCTATCATGATGGTAGATCCAGAGTACAGTAACAGGGATCTTTTGTTAATGTCCTTTCCCAGAGCAAGAGATCTGAGTGGGTCATATTCATTGTCATCATATCATTTCAGCAGCATCACAGAATGCACGCTCCCTAAGTATGTGTATAAATGAGCAGATAGTAATTATTCGAAGTATTTCAAGTTCTTGTTTGAACATTGAATTTTCTCCTTGCCTTGTCTTCCTTATTTTGAAAGGAAACAATTTGATTTCTGGAGAAAAGGAAATCTAGTAGCTCCCAGGTGAATATAAATTTGATTCATAATGCATCTACCCAGCAGGTTCTGCCTCAAGACACAATCAACACAATGGAAACCTGAGTTGCCTCACTCTGTGGTACTTGTACAGTGTTACCATGTAGCTAACACCACTGAGCACAGCATTCTATAGTTTACAATATGTAGTACATTTGGAGTTAGATGTGCCCAAATACAAATCATATTTTTGTCATTTATGTCTACAGAACCTGGGGTGAAATTTATTTCACCAAATCCCAATGTAATACAAAATACCTAACACAAGGATTTTTTGGGAGGAGAGAGGGATTTTATGGGATCAATTGGAAAACCTATGGTGTTCAGTTCATATTTCTTTATTGATTGGTAGACTAGCAATGTTTTGCTGCAAACTTAGGCATTACATTGAAGCTGAGTACACTTTTAATGGTTCTTGTGTTATATGAAAGGTGTTTTAACACAACATTATGTCTTGCATTTTACTTAATAATAGTTATGTTCCAGTAAGAGTATATTGTAATGTTTTCATGCATTATATACATTATATTAATAATATAAAGCATTAATTTGTCATTGTATTTCAAACTTGTGTATATACCATAATCATTGTAGAATATTTTAAAAATGTCCAGATTCTTGTATATAGGCAGTCCGTGGCTTACAGTGTTTCAGTTTAGGATTTTTTTACTTTATGATAGTGTCAGTAGAAATACACATTCAGTAGAAACTATACTTCAAATTTTGAATTTTGATCTTTCTCAAGCTGGCAATATAGAGTATGATATTTTCTGATGATGCTGGACAGTGGCAGCAAGCTACAGCTCCCAGTCAGTCAGATGATCCTGAGGATAAACTGCCCACACCCTTATAACCATTCTCTACCCATACAAACATTCTGTTTTTCATGTTCAGACAATATTCAATGAATTACATGAGATATTCAATACTTTATTATAAGTATTAGATGATGTTGTTAGATGATGTTGCCCAACTGTAGGCTAATGCAAATGTCCAGAGCAAGTTTAAGAAAGGCCAGGCTAAGTTATGATGTTTAGTATGTTAGGTATATTAAATGCATTTTTGACTTACAATATTTTCAATTTATGATGAGTTTATTGGTTATAACCCCATCATACATTAAAGATCTGTACTTGTTCAGATGAACTTAATCAGAACCTCATAGGAGGTTTGGCTCACATAACTTTGGCTCACATAACTTCTATTATAACTTCCATAACATTTGGCTCACATAACTTCTATTTACATGTCATTGAAATCCTGCTTAGTTACCTAATTAGAGCACAGTTTTATACTATAATTTGATAATCATCCTCCTATCATATTTATATAAATGAAGAAAAGTATAGTTTTATTATAATATTCACAATAATAAGTAAAGTCACAACTTTAAATGTCATCAAGGCTTTCATTTCCTGATCATTAGACCCTTAAAAACAAGGAGTTACCCCTGGATAAAAATGAGAAAGGTATTTATATTAGTTAACTAATGCTGTGGAACAAATCACCCCAAGACTTGGAGGCTTAATGTAAAGTACATTTGTTATCTAACATTTTCTGAAGGTCAAGAATTTGAATGTCATTGACTCAGGGTTAGTAACAAGGCTTCAGTCAAGACATTGGTCCTGTCTACAGTCATATTAAAGCTCAATCGGGAAAGGTGTGCTCCCAAGCTCACTCTTATGGCTGTAGGTTGGTCTCAAATCTCCACCGGTTGTTGGCTGGAGACATCAGTACTGTGCCAGATGGGCCTCTCCATAATTCAGCTCACATGTCAATTGACTTTCTGCAGAGTAAACAAGTAAGGGAATTAGAGAGAGGCCCAAGTCAGAAGCTACAGTATATCTGTAACCTAATCCCAGAAGTGTTAATTTATAACTTCATTTTATTAGAAGTGAGTCGATAAGCCCAGTCTACATTCAAGAGGAGAGGATTACCCAAGGATGTGAATACCAAAAAGCGGGTATCATTGGGCCCCATTTTTGAGGCTACCTACCATGGCACTAACTGTTGAATTCAATATCACTGACTTTCTCTCCACTTCTATTTATTTATGTTATAATTCATTTACTCATTTATTCATTGATTTTATTGATTTATTGAGGTCTCTTTTGGAAGATATAAGACCATGATGAGTTTATGCATGTCTTAGTCTGTTCAGGCTCCTATAACAACATACCACACACTGGGTAGCTAATAAACAACAAAAACTTGTTTTGTCACAGTTCTGGAGGCTGGGAAATCCAAGATCAAGGTGCCAGCAAGGTCATGTTCTGGTGAGGACTCTTCCTTGTTCGTAGCTGGTGCCTTCTTACTCTGTCTGCACATGGCGGCTTAAAGGGGTAGGGTTCTGTCTGGAGCCTCTTTTTTAAAAGTGTTAATCTCATTCAGGAAGGCTCCACCCTCATATTCTAAACCTTTCTTAAACATCCCATCTCCTAGTACAATCAAGTGGGGCACTAGAATTTCAATATATAAATTTTAGAAGGACATAAACATTCAAACCATAGCAATGCTCTTCAGAGAAAGAGCCTATATATTTCCTATTCATTCTGTTATTTCTTGAGTAATAATGGATTTGTGTATCTTCAAAAATACTACATGACTAATCGGTTGATTTCTCCACAAAATTGTCAGCATAGTTCTATTTATCACATTGCCTGAACACATACCTAAAGCCTGATTTTTTAGATCTGTTTTCAAGAAGCCCATGTGATTGGGTGAACTACTGATGCATTATCTAGTGATCTCCTCTATAATCCACCTGGCAAAATTTTTAGTTTTAATATTAGCTCTAATAACCCTAAAATTCAGATGCAATTTAGCATATCAATAGGTTGATACCTAAATAGACATTCCGAAAATAAATAAATAGACATTCTGAATAGTATGTTTTTCTCTAGTTTTCATTCAGCCAGATATTTTGTAACTAACTTGTTTATGACTGTTCTCAAAAGTAGAAATTCAAGATATATTTATTTACACAGTAGAATATTCCTCTCATAATTCAAAAAAACATGCAGTCTGAACCTTCATCTTTCTTTGTTCTTTTCTCACTGTTCACCTCTTTTGGAACCCAAGTCCTTTCTCAGTGCAAACTAATACAGAAAACTTCCCCAAAGCCACTATTTTACTTAACTAAGTATTAAAGATTTTCTCTATATGATCCCATATACTGACAAATATGGACCCTTTTCAATTGTCACATACAACTTTGAGGTACTATTTCATTCCTGACCTCAGTTGAAGTAAATGAAGTATATCAAATGAGGTGCTATCAGTTGCTGTAACAAAAAACAATTATTGAAATGTACAGTGGTTGAAAGAGACATGAGAAATATTGATGTCATTTATACAGAGTCCACCATGGCTGTTCCTGTTTGATGGACAGCTTATCTCCAGGGGTAATTCAGGAACACAGGATTCTTCAAATGTGCATTTTCACATGTACCATTTTCACATGTACATTCTTCAAATGTGCATTCTTCAAATGTACCATTTTCCAGAATTGAATTCCAAGGCCAAGTAATCATGTACAACAAACCAGTAGAAGGAGAAAGAACATGAAGATTCTGCCTTTGTGTTCATGAGCCAATATTAAAAATGGCTCACATAACTTCTATTTACATGTCATTGACTAGAACTCTTGAAGGGAGAAGTATCAAAGAATGTACATATATTTTGAAATCACTATTATTAACTGCTGTAAGTTATATCAGATATTTGCTTAAGGGAAAAAACTGTGTCTAGGGCAAGATCATAATCCAACAAGAGAAAATTTAAAATGCATAGGCAATTAAGTCAAATCCATATGACATGCTGAAGTTGTAAATTAAAATTATGGATGTATAAATGAATAAGTATTAATGTTATCCATATGGAACAAAGGAAGGATTTTTTTTTAATGTAGCCATATGTTGCTAAACATTGAAGAGTAAACTCAATCTCCATAGGTAGATTAGATGAAAGATATTTGATCACTATTGGTAATCATCATAGTAATAATTGTTTCAGGCAAAAGTCATTGATGAATGATAAGCCCAGTGGGTGAGAGATAATGTGAAAGACAGTACGTGTATCTCATATTTATGCCATACAAAATACTTATTAATTTTAAAGAGAAATAACTTTATATTATAAAACCTGGCAGATTCCATCTTACCTGAGTAATCAAATTAATATCACTAGTAATTAGAGGGATAGATATCATATGCTTCCTGATACACTATATTGAGAAGGAAAAAATGACCGTTATGCAATTCCTGACCAAAAAGCATAATCTGATTCTGTTTATAAGGAAGTTGTCTCAAGTGTACCCATGGAATTTTAATTTATGGAGGTAGCTGAATGACAACACAGAGAGGCCAATGCCATTGAAAGAAGACTTTTATTACTTACACTTCTGAAAGAAGGGAATGCCACACCATGCAGGGCCACAGGGATAGTATATCGGTTAGGAGACAGAAGCAGGAGTGAGAGGAATGCCCAGGCCAAAATCTTTAATGGGGTTTTTACAGGAAAGGAAAAGCAAAGCAGGATAAAAAGTTTAGGACTAGCGGCTAGTTACAGTATCAGCAAGCTCTGGGCTACAGGAACGGTCTCTAGTTGCCTCCACCTGGTCCTGGATGATTTAGGGGAGGGGAAGTATTGGCTTTCTTTGTGTGTGAGTTTGATAAGAAAATGGCTCGCGGTGAGGCTCGGGATTGGTTGGTTTGCATGTGAAAGGCATGCTCCCAGGTAAGACTTGGCTATCTAAAAATTGGCTTAGCCCTGAGAAGGGGCAGTCTGTTCCCACATAGTGAGGCTGCAAATGTCTAAGCATTCAGAATACAGAAAATAAGAAGATATAATTAATATAATTTGGCCAGTGTTGAATGAATGCCAAACAGGCAAATACAGAATCTATGAAGACACGGTTGTAATAAAAGTATAGAAAAACCCAATAGAGGTACTGCTACAAAATGAATAACTTATATTCTTCAAAGATACCGAGTCATAAAGACAAAAGATAGGAAAACTATCCAGTTTTAAGGAGACTAGTGTCTTGTTTTGTTTTGTTTTGTTTCAAAACACAGCAAGGATTCACCTTTACAGTTAATCAGGCCGAGGTTAGCAGACCTTCCGTATTTTCATTCTATTGCTACTCAGCCTAGGCATGCAATTATTCTAGAAGAGAGGCATAGGTATAGCAGGGAGTGAGAACAAAAAGGTAAATTGATTTCATAGGTACTGGGTAAGGTACTCTTTCAGGAGAATGAAATAAAGTATATTGTTTTGTTTTTGAAATGTGTTCCAGGGTAAGGGCTTGTTGGTCCAGCTAAGGCAGATGGATTGTGAGGAAAGGATAATTTTTTTTTTTTGATGAACCATGAGAGAGAGGATAATAATTTTTTATGTCCACTTGTCTAACATACTAGCATGAAAGAGGTACCACTTCCATGGTAGAGAGTTTACCTAAGATTGCTTGGTCTGTCAGTTACCTCTTTAGGAGGCACTGTTTGTAAAGCTCAGAGCTCCTAAAAGAGCTAGAATTGATTATTATCAATGGGAAAACTTGGTATGTCTTAAATGCTGCGGCATGAGTGTTGCAGCTGCAATCATCTCTTGCTATAATTCAAGGTGGGACAATGGAAAATGTGCCAAGATTTGGAATGTGGAGAAAGTCAGGTGTGATTTATTTGTCAGAATTAACTTTATTCATGTTCTGTAGATAACCATATGTTAATGATAAAGCCATTCACATCATTAGGTTATATTTTAATTTCTTCTGATAGTTTATCTCATATTATCTGAAAAGGTTGTCATGTTTTTTTTACAAACGAAGTAAGACAAATTTCCCAGATGGAATTCATTTTAGTTTTTGGAAATTTCACATAACATTAAGAGAAAATTTTTGGTTAAAATGTTGTAAGAAAGATCAATCTAGATCTAAATAACACAGAAAAATTTAAAGAATGTTTAAAAATATAGTAATTTGATCGTAAGAAAATTAAGAAGCCAAGATAATCATTGTTTAATAAAAATTAAATTAAAAATGATAAAGTAGCAATGGATAATTTTATCTTGATTATGGGTAAAATCTGATTAATATTTCTGATATTTCTATACAAATACAGGATTTTAGCATGAAAATAATATTTTTATCTAAGAAGACATGGAAAAATATGCATTAAGTGCAACTTAAAATACCTTTATCAATTTAAGTATAAACAGGTTCATAGGAATTGAAAGATGATAATGTATTTGAATATATGTTTCATATTGCATGTGATGGCAATCTTACAAATATAAAGTGCACATTTGCTGCCAATTATTATGGTGAATTTTCAAAACTGGACATATGTTGATCCACAAAGAAAACTTTAGTAAAGTCAAAACGCAGAATTTGTTCAGGCTAAGTTTCTCTGTGAAAACAATACAAGTAAAAATTAACAGTGAAATCCAAGTTAACAAAGAACAAAATAAACACTTTTCCTTAAATATTTAGGCAAAAGAGAAATATCAAAATTACATCTATACAACTTTGAGTAAATTATTAAATAAAAGTAACTCGTTTAAATATATGTATGTACACACATGCACTTATACACACACACATAAAGTGATAAAACTCTATTCAGAGTAACATACATGAATTTAAATGTGGTTCAAAGAAACCTATAGTGATTTATTTTAATGTTTATAGGTTGATAGCACCTCATATATCTATTTTAAAAAATGCCTTTTCTTAGGAAGACTATACAATCCTCAAAGGATATCCACACATCTTATCCCAGGAGCCCAATCCCACAATTAAAAATCAATGTCAAAAATATTTCAAGAACGAAAGTTTTAAGTAAAAACAAGTATTTTCCTTGAAGTTTTAGCCAAAGCATTGTGTTCTGTAAACACAGAGGTGTTAAATAACTACTAAGTACCACAGTAGAGTACAGTGCAGGGGGTTGGGGGGACAAAAAACAAAACAAACAAAAAAACAGAGCACATGACCTTTAACGTCATGGAATAAAGAAAGAAAAACATAGTTTAGCCTTAAAAATAAGAGCCATGGGGTGTCTGGGTGGCATAGTAGGTTAAGCATCTGGCTCTTGGTTTTGGCTCAGGTCATGATCTCAGGATCATTGGGATTGAGCCCAGAATCAGGTTCCACACTTAGGGGTGAGTCTGCTTGAGATTCTCTCTCTCCTTTCCCCTCTGCCCCTCCCCCCTCTCTCTCATGCTCTCTCTAAATAAGTAAATAAATATCTTTAAAAAAAATGTGCCAACTGTGAAAGATGTGACACATTTCATCACTGAATGTTATATTAGTAGTACTACTACTAGTAGTAAGTAGTAGTAGTATAATAGAAGTAGTAGCTGTGGTAGTGACGGTAGTAGTAAAACTAGAATACTTAACAAAAAGTTTAATGATATATCTGGACTTGTTGAAATTGATAGTTCTGGAATTTTACAACATGATATCTAGGAACAAAATATGCTTAAAACTTTAAAGAAACTGCAGTGTAATTACCTGCATAAAACAACCTGGCCTGTGAATTATAGGACATTTCCAAAACCAGTTAGTATTTAACATGTATGGGTCAATGATGAACTAATATTTTCATAGTAAAGAATCATATATTTGGCATCAATTTATAGCATGACTTGGGAAACCTCCTGGTTTATATTAGAATATATTAGAATTGATCTATGTTAACAAATACTGTCAGTTATGTTATCTGAATGTTAAATTATCTATGTTAAATAGGTTAAAATGTTTACCTGTTTTCCCTTCACATAAATTTGATACATTTTTTTCCAATTATATGGGCATTTGAGATAGACTTAATCATTTTTTATGTCTAATTGAAATTAAAGTCAGTAATATCATTATTGAATGACGTTTAGAGATGCATGATAGACGAATGATGTTAGAGATGCACGATAGAAAATCTACATGACATTCAGTGAAAATTTGTTTTCTAACCTTAAGTACCTTAGGGTGAAATCCAAGTATACAGTATATAATTTATACAATGTTTTTAAAAAAATCTCAACAGGAATTTTTCCCCTTTGTCAGTTAACTTGTCATAGAATCAGAAGATAAACATTCAGTTTCCACTCCTTGTTTCATTGTCATTTGCTATTTGTCCACCTTCCTGGTTTTTCCTGCAGACTCAGGATAGTCAGAGGCTGATAAATTGGTGCTTTCACTTACAGCATCTCCCTTGCCCTCTAAATCCCCAATCTATCTACCACTGTCTGTGATTCCTGACTATAAGGCTTTGTGGGATATTCTGTCAGCACTATGCAGCTAAACTGAAGGAAGAGACAGGTTTGCTACTATAAAATTTGTGAGCCTATAAAAATCCTTATTTTTTAGCGTTTTATTTTTCTGCCTTTTTTTGGGGGGGTTGTACTATTCAATTTCTTTAGCCATATTTGATTATATGGCTTTTTTATTTTAATTAATATTTTTATTGTATGATTTAATGGTAGATTTTCTTTTGTCAGTAATAAAGCTCAGGAGTATATCTTAATGATATTATAGGGATAATGACATTTTGCAAGGGGTGAATGGGTAAACATGAAAATATAAAGGAATTTTAATTAGGGATTTGTTTATTTAATTGAAGAATGCATGCAGTGACTATTGTCCTATTAAAAATAATATATTTCACAAATGTGAATAAGAAAATTAAATAAAAATTCCAATGTATAAATATTATTTTCTCACTTTTGGTGATAGTTTAATAAAATTTTGATGGATATTGATATTTATGAACTAAATAATTTAACATAGTCGAGCAAAACTGAAGTTTAATAAGAAACCAGTTCTAATATATATTTTTTATTTTTATTTTTTTTTGATTTATTATTTTTTTATTGTTATGTTAATCACCATATATTACATCATTAGTTTTTGGTGCAGTGTTCCATGATTCATTGTTTGTTCATAACACCCAGTGCTCCATGCAGAACGTGCCCTCCTCAATACCCATCACCAGGCTAACCCATCCACCTACCCCCTCCCCTCTAGAACCCTCAGTTTGTTTTTCAGAGTCCATCGTCTCTCATGGTTCGCCTCCCCCTCTGACATACTCCCCTTTTCTTCCTCTCCTGTTATCATCTTCTTTTTCTTTTTTCTTAAAATATGTTGCGTTATTTGTTTCAGAAGTACAGATCTGTGATTCAACAGTCTTGCACAATTCACAGCGCTCACCGTAGCACATACCCTCCCCAATGTCTATCACCCAGCCACCCCATCCCTCCCACCCCCAACCACTCCAGTAACACTCAGTTTGTTTCCTGAGATTAAGAATTCCTCATATCAGTGAGGTCATGTGATACGTCTTTCTCTGATTGACTTACTTCACTCAGCATAACACCCTCCAGTTCCATCCACGTCGTTGCAAATGGCAAGATCTCATTCCTTTTGATGGCTGCATAATATTCCATTGTGTATATATACCACCTCTTCTTTATCCATTCATCTGTCTATGGGCATCTTGGCTCTTTCCACAGTTTGGCTATTGTGGACATTGCTGCTATAAACATTGGGGTACAAGTACCCCTTCGGGTCCCTACATTTGTATCTTTGTGGTAAATACCCAGCAGTGCAATTGCTGGATCGAACGGTAGCTCTAATTTCAACTGTTTGAGGAACCTCCATACTGTTTTCCAGAGTGGTTGCACCAGCTTGCATTCCCACCAACAGTGTAGGAGGGTTCCCCTTTCTCCACATCCCCGCCAACATCTGTCGTTCCCTGACTTGTTAATTTTAGCCATTCTGACTAGTGTGAGGTGGTATCTCATGGAGGTTTTGATTTGGATTTCCCTGATGCCGAGCGATGTTGAGCACTTTTTCATGTGCCTCTTGGCCATTTGGATGTCTTCTTTGGAGAAATGTCTGTTCATGTCTTCTGCCCATTTCTTGATTGGATAATTTGTTCTTTGGGTGTTGAGTTTGATAAGTTCTTTATAGATTTTGGATACTAGCTCTTTATCTGATATGTCGTTTGCAAATATTTTCTCCCAATCTGTCGGTTGTCTTTTGGTTTTGTGGACTGTTTCTTTTGCTGTGCAAAAGCTTTTTATCTTGATGA